>NW_024503124.1:3236347-3529415 GCF_017590055.1 Onychostruthus taczanowskii
ATAACACTTTTATTTAAATAAAAATTTAATTTAGAAAAAAGAAGACTTCATGTGTGATTTATTGAGATTGCAAGAGCAATCTAACTTATTTCTCTAGTAATATAATAAAATCAGTCTTGTATTAAAAATGTGAAAACTTTTCATTCTCCTGTATGTGCTATGCTGTATTATTCAGGAGTTAATTTAAGCAAAAAAAGCATAACATAACATGGCAGCAGATATTTGCAGACTAGAAGTAGGTTAAATAGAGTAGCAAGGTTTCAATGAGACAAAACTCCAAGTGAATAAATGACAAAACCTAATTAGTTTTTTACCAGTAATCAGGAGAAGCTGTGTTAAGACCACAACCCATTTATATGGGTCTGGCACCAGGAATTTATTGTCGCTCTCCTGCCTTTTCCTTCTGCTCCTGTGCACAAGGAGAGTGTAAATGCACAGCTTTTTATTATACACATGGATTTATTTGAATACATGCAGAAGAAATATGTAAGTTATAAAAAACCACAACAAACGTTACCTTAAAATGGATTTAATGTTCCAAATATAGGCATCTCCCAGCTGAAATAGCCCCATGGTACCTACTGACTGCAACCTTGCTGTTATTCTCTCTCTCTATCAAAAGTTATTATTTATTAATTAACATCATTATAAAGTTCTCAATATAGGAAGGAAAAGCTAGTTCAGGACTCTGTATGCTCTAATACATTACAGCACAATTACCAATTCAGGCTTGGTTGAAACAGAGGTAATTGTCCTATAACATATTTAATACCTATAAAATCCTGTCTCCCCACAACTACAAGAAATAGGAGAAAAGAATTAGAGAAGGAGCAATTATTATACCATTCTTTAGGAGTATGAACTAATTTCCCCTGGCCATTTCCTGCCCCTGGTTTATATCAGCTCCTGGGTGTTTGGCAGCACAGCAAAAGGAGCAGATCCTACAGGCTCCCATCTTCATGGGATTCCAAAAAAATATGTCCAGCATGTATTTAATATAACAAAAGCAATTCCTGTGTTAGGGCTCATCATGAGAGGTGCAAATGCTAAGAACAGTTACAATCCAAACCATTGGAATTAATTTCTGTAACTCCACTATATCCAAACACTGTAGTGGAAGGAGAAATCCTGAATTAGAATAGTAATTGTTAGCTTGCCTGTACTTCCCTTTTCTTTTAATCCTTTCTGCTACTTCTGCTGTGACAATATTATTTGTCATAAAACTCAAGCCATGCCAGTCTCACCTTCCTGCTTCTTTCCATCACGTAATTCCCACTACATTTCATTCCTCTCCCTCTCTTTTTCAGATGTTTATGACATCATTCTTTGCTGCTGCAAGGGACTCAACCTGCATGACCACTGTGCAAGCACAAAGAAGAAGGATTTTAGGAGCTGGAATAAATGGGAAGGAGAGGCACCGCATGTATATATAATTCTGAGCTGATCATCAGTCTGAAGATGGAGCCATCAGATTCTTGAACTCACCATCATTGCTCATGATTTGGGGTTCTAAATAGCCCTGTAATCCTTACATTTGAATCCATAATGGTTGCAGAGTTCAGCCAACAAAGAAATATGAAATGGAAGGGCAGAGCTAAGTTCAGCAGTGGTCCATTTAAAACCTCTCTGGAGATAACCACCCAAAGCCAAGCTGCTTCCACAGTTGTTGTCCTCCCTTTCCCTGGCTGTGGCATCCTGCAGCTTCTCAATTTCTCTACCAGAAAGGCCCTCAGTTAGAAGCACAGGAGGATCCTGGATGCAGCCTCAAGCCAGCTCCTACCTCAGGAAGGCTAAGAAACTCACAATTCCATTTTGCCAAGGTCATGGCATTGCTGTGCTCCCTCCAGCCAAAGCTGGAAGTCAAGAACTCGGTTTTACCATTCACTGTGATTGTTTCAGCTTGTGGTATTATCATTGTTTGGCTAAGACATTGTTTTCCATATTTTTTTGTACATAACATTGTAAGTTTAGAGAAGGAAGGTAACAATGATGTTTTTACTGCACGTGGAAGGCTGAAAAGGGAAAACACAGCATATTTGATGTACACCTTCAGCAGCCTGGGCTGGGCCTTGCTTCAAGAGTCCCTGGATTTTGTCTGCATTCCTTGCCAGATGTAATGGCAAAATTTCCTGACTTAAATATCAGGAGAACAAGAGCCATAATTTATCATCTTTACTATTTTCATTACTGCTACCTTTATTCTCTGACTTGTTCAGGCATCAATAATTAGAAAGATAATTTTGAAAGCCTGTTTATCAATTTGACCATGCTTCCACAGTGAATTTAAAAAATACAGTGACTATCATTAGAATTACTGTACTACATGCTGCTGAGGTTGGATCAGGGATGGGTGGAAATGCTCTGAAAAAATACCTATTTTGTTCAGCTTACCTGGCAGCACAGCATAAAACATGTCATGATCTAAATGTGATGCCTCCAATTGCTGATCCAATTAAAAAGATCTATAGAAAATTAGATCTAGCTCATAATTACATCACTATTAACTGGCTTTTATATTTGTAGTATTTTATACTCAAATAAATGAAAGAAAACTTTTTGTTTGTATGAATTCTTCTGTATTGTGCAAGGCTTTTTTTTTTTTTTTTCTGCCACATTACAATTAAGCTCAACATTTTGGAAACAACAGCCAGCCAAATCCTACAAGGCATTAAATAATGTTTTTCAAGGTAAAGCATCATGCCAAAGGCAATGCTAACATTCACCATGGAGGAAGATATAAGAAAGTAAAGCAAAACATGCCAGAAAATTACCCAGCTGACCCCAATTAATAGAAATATCTGAAATTCAATACTTCCCTCATCCTGGGTCTCTACACAGAAGGTGATGCTTTTTAGCATGCTGACTGAGGAATTCAGCCCTGGATGTTTCATGCCATCCCTGCAAAGCTAAAGTGTTTTATTTTCTGCAGACAGGTAAGAGCTGATGCACCACCTCTGTGTGCATTTCATCAGAATTTCACCAGCTTGCAAGCAGCAGCACCATTTTTATTATGGCTGACACGCTCAACCATCACATAAGCAAAACGGAAACCCACACTGAACTGGTGAGCTTGGTGTGGGCTGGGATGAACTCTGTTCCAGTGGACACAGCTACACTGCAGCATCACTGCTACTAAAAACCCTCGTTTCAGTGTTCAAACCTGCAGATTTCTTCTTATTCACAATGACAAGGATGCCAAATTTACAGATTGCCAATCCTTTGCTTCATTTTAAAAACAAGATTTAAATGCTGAAAGCAGCCTTAGCTGTATTCCTGATTCACTTTTTTATTTCCTTGAGGATAATGACCTTTCACAGAGTAAGATGACTTTTACCAGCCTGAGCTGGAGATAAATGTGACACAGATTTATATTCCTTCACTCTTTTTTGATTTTGATGGGGATTCAACTCTGCTATTCTCACTCAGGCCAGCAGAATCAGGTCTGCTGTGCCTAAACAGTGGAGATCTAGAGCATAGGGAATCTGCAATAAGTAATTACAAGTTCTAGACAGGGTGAACTGGAAAGATGGAGGGGGGGTTACTTCATTTCATTAAGATAATGCAGTGGGAAAGGTGAATAAGTGAAAGAGTGCATGTGCATGAGAGAAAGAGCTCAGCAAACATCCTTCTTAAATTAGATGGCTCCCCAGTTCTCTGTTACCTTGTTTGCCCTTCAGGACAAGCAGAGAGGCAAAGGAGGATTTTTTTTTTTAATTTTTCTTTTTTTTTTTTTTTAGAAAGTTGTTCTTTTGTGGACGCTCCTGGCTGGTGAGGGAAGGTCATTTCTCAATGACTGTTTTTTGAGATGAGCAGTGATCGTGCACACTCTAACTAGGCCACCCTCATGTCTCAGCAGTGGGACTTACAAATTTCCCTTCACTTTTCCCCTCCTCATGCCTGCTGTGGGGAAATCACACCCTCCACTGTTGCAGGTACCCCCAGTGACAGGCTCTTGGGGTGCCAAAGAAGGAGCAGATTTCTGTTGGCAGAGATCAGTGAATGGAGCCCCTCGGAGCTGCACAGAAGGTCTCTGAAAGGAGGGAAAGGAGGTACCAGGCAATCCAGACTTTGTCCAGGCCAGCTGCAGTCTGCTCCCTCACGCTGCAATACCATTTTGGAGGGAAAACAAATCCCATTCTTATCAGCTCCCACTAGCTTCACAAACCAGAGTAATTTTGTGACATTATCAGTGTTTTGACAGGGATCAATTCCACTCCAGCATATAATATTAATTTTAAACATTTTGGCATGTGTCTAATTTTAGAAGATGAATATTGCTCCATTACACCGGAGATCCAGGGTGCAAATGCCACAGGCAAACGGGATTAATGCTTCTCATCTCAGGCAAAGAAACACAGCAGGTCAAGTCTGTGTGTAAATAGGTTGCAGGTTGTTACTTGGAGCCAAATGAAGTTTGAGACTTTTAAAACCAACCAGAGGTTTTAGCAGCCTTTCTTCCCTGGAAGAGGATTTCAGATTGCACTTAAAGCCTTTTGTCAGCTCGGAGAGAGTTGGGCTACTTGTGCTCCAGGTGAAATCTCCCATGTTGTTATGCAAAACCAAGCTGATGGAAACGTAAACATCTGACTTATTATATGCTTGTTCCTTCAGCAAAACAGAGCTTTAGCCTTAGCAAGCCACAGCAGTATAACACGTTGTAAAAACAGTAACAATAGCAAAAATTATTAAACATTTATCTCTCCCATGAGTGAACATCTGGCATGTATCAAAACGCTGCCGTGGGGATTTAGCACCAGAACCTTTAAGGTTTTATGTGACAATGCCTAGAGAGGGCAATAACAGAGCATATTCCACACAGGATTTTTAATCACTGGCCTCTTGAAAATATCAAGAGCAGAAGCTGAACTGGGTATCAGTTTATAAATGAAATGTTGGAGTTCTCATTTGTGATGCAGGAAAAAATATCAGCCCCCATTTTTAATTAAGTAAGCAGAAATTTAAAATAAACAGAATATAAGATATGATAGTGCAGATAGCAAACAGATGTGATAGAGGTTCCCTTTGTAGACCTTGCATGAAGGATGCTTTGCTAAGAAGGACTTCTCTGTCCTAGAAATGTTTGCAATGGTTTTCAACTCACTACCTCTGCAAAGCTTTTTGTGCCTTCACCCAAGTCTTAGGGAAGTTGCATCTTTAATCTCATCTTTTAAAACATCTTTAGAAAAATGTATGAATCTGTTTCAAAATCTCTCCAAGAACTTGAAAGCAATTGCTTGAGGAGAGGGGAGGAGTGAGTATGTGTGGTTTATGATTACATAAGTGTTGTTTTTTGTAGGGACAAGACAAAGATTTATGGAAGGCAAGGGAGGAATGCATGTACTGAATGATACAGGAAAGAACAGAGGAAAACCTGGTAGTGGAGATTAAAAGTGCAGGGATCATGTGGATCACGTGTCAGGTCAAGAAACAAATGTGAGGGGAGAATATCAAAGGGCTCTGTTTGGACTCTTGTTATAATAAGAAATTATTGTACAACTGTATAGCCACATCCTCCAGCAGCACTTCCCTCCCTCCTGTTAATAACTACAGAGTTGGGGCTTTTTAAATGGAAGAAACTTTTGTGATTAATGTTACTATTAATGAGATTGTCCCAGGGCCATAATCTCATGACTAATCCTGTTAGTTTCTTAAATAAGCAGCACAACAAGTAAATACTTTCTGATTCTTTGGGTTGGCTTCTTTGTAATATTTTAAGATCTATTAATAGTTTTTGTCAGTATTTAAAATAAATACAGGCTTCAGCTATTTATCTTACGTAAGTGTTTCTGTAATGTATTTGAGGTTCTGTATAAGCCCATAGCAGATTTCATTTCTTCATAAAAGAGCCCAGTCAGTTTATGCATGACTTTCAAACAAAAGGTTCTACAATACTGCATTTTGGATGAGATAAAGACACTGAAAAAGACAGAATTAGAAGAGGATATACATTAGTCTAGTACATCCAAAGGTTAGCATTTCTGGGTAGTGAAAGGATTCCGCTCAGGAATTCAACACTGATTAAACAAATGTTGGATCTGGTGCAAGGAAGGAAAGAGTTGGAGAAAGCAAAGGATGCTGTCATAGGGAAATAGAGGAATAAACCAGCAAACTGACAGACTGATGGAAAAATAAAGATCCCAAAGAGGAAATTATATCCAATACCCTACTCAGGCATTGCTTAAGAAAAACAAAACAAAAAAAAATCCCATAAGAGTTGGGAATATCTTTCCTGATGACCAGGACTCAGCACATGTAGGAACTAAAGGGCAGTGCCAGGAATGGATGTTAGGATGTTCAGCAGTCCCTAGACCCAGACATTGAAGAGGAGAACACACATTCTGCTGGGAGAGGTGCCTGAGCTTTTCCAGGCCCAGGGAAGCAGTGCTGCCATAAGCTCTGCGAACACACCCGCCCAGTTCAGCACTAAGTAACCTAAGTTTAAAATGATATTTGTAGCATGAAATGAAATCATGATGCCAAAGTAAAATAAACGTCGAGCAAACTCAGTCAATCATATGTATCATTCTTTATGGCTCTCATTTATATTTGATATTGAATTGCTCACTTTTTAAAATTCAAATAACTCCCTCATCGATCTGCTCCTGAATGATTTTACTGAACATATCTTTTTAGTATCTAACACACAGTGATTTTGTTCCACATATGTTGTTCACTGGCTGATTCCATCCTAACCTCACAAAACATATTAAGCTTAATAAATATATTTATGAGAATTACTTTGTATAGTCCTTATGCAATCAGCCATGCTGTGTATGATAGCCCAAGACGATGAAAACCCATTGACTTTTTGTAGCAAATTAGTCTACCACCTAATCGGTGAACCCTGCTAAGCTTTTGAATTATGACGAGAACCAGCAGCTCAGTTAGAACACTCAAATGAATTATATCAATTCATAAACTTGTTCATGTCCAGATTTCATTAGCCACACATTAACAGCATTTTATGTTTATTACTGCTCTGACATAATCTATAAATAACTGAAATGCTAATCATAGTGTTCTGCCAGGCATCATCATTTAATCATAAAGAGATACATTATTATAAACTATAATAGATAATAACAAGTCCGGGTCAATGGCCGCATATTAAAAGATCACAATTATATCCTATAAGGGTATGTACCTCATACATTTGGTGACACAAAGGTCCATATCTAATCACTTGCAAATGTTTCCCCTCTGACACACTTACAGTACAAGGTGACACAATTAAGAAAATATGCTTGTAAAACAGGGCAATCTTTGAGCATCAAAGTAAACAGAGAACAAGTAATAGTGAGGGGAAACATTATAGCATTTACCAATGGCAGTGCTGCTTAACTCTTTATTTCTGGGGTTTTTTTCCTCACTAAAAGAAACCATAATCACAACACTGGGAGAGTTTATTATAGAGGAGAACACTGACTTATTACTGCAGCAGCCACCAAGCCAGGGCTGCTGGGTGTTACCTCTCGGGCTGAAAACATGGCTCAAAAGGTTGAACTGCCTTTTTTTTTGCAATCCTATTGTCCACTCCAACTCATTCTTTCAGTGACTTCATGTCACTAAACCCCTGTGATTCTCAAATGTAATCTGTGTGTCTTCTGTTAGAGAGCATCTCAACTAAAGCCACTCTCAAGGGCCATTCTGGTGCCCCCTCTCATGGCCAGGCATTCTGACATCAAAGCTGCTGCTTTTTCCCCCCAAATTATTTAGATTAGATTTTTAACTTAAGGTGGTGATGATGGAATCAGTGGCTTACTGAGTGAAGGTAATTCCATGTTCTTTACTGAGGTAAAACCTCCTGGCAATACACCACTTACTAAAGAAATAATTTCCATGAGAGCCTTATCAACTAAACTAGTTCTGAGTCAGAAATGAGTCTGACCCAAGGACCAGAATTAATTGCAGATTATTAGAATAAAATTGTTTTCTCTGTGTTTAATTTTTGTAGGTTTTGTGTTGTTTTTTTTTGGTTTTTTTCTGTTTTGTTTTTTGGGGTTTTTTTCAATATTTAGACTAATTTAAAGCTTTAGTTGAATAGGAAGCAGAGATGCAGTCTGTCATTGCGAGCACTTGCACCTCATAGCTCAGGGTGAACTGAGGGAGATAAAGAAAGGAATGTAAAACACTATGGAAACCAACCTCTGGAGACTTAATATTCTGATCAGCTCACCTCCGAACATCTGGCTCTTAAATGTTCAAGCACAAAAACAAGAGAGCTAATGAAAGCAGTACATATTATCTCTCCCATCAATGTACCTCACAAACACCTGCTAAAATTAAAACAAATTGAATCTTGATTGCTGATTAAGTACCCCTTCTTTAGCTAGATATTCTGTCATTATTTGCCCTGGCACACAATGCATAAACTGATGAAAAGCTTGTGGTGGGCTGCAGCAGCAAAGGTTGATAAAAGACGATCAAGACAGAGCTGCATGTAAACTGCAGCACATTAACTTTATGTACTCGAGCCCTCCAAAAGTTACTTTTAGATTTTTTTTTCCTCATTTCCAGGGCAAAAATTACTGTGAGTTTAAAAGAGAAAGCACACAAACTGAACACATTTTTTTCCTCCAGAACACTCACATCCCAGAGAGGAGACCTCACGGTATTGACCAACACCAGTGCCCAGCTCCTGAGCTGAAAAATCCCTCTGAGCAGGACTGCTGTGCCCAGTGTGCTTTTGGGGCATTTTCCTGGATGTAGGAATACCTTCAAGCAGTTTTACATATATGGCCATGGAAAAAAAAAAGAGCCCAAAACCTCTTCAAGAGTGTATGGCCTCTATTTCTCTTCAATAGATGCTTAGGCAGTGGAAGGAGAAAGGTTACAGACTTTACTGCCAATAAACTGGGGGAATGCTCTGCTTGCACACCTCAGGCAGGATAAAACCATCCATTAGGAATTTCATCACACCCACATAAATACCCTCCTACGTGAGCACCGCTGACAGATGTGTGGCTAATCTACCATGTTAACTTCATTTGAGAAGTTGTGGTTTTGTTCAAACTTTATTAGTTAAACTCGAATTGATCCCACTACATTTTAAGCCAGTATTTAATCTACTTTAAGTATGTTTCCAGATATCATAAACTCTTCAGACATCACTGTGTTTACTATATATAAATATATGTATTCATGTAAATTTCCCTGTTAAAATAATCAACTTTTATTTGACTCACGGTTCTCCAGTAATCAAAAAAGAAAAAAACCAGCAACATGACAGTGTGTAAATCCTTCTCAACAATAGCACCACAAAACCTGAGCTTGTGGTGGGCTGCAGCAGCAAAGGTTGATAAAAGACGATCAAGACAGAGCTGCATGTAAACTGCAGCACATTAACTTTATGTACTCGAGCCCTCCAAAAGTTACTTTTAGATTTTTTTTTTCCTTATTTCCAGGGCAAAAATTATTGAGAGTTTAAAAGAGAAAGCACACAAACTGAACACATTTTTTTCCTCCAGAACACTCACATCCCAGAGAGGAGACCTCACGGTATTGACCAATACCAGTGCCCAGCTCCTGAGCTGAAAAATCCCTCTGAGCAGGACTGCTGTGCCCAGTGTGCTTTTGGGGCATTTTCCTGGATGTAGGAATACCTTCAAGCAGTTTTACATATATGGCCATGGAAAAAAAAAGAGCCCAAAACCTCTTCAAGAGTGTATGGCCTCTATTTCTCTTCAATAGATGCTTAGGCAGTGGAAGGAGAAAGGTTACAGACTTTACTGCCAATAAACTGGGGGAATGCTCTGCTTGCACACCTCAGGCAGGATAAAACCATCCATTAGGAATTTCATCACACCCACATAAATACCCTCCTACGTGAGCACCGCTGACAGATGTGTGGCTAATCTACCATGTTAACTTCATTTGAGAAGTTGTGGTTTTGTTCAAACTTTATTAGTTAAACTCGAATTGATCCCACTACATTTTAAGCCAGTATTTAATCTACTTTAAGTATGTTTCCAGATATCATAAACTCTTCAGACATCACTGTGTTTACTATATATAAATATATGTATTCATGTAAATTTCCCTGTTAAAATAATCAACTTTTATTTGACTCACGGTTCTCCAGTAATCAAAAAAGAAAAAAACCAGCAACATGACAGTGTGTAAATCCTTCTCAACAATAGCACCACAAAACCTGTTTCTTGACTGACAATAAGGTCATAACAGCACATATGTTTGGCATATGTATTTCATCAATGGTGATTATAATGTGAACCAAGAATTAGTTTCAAAATGATGGGTTACTTAAAGACCTGGAAGAGGACATTTAAACAAAAGAAAAAAAAAAAGGCCTGAATCACATACTAGAGCTTGACTTTTTTTTTCCCCCCTTATTGCATTCTAAATTATTTAAATATACTATTAGACACCATATTGGAAAAAAACAGATGTTTTCTAATTATGAACTGATTTTACAGTGTGATGGTGTCACATATTTAAATTACAAATACACATTTTTAGCATTCCAGCTGTGCTTTACAAGAGTTTAATTTGCTTCTTGTGATATGTCACATTGCACCTGCCTTTTAAAACTCCTATAAATGTAAAACATTAGCCAAGCACGAGTATTAAGACATGCTGATGAATTCTAAAGATTTTTAGCATCTTATCAAGGATGAAATTCATAGGAAGATTTAATAATGAACCAGCTAAATGTTTATTGAAAATAACATTTACAGATACTTTCCAGAAGTACCAAAAGGGAGTGATGACTTGTGTAGGCAGTACAGAGAATTAAATTGGTGCTGCTTTGCTCCTTCCACACACAAAGTATTCCACAGTAATCTATAAACTAATGAGGTTAAACATGGATAATACAGTAAAATGTTGTAGAAGTCAGCTTTGTTCTGAGCCACCACACACACACAGAATCCGACACATGTTTGAGACCATCAATATCACAGTCAGAACAAGGAGATTGTCAATGATGATGCTGCTGATAAACTATGATAATGTATTTCTGAGAACAGAAGAGCAATAATTTCTAGGATAAACTTAAACTTTGAAGTAATTAACTTGTGATTCAGAGAAACACGATGAGAGCATACACAGCTATTTCTTGTCTTGCACACGCCCTGGAAATAACAACTATTGGTTTAGATTCAGGCATAAAAAGAGAGAGGATAAACAACCCATGGTGAAGATGTAACACTGTGGATGCACCTTTTAAACCTGGCCTTCTAACAACAAAGGAAGAAGAAACTTTTGAAGCACTGCTCTTACAAAGACGCATTAAAGAATATTGCAGACAAGCAGAGATGCTCCTTTCGAGGCAGTTACCTGCTGCACACTCCCTAAACACAGGTAGGGACCTGCTCATTAACAGTCTAATCCTACCAAAAGTAAATTAAAGGCAGCTTTTGCACCGGCACAATAGGACCTGGCACAGGCTCCCCCAACGTACCCCAGACCTCATTGCAGTGACCTGTACTGGGTCCCTGTCACTGAATGGAGCTGGCACAAAGGCACAGCCCTTCTTCCTGTCCTCCCTTGGACAAGCACTGGCCATGACACAGCACAGAAATTATTTGCCCCAAACCAGAGCTGTCACCTTTGTGGCCTCATCCAGCATTGCAAAGCCCTCACTGGGCACACACAGATGAAAAGGCAAAGGGAGAAGGGAAAGGAGGGCAGGGACTGCCCAAAAGGGAGATGTGACAGTGAGTGAGTTGTGGTAATCAAACAGTGTTGGGATATATTTTAAAATGTGGATTTTGGTGGCTACACATCATCATACCTGCAATTCAAAAGATTCCACGCACTTCAATGCAGTTCAGAATAAATGTGTGGGCACTTGGGCTACATAAAGTGTTATAACTCCTTTGGACACACTTTAAAGAGACATTTTCAGGGCAAGGTTGTATTACAAAACTGAACAATCCTTCCTCAGGAGAATCCTCCCTTTCAAAGCTCCCTGCCCAAGTTTCAACATGTGCTTTTTGTTTCAGCACTGCCCGGTGCAGGAGCCTTTGTCACACGCTGCAGGGGCACAAACAGGCACGGAGAGATCCTGAGTGCTCTGCCAGAGATGAAGAGGGGATGCTCTGCAGATCTCAGGATTTTCAACCAGTCATTAGGGAAATTACTTTTGCTTCTCTGCCATGGAGTTCATGGTACACGCAGCAGAAATTCTACGCTCTGTGCAGGTGCTGTCATTTTGCAGGGAGCTGCACTTTCTGCAGTGCACAGACTGAGGCAGGGGAGCTGCTTTACCTGCAACTCCCTGTTTTGGAGCACATTAGGAAAATTATTGCAATATTCATCTTGCATTTTGTACAATTATTTTTTAGACTAATTTCAGAACTTAATGCAGTCTGAAAGAAATAATAAAGAACAAAAAAATTTCAAAATTATCTTAATGTCTCTAGTCCTATAATTTTCCACTGCAAGCAATATTTTAGCTTTTATTAAAAATGCCAAGCCAAATTTACTCAATTTAAGATCACTTCTGTAGATTTATCTGCACATGATATGCTCACAGTAAACTACTAACACCAAAAGACAGAGCTAGGATCAACCAAGCCCATCCTGGTAGGGGAACTTAGGTCAAGCCTTAAATTTTTATTTCCTTTTTGAGAAATGTGTTACCTTTTTACCCCGCTTTCCTTGATGAACAAAACCTGTTGTGGGATTACTTCATGATGAAGGAAAAGTGGGTGAGACTCACCTTCATCCTCGCCATGTGAGGACAGAGGATCCTGTTCCCCTCAATTGGCCTATTCCTATTTGGCCCTAACCCTGTATAAAGTCAGAACTTTCTCCTTGACTCCATTCTGAAGAGTCAGGTAGAGGCTGCCTGAAATTAAGGGTTTTCTATTCCTGTTCTTGTGATAATATAGATGAAATGCAAAAATCTAATTTTTTTTTTCCTCTGGGATTTGGCATGTTGGAATATCATCCTTGACTCTTACACATTCTTAATAAAGGAGGAGAAAAATAAATCATCAATTCAGTCCATGCTTCAGGAATGCTTCATCTGGGGTTCCATGCTATTGCTTCCTGTATCATGAAAGTAATATCAAATTGAAAATATTTCTGTTCAGCAACTTCAGCAGCTCTAAATTAAGAAAATGCATGTTTTATTGGCTTTCAATGCTTGAGCAGGTTAAGAATGTGTAAGCAAGAAAGATTTCATTTAGAAAGAGAAGTGCAATGTCCATGATGCCAACAGAGACATTAAGTGAGATTAGGCCATCTTCATAAACTACTTTTCAGTTACTAGATTATCAAAAATAATGAATGCCACTCATTAAAGAAAACAATTTTTGAAATAAAGAAAATTCATTTTTAAGGCAGTAACAGCTCATGGAGATGAAATTGGATGATAAGCAGCAGAACATTTTTATACTGTTGTATCAAAACAGACATCACTGACCACCACTTGCTCTAGAGCAGGTGGCCTTTAGGTCAAACATGGCAGAACTGCCATGGACTGGGAAAAAAAGGTGGTTTGAGGAAGATTTTTTTTCTGTGACAGGAATGGAGATCTGTCTCTTCCACTTTTGTTGTCAGTTTTAACAGATCATTATTAAAATCTGACTAATGCATTTCACTTTTAATGTGTGTGTGGGCTTCAAAATTAAATTTTAAATCTCATTTATGCTATTTTAGAAGAGATTAACAACCTCTGAATTAAAAGGTATGAGAAACAATGATGCTTTAAATTTTGGTGGTATCTTTGAAATGTAGCTGGGGACTGATGGCATTGCCCTTGTTCATGTTCCTGCAAATGCACTGGATGTTTTCTGTGGTTGCTCCCTAAGGCATCCCAGGAGCACAACCTGCTACTGGAAATTGAGCCAAAGCACCTCCAGGGATAATTTAGCCCTGCACAATTCATTTGAAGCTCATGAAGTAGTCACTCAACTCAAGTGGTGCCTGCAGAGGTGCTTCAGGAGGGCTCTGCAGCAGGGAAGTGCTCAGGCAGAATGTGATCCACACCACGATCCCCCTGCAGAACTGGATTCAGGAGCTTTCCCCCAAAAAGGCAGGTGGCAATAAAGGGAAAGCCTTGCCATTGAGGGAAAGTGGCACAGAGAAGGGCTGGAGTCAGGAAAACTGTGCTGATTCATCCCTGTTGAGGACCCCAAGTGTATGGAAATTTCTCACTTGGAGCTGATGGTTTTGTTTCAAGGGGGAAACAGGAAAGTGCAGGTACAAAGTTGAATATTCAGAGTCACGATGAGATGAATCATCTTGCAGTGCAGATGACAAAATGAAAAAAAAAAACACTAAACCCAAGCAATATATGTATAAAAACCAAATCCAGAAACTACACTTTGAAGAATTTTTAATGTAGGGCACAAAGAATAACCTAGAATTTCTAAAATGTGGGTAAATATGAACCAATTACTTATTATTTCATTAAAGTGGAGATGGGAAGGACCAATTTCTAACTCTTTGTGTTTGCCTCCTGGGGTCCTAGATAGCTTTTCCTGTCAAATTAAAACAGAAAAAAAGATAAATAAACATGAGAAATTAAGATTGTCTAGGTAGGTGAAGGAGAAAGGAAAAGAAGCAAGGAAATAATGTTCTACAATTATTACCAGAGCTAAGAGAAACAAAATTACTTGATCATAAATTCAGGATAATCTGGTTTTCTTTATGAGTTTCCATTTTATTAATGAAAGGAAAGTAACACCTTAGTGTACCCGGATGAATTAAAATGCCTATTTGTAGAAGCAATCCTCAATAGGGGTCTTTAATAGAATCTGTGAACAATTCTGGAGTCAGATAATTTAGCTGTAAAAAGGCAATATTAATAGCTCACCTCTGGGTACACAGCCCAGGCTGGACAGGAGTAGGAAGAAGGGAATATTGGCAGGGAAGGCTGGGGGGTTTATTTGAATTATCCCAACTTCCTGCAGCCAAAAGGCTTCACACAAGCAGCTCTGTAAAAAGGGGGGCAAGCCAACAAACACCAGATCTGTAAATTGTCTGCCTTGTTTATCAAATCCAACGCACACTCGAGCTTTGGACTGGATGAGCCTGGAACAAAGAGTACAAAGAAGTGCGATACCAGTTCACAGATTTATTTTTTTAATCTCATTATTCTAAAATAAAAAAAAAATATAAATTACAAAAAAATCCCCAAACTACTTTTAAATATAAATGATCAAACATTTCAACTTAACTCCTCAGCAAGATTTAATGCACCTGAAAAAATATCCAGGTATTTCATCTGCTTCAGCTCTTGAAAGAAAGTTCCCCAAAGTTTTCACAGCCTTTGTCCTAGAAAATATGTGTACAGCAGGAATGTAACTAATTTTAATGATGTATCACACCAAAAAAGAAAATGACTTTAACAGTGAAAAATATTTACTTCCTAATTTTAAAGAGGGTTTTTCTCATTAATCTTTGAAAGACAATATATAAAATATCTGAAGTATCTTCTCAGTTATTTTGAGCAAATCTGACAAAGATGTTGCTCATGAAAATTCCAATCAGACCTTATTAGCTGCAGTTCAATTCCATACATGGCAGAAATTTTCTGTGAAATATGAAGAGAAAAACAGATGAGAGGAAAGAGTTCAGCCCAGCTACGGGTGAGTGCTACTCCTGCACCAGGAAAGTGGGACCATTCCAGACTTCAGAAAGCCAGAGGGTTGATACTGGGGGTTTGAAATGGGATCAGGAGTCTCTTTTCAGAGGAGATTTGCAAAAGGTAGAAAATTTCATTGTATCAGCCCCTGGCAATCTTCATTTTCCATAAAGATGAAAACAGCAATTGGTGCTGAAGAACCACAAACCCACAGGTTTACTGAGCAACTGCAAGAGCTGCTTGTAAAGTTTCTACAGAAACTACAGAAAATGGACTTTTTCAACTCAATCAGCTTGGTTTTGATGATGAAGTGGTTTTATGAGCAAGACTGGGAATAAAGTATTATCAAAATTATAAATATTCCAGCCTGCCAATTTACACATAAGAGTAGTACTGGTTCACTCCTCCCAGCCTCATTCCTCATCTTTTCTACAGATTTTCTCCAATAAGATTCAACCTCCCACGATGAAACTGCCCATCTCCACCTACAAAAGCAGAAAAAATAGGACAAAGGAAATATCCAAACCTACATCTTTTCTCAAGGTAAAAACTGGGGTGTCACCCCAAGCAAATATCCAAACCATTGTTCCCCCAGTGTAGGAGAGACTCACATGACCCCAGGACTGATTTCACACCAGCCTCTACACTAGCCCTAAAAACTTGTGAGGGGTCTTTAATACATAATACAGGAATTTCTTATTTCACAAATGTTGTGCACCTTCACCACAAGCTAAAAAAATTGCTATTCTCAATATCAGTTGAGTAGAAATGAAAACAAACTAAATTTGGCAGATTATGATAAAGGTAATTTTCTTCTAGGGAAAGGTGAAAAGGACAAATAAGGCTTAATCCACACAGAAATTACTTCCAGGAAAATCTGTTTCTGTGGAGTTCACACACACACACACACACATATTATAATGTAACCAGTGACTTGTCCCCTTCTTCCCTGCCCTCCTGAGACCCCAGCTGGAGTCCTGCATCCAGTTCTGGACACAGCAAAGATGTGGAGCTGTTAGAGTGAGTCCAGAGGAGGCCATGAAGATGCTCCAAGGAGATTCTGCTCTGGAGCCAGGCTGGGAGAAGGGAAGGCTCTGGAGAGATCTTAGAGCCCTTCCAGTGCCTGAAGGGGGCTTAGAAAAGGGAGGGACAGGGGCTTTTTCTATGGCAAACAGTGGCTGGACAAGGGGCAATGGTTCCAAACTGCTGGAGGCAGGGGCAGGTGGGGATTTGGGAAGGAACCCTGGCTGGGAGGGTGGGCAGGCCCTGGCACAGATTGTCCAGAGCAGCTGGGGCTGCCCCTGGATCCCTGGAAGTGTCCAAAGCCAGGGTGGATGGGGCTCTGAGCAACCTGGGACAGTGGAAGGTGTCCCTGTCCATGGCAGGGGGTGGAATGGGATGATCTTTAAGATCCCTTACGATCCAAACCATTTTATGATTCTAATATTTCCCATGAGTCTATTCCCCTCCTGAATTCCAACATACAGTTTATAGGGAGCTACTATCAAGTTGCAACATGATGGATCCATTTTCATGACTGGACAGGTAAGCAATAAGTCTATGCCTTTTTATTTCCTCTTTATTTTAATATCTATTCAGTTTTGTTATTGGGCTATTATATTTTGCTGTTGCAATTTAAACCTTTTATCAGAAATAAATCTCTGAGTTCTATTATCTTGTAACAATTCTGTAGGGACAGGAATTTCAAGAAGCTGAAAGATAAAAATGAGAAGGAAAAGAGCCTTTTTTGCAGGCCTCTATTAAAGTTTTCACACTGCTACATTACAGCTATAAAATAGCATCTCTGATAATAATTCATTACAATTCCATAATACACATGGAATATGTTATGCTGTATTAATCAACAATTCTGTTTTGCTAACTTATTAAAATCATTCATTTGAAATTGCATATTATTTTAGTGCCATCTTGTCGCTGATTTATAGTGAAACTGAAAGTTTATTGATAGTTTCTCATTCGCTTGAGACCTCATGAAATTTGCAAATAACGTTGTTTCTTTCTTATATGTGCTTTTAGTCAGCAGACACCACTAAGGTATAATGAAAAACACTTGACACAACTGAAGTGGTCACTGGCTTTGGGTTTTTTGAAGGTAACACTCCAAGACAAGAAGATAAGAAAGAAATAAAGGGAATTAATGGGAGTAGTTGTGAAATCTGTTGGAAACCTGCAGAACTGCAGAAACAAGAGGAATCTCTTTCTCCCTGAGCCAGCATCAATGATTCATTAGCCACTTGCTAAAACTCAATAATCAGTTCATGATTTGCTGAGTTCAACCATTATGAAAACAATATACAGAATCAGTAAATAATGGCCTCTGATGAATCTGCTGCACTGTATTCCTTTTGGAAGGATAACAATAGAAAGATCCAGAATAAAAGCAGAAAAGGAAGCAAATGAACCCAGTAAATCACATGGAAGCCTAACTTTGTACTGTTTGTATCTGTTTGTACTTTGTATCTGAATTTACTCTGGCCATCCAACTTCTTTATAGGCTCAACACACCTGCCTGTCTAAAAATGAGTTTGTTTTCAATCCCCAAATTTCAGATTCTTTTCTAACACACTGCAATGTAATAGATTGGTGGGTTTTCAGGGGGGATTGTTCTTTTAATTTTTTTAGCATGTTCTGAAGCAAGAAAAATCTCTTTCTGTTGAGCACCACTGGCAGAAGTATTTTTCACAAGCAGCAATATGTTCTCACTGTCATGTCTCAGAAGAAATCCCTTGAGGCTCAAGATCTGTGCATGTAATACCCACACAGAAAATTAAGCCTCAATTGACTCCACAAAAAAACACCAAATCCCACCTCTAAGAATATCTAAGCATTGTTTTTTAATGATGATTAATGAGATCCTTTTTAGGGTTCTAATATTAGTTACACCCATTTGTGCCAAGGCTAAATTTGATCTAGTCAGGGATTTCTTTAAAATGCTGGCCTGGGAGATAATGAGTCTCACAAATTTCTCCAGCGCTCAGGAGAATGCCAGATCCTCTCAGAATCTCAAGACCAGCGCATCTTTCTTCCTCTAAATCGAAACCCTTGCTGCCTCTGTTTTTTAGGTTTGAACATGGAGGTTTGTTCCTGTGAATGGGGTTCCAAAGGAAAGGAAAAAAAAAACCCCTTCAGTCCCGTCCGCTGTGTATTTTGAAAAGTTTAGCTTCCCTAAGGTCTTAACAAAAGGAGATTCTACTTGTGGGAAGAGATGATTAATCCAAGACACTCCAATGCTGTAATGATGAAAAGGATGCTCAACAGGTCTGAGCCTTTCGAAGGGAGGGTCTCACTCATCTCTGCCAAGGTGTGGTTCGTGAAGCATCTTTAGCTCTTGACACAGCAGAGGGCACCTCGGAATAATACAGCCTCTCTCCAGGGAACAAAATGCATTTCCAAGCCTTTTCTTTGCCAGGTTAACATTTGACAAGCTTGCTTTAATGCTCGTTCTCCCCAAGTAGCTCAGATGAGGAGGACAGAAAAAGTTTGCGGCAGAGGAGGACAGAAGGGAAAGGAATTCAAGATTTTCAAAACAGTGCCAAAGAGCAGACTTTCTTTCCTTGCTGCAGACACCAGGTAATGAGTACAAATGGATGGACCAGGGATTATTCTGGAAGACTGGGCCAAGGAAAATGGGGTTTGCTCAGTTTTTACACACAAAGACACACACACTAAATCTTCTGAAATCTTATTGCTTAAGTGTATGGGCTGAAAACTGAGTAATGCTTAAATCCTACTGCTCCACACAGCCAACAGAAGTCAATTAGTCCAACTTCAGCATTGCATTAATTTTCCTACTGTTTAATTATTATTGACAGGATACCACAAAGGTGCACAGCTGTGGAAAGGTACAGCCCCTGTCCAGAAGATCAGCTGTTGTAGGTTCACCCTAATATCGATACAAATAATGGAACACACTTTTTGCTCTGGAAAATGGCAGTCAAAGCAAATTGGGCATTCTGAGCTGGGCTCTGGCAGCCTTTTGTATTGCTTTCATTAGAGTGTCAGCCTCTAAAAAAATAATGTGACAAAGGAAGAGTGGCTGGTGAGCTGGCAATCATACAACGTCTAAAGATCTGAGCCCTTCTGTAATGATCATATGTGATTTACAGAATCAAAGGGTCAAATTCTGCCCTCAATTACACACCTATTGCTAGGTGGTACAGCACCACGTGGCAGGTGAATTAGAGACATTATTGTGTTCTAAAGAAACAGAAAAATGCTCTTCAAAGTAGCCAATTCAGTGTTGATCCTGTATTGAATAACAACATATAAATGTACGGAAATATCAGAGCATCTTTGGGACATTTTTTTAATACAGATGTTTTGTGGAGCAACAGAACTGCTGCAGTCTCTGGTACTT
The DNA here is from genome assembly GCF_017590055.1 of Onychostruthus taczanowskii. Classification (NCBI taxonomy): domain Eukaryota; kingdom Metazoa; phylum Chordata; class Aves; order Passeriformes; family Passeridae; genus Onychostruthus; species Onychostruthus taczanowskii. Next base: position 3,256,282 of record NW_024503124.1, read on the forward strand.
GTCTAACATTCTGCTTTTCTGGTCTAATATTCTATGTTCCACAAGTCAAACTCTGGAAAGGAAAAATCTAGCATTGTTTTGGGCTGCTCAAACCTTTAAACTTTGGCTGAGTTTGTCAGTAGTTCCTCTTCTCTGCTGCATCTGGTGTTATCATGGGACAAGTGCTTCTTATTTCCCATTTCTGATGGGTCTCTTAACTGATCCATACAGAAAGATTAATGCAATTTATTCCTCAGATGCACAAGTTGTTTTATTTTATTTGTAAAGAAATGTAATGGCTTTTTTTACTTAGAGCTAGAAATGAGTTCTGACTTTCCATTCGGGCAAGACACACAGACGCAAAGTTCAGGACAGTTGTGAGAGCAATCTGACCAAGAAATAGAACTCACATAGGAGGAAACAACAGAGAAGGAAATGAAACAAGGAGTAGGAGTATTGAAGAGCAGCTCCACAGATTTGGACATGCCACAGAAACATCCTTGCCCCAACCTCTCTGCATCTCTTTCATCCCACTTGAAGAAAGGATGCCAGGATTTATGTTGAAGGCGCTGTTTCCCTGTCATTTTAAAGGAACAGAATTTTCTGGATCTTCCCTTTCTTAGTTAATACACATGCACACCCTCACACAAAACATATGTTAATAACTTCAGACCACAAATTTAATTTATCTCAGCTTTCCACCTGACATCATTCCCTGTCATGTGGCGCATACCCATCCGTAAACAAAATGGGGATTCATTTCCATAGCAACAGCGAGTGGGACTTTGATCAGCTCCAATGATTATTTGTAGGCACACACGTTTACAGATATCAAAATCCTAACTGAAGGCTGATTACCTTTTTTTTTTTTCTTTTTCAAATGAAAGCATCTCACTTGGTTCACATGTAGGAGCAGGAATGCAAGTAAAGGCACCTAAAAAATACCTCTGGATGGCAATGGAAGCCACTGGCCATTCGCTCAGTGTCACTTGCAGTTTCTTGGGAATATAGATATTCCTAATATGTATAATCTGATGTACGTGTCCTGTGGCCAATGAAGTATTTTCTTTGTGTTCCCTGGCAGATGTGCGGGTTCAGGCTGCACATGCAGGTGTTTGGGGGCTGGCTTATGTGGGATGAGGAGAGGTGGTAGCCTGTGGCTTGACAGAAAAAGAGAAAAAAAAAATCTGAACAATGTGTTGAAAAAGACTCCAGTCAGAGCTGCACAGGACCAGCTGTTTTTTTCTAATTAGAATAACAAGAATAGCACATGCTAAAATGTTTTTTTTCTCAAAAGCAATGAATGCTTCAGGAACTATAAGGGATGAGCTCTAAAACCTATTTAAATTAAGGAATGCTTCAGGAGCCATATGGAGAAGAAAAAGAAAAGGCAAAAGTAGAGAAATGTTTTATTTTTAGCTAAATCTGAAGCATTTTGATTCTTCATCCAAAGTTACACAGAAATTATCTTACTTTTAAACTTCCAAAAATGTCAGTGCTGATGCTTATTGTATCACGGCTTAAACAAGATATTTCAAACACTTAGTGCATTTCAGTGGGGTGCTCTTGCAGGCATTGTAAATTCCATTCTATGCCCTGAACATGCACTGAGATATATCCCCTATGATATATATCTGGTAATGTATGAGAGCTGCACATAATGAAGTATGTGACAAACACTCAAAACACACCCTCTATCATCAGTCTTTTCTCCTCTTCTCTTTTTTCTTCTTTTTTTTTTTTTTTTTTTTTTCCCTTCCAAGTCTCCTGAAGCACTGATGATTCCAAACTTTGACTACAGGAATAACATTTGTAGCAGCTACGGCATTCTGGACATCTGCACTGTTAGAGTACTTTAGAATAAAGTCACATGGCCATAGGGAAATTTCACAGAATTCAAATCACAGTGACTTGCCAAGGTGTATAACGAGTTTGTTTTCAGCTGTTCTTCTCATGAATAATTACCAAGCAGGCATATCCTAAAGCTAGCACAAGCTGTCAGTTCACCAGAAATATTCAATATTTAAAACAGAATTTCGAATTTAGAATTTCATAAATGAAAATAATTACAGCACAGGCAAAATAGCACAGTTCAAATGCTGTCAGGTACTTCTTGCCTTTCCACGAGGCTTCCCACAACCAGACGTTGCAGTCACACTAAATTATTTTTACAACGTAAAGAAAATCATGCAAATGCAAGAGGAACTGCAAGGATCTTCTTTTTGCCCAGAACTAATACTTTGCTCTCATTTTCCTGACTATTCCTTCCCCAAACACAGAAAGAGACAGCAGAGTTCAGTCCCAAGACCTCCATCTGTTCCATTCCCTTTGGATCAAACGCACGCCGCGTATTCTGCTGCACGCAGAGCCACCAGAGCGCGGAGCTGGACGGGAGGGAGGAGAGGCAGCAGAGAGGTGGGAGTGCAGGAAATGGGAACTCCAAGGCTCCCTGAGACCCTTCACCCTGAGCAGGTGCCCACAGGAAGCCCAGCCCTTGCTGTGCCCATGGGAGAAGCTTTGGGAAGGATTTCACGGTTGGTGTCCACCTGTCCTGCACTCCCATGGCACCGGGAGAAGGGACCTAGGCCAAGCTCAAGGATGAGGATCTCACAGCCCCTCCAACATTCCCTGGGACCCCTCTGTCCAGCAAACAGCAGCTCCTCTGTCCCACCAGCAAACAGCAGCTCCCCTCCCTGGCACTGGGGTTTGCATCCCAAAGGGATGGTTGTGAGCCAAGGGGAAAGCGCTCTCCTTTCACACAGGGCTTACTATCGGCACATTATTCTAATATTATGAAAATCTTTATTGCAGCTTGAATAATGCCCTGAAATAGATATTGTGCTGGTTAATAAATTACATTTTCAAATGAGAGAGATTTTATCACCAAAACATCTCATGATTAATTTCTAATGTGAAGCTTATGGCCTGAACTTAAAACATTTGATTTTGCATTTGTGTTCAAAGGTTGAGCACTTAGTAAAGTTTTTGTAAGAAACTTGCTGAATTTTTTTCTCCATATTGAAAAAAAAAATCACTAACCTGTTAATCCACTATAACTTCATAACCTCAATTACAGCTCTTGAGATGAAGGTGATTAAAAATAAGTATTTTCCCCTACTTTCAAAGAGCAGGTCACAACTTCCAAAGAAATCCTGTTTCAAATTTTGCAATGATACATTAAGGGCAATAATTAGAATTGGTCAAAAATGTTCCATAAGATGTTTCCCATTTCTCAACCAGTTTTAACTGTAACTATTTGGAGTCATGACATCTCAAATAGTAGCACTGAAGTAAATAGTGTTATTGCTATAGGAAGCAAGAGGAGATAATATAAAGCTCTGTGTGCTATGAGAAAAAAATAAGGTATTAAAATTAGGAATTCACAGTTCCCAAATTAAATTATGGACCATGTGAACAAACTTCTGCTCTAACAGGTTTTTTTAATTAATAATTGATATTAATCAGCATTTTGCTCAACTTGGCCCACTGCTAAAATTTGTGGCCCTGTTTTCTAATACCTGTGACTAATTTGCAGTTGTTTTTTGTGGGTAGCCCGTGCTCCATCAAAAGCCATTCTCAAATGACCAAATTAATCAATAAATATGGGTGCCAGAGTTCACAGGGAAAAGCTGCAACTCCCTTTCTCCATTCTTCTGGATATGTTTAAGTCTCAAGGACTAAAACCTAATTTTTTCAGTTGATTATTTCCAAGATCAACACAGCACTGCAAATATGCTTATACAGTTGGCATTCATCTTGGTAATATTTTCAAGAAATTAATCAAAATGGTGCTTTTCTAACTGCTAGCCAATCAATAATCAAATACTATATTATTTACAAAAAGTTGAAACAACAAGCATAAAAGAAACCAAGGAAATTGAACCCCAGACAAAAATATGCACAATTCAAGCGTTAATCCTATTATTTGCCAGAATGTGTGTTTCATTTTAAGCACAAAAAGTAGTCCAGACTAATGATTTTGTCACCCTTCTCAAGTGGCTGAACAGGTTGGCTCTTATTATTTCCTAAGCACATTTTGGGTGGAAACACAACAGCTGTAAATGGGGTAGGCAAAGCCCACAGCAGCACCAGATTCCTGGGCCTGGTGATGGGATAGAATTAAAAATAAAAGGAAAAATAAAATTATTTGTTTATTTGGAAGAATTATCACTCCTGCCTAAAAATCACTTTTTGTTTTATTTTTAAGTTATTTTCTAAATAAATAAATTGTTGCTGTGAAAAAAATTTATATACCTTAGGTGTGATCCTAAAATCTGGGGGTAAAAAAAAAAAAAAGATAAACATTCTCCCAAATCCCTCTTGTCAGTCCTGGCTTTTTAATGGTTTTCCTTTTTTCCTGCAATACTTCTCCAAATTATGTCTGTGGTTGATACTTCCTACCCTGCCTTCCTCCCATGGGGAGCTGGGGCTCCACCTTCTTCTCTTCACATTTGCAATCCATTTTAATAACTTTGTCTCCTCCAACAAATAAGAATTTTGCCATTGTCTTTAGGGGAACAAGAGGAGATTTTCAGGGAGCTGAGCTGTATAGGTTTTTGTCTCATTTTAATCAGGATGTTGGTTGCACAATTCAATACTGATTGTGTAATCAGAAAGCAAGAAGAAACACAACACAAATGAATTACTATGGAAAAATTGTCCTCATAATGGGGTCATGAAGCATAGAGATATACATTTATAATGCTCTGTCAAATTACATTATGCAAGGAAATAAATTATGTTAAGAGAAAATATGTTTTAATTACAAGCACAATACTTCTTCAAATTGGGGAAAAATTGCTAACCCTATTATTATTATTATTATTATTATTATTATTATTATTATTATTTAGCCTCAATATGCACAGAAGTGCCTGCACATCCCCTGCTGTTAAGGAGCCTGTGTGTGCACAAGAACAAAATTCAGGAGTGTAACATTTTCCAATTATTCTCTTGCCTGTAGTTTTTTCCTGCCCATCAATGTGTAAAATAAAGAGACCCAAACAGTCAGACAACAGCAGTTTGTTGCCATGCACATGACAGCAGTTGTGCTGTGCTCTCACTAAGTGTGTGGCTCATAAAGTAGATTATTCAAATCACAAAAGTAGAATACAGAATAATAAAATAAAGAGAAAGCATAAGGTTTGGGGGGGCTTAGTTTTCTTTTTTTTTTTAAATCCAAACAGGCATTTAAAGAAGAGCATCCTGGTGAGAAAGAGGATGTTGTCAGGTTACACAACTCACTTTGTAATTTTGAATGGAGTTTGAGTAAGTGCAAAGGCAAAGACAAACTTCATATAATCCATTATAAAGAACAGATATCCATTATATTACCACAGGTATGAGCCCTGCCTGCTTGTTAGATAAATTTAGAGATCTTATCCACCTTTTAAAATCTTTATTTTTCCATATTGTCCATATTTTTCCAGTTTGGTCACAAACCAAATCACAATTGAAGAGCTGAGCAGAAAAGAGAGACAAGACTTTGCTTCCTCAGCCTGGCCACACAATTAACCCCAAAGCAACAGCCACCAAAAAAAGGCTCAGCCCCCAAAGCTGTGTCCAGGGAAAGGAGATCCCTCCTCCCAGCCCCAGTTTTCTGGGGTAACAGCAAACAGCTTGGAAAAGGCACAGGAAAACAAAGCTGGGAAATGTTCAGCCTTTGCTTCAGCACTCCTGTGAAAACCACGAGGAGGAGGGAAACACATGGGAAAGGGGAACTTTGGCTTCTCGACCCCAAATTTAATCTTATTTGTTAAATTATTGCTTAAAAAAGAATTTTAAACTCCTTGCCTGCTCACCCAAAGGGTTCATGGATACACTAAAGCATATTTCTTACCACAAGGTGGCATCTTCCTATTTTTATATGAAACATCTGAATATTTACATAATTTGAATAATTTTCGACACCTGAACGTTTCTGATTTTTTTTTCTTTTTTTTTTTTTTTTTTTTTTTGTGACAGCCTTTTAACATCTGTGCAGATACCCAGTGATGATGTTAGACTTCACCACACAAATGCTCCTGGAAGTTTCTGTGGCTGCTTTTCATGGACCCGTTCACAGCCACCACATATACACTGAATCCCCTCCCCAACAATGTGCTGACAACACTCACAGGAACCCACAAATACTCCTTGAAAATTCCAGGGCAAGCCAAATTAAGAATTTACAGCACGTGTTCAAAATGCTGAGCTTTCTCCCCAAACTCCTATTGAAAAAGCACATTACTGGATATCTCAGCATGCAGATATTTTAAAGTATAACACAGAAACCCATTACAACCAGGGAACTTTACACTCCAGACTCTGTAACATAACTCAAACCAATTCTACAAACACAGGAAAATGCATAAAAAGCATCAGCAGGGTTTTGTTCAAATCTGCCCAGCTCACTGCTAATAAAACCCGTATGAGAAGTAAAAGGGAAAAGTTTAAAGCCTGTCTCTAACAACTTTCATTTTGCACAGTCACTGGTCTCCTTCCAAAGGTGAAGATTTTCAGCTCATCAAGAGCACAATGTCCAGTGACAACGTTCAACTTAAAACAGGTGGGAATTACTGCACAAAGTGAGAAATCAGAGCACTGAGTTCCTCTGACAGAACTCAAATTGACCCCACTGCTTTGAAATTGCTTTAAAAGCAAAAGAGAAAAAAGGAGATTTTTATTTTTAAAATATTACAAGTTCATTAAATATGATCCCAGTTCTGCTGATTCACCTGCAAAGGTGCTGGTGACTTCCAAAGGCTGTGGACTCGGGCTCCTGTCCCATAGCTAAGAGAAGTTTACCTTGCATAGTATACCACAAATTGAGAGAAATTTCACGCCAAAACTTTTTCAAGATGAAATTCAAATGTAATGCTTCTGAGATGTTTCAAAAATTCTTCTCTGCTTCCTCAAACTGGTCCTAACTACAGACTTTATTCTCACACACTCATCTATTGCTAAGTTCAGGGACTTGACTTTATTTTTTAAAAGAAAATTGGCTTGGTTCCTTAATGTGAGACAATTTATCTCAAACAAATTTTAATTTCAGATGCTTGATTGTGAAATTAAGGTTTTTAAGTTAAAGAGAAAAATTTCTCTCCTTTGGAGCCAGCAGTTTTTAGGACAGTAATTCTGAATGTAGCACCATTGGAGAAGAGCATCTGAATATTTCTAAACCTGGTTCTTCCCCCACTCTTTAAGGAAGATATTGGACACATATTTTTTTATTTCCATGTGCTCTCAGTTTTGCCCTTTTTTGTCCCACCTGAGACCCCCATCCAGGAGGTGGATGTGCAGATCCTGATCTGCTCGACTGGGAATGTGTAACTTCCCCTGACAGCAGAATCAGGGATCTTTTAAAGTAGTGAGACTGGGCTGCAATCACCTGCAAACACAAATGAAGCAATAGCTCCAGCCATTACGTTTATTCCCAATTATTTGCAGCTGCAAAAACATACAGACAATATTTTTCAAGCACAAAATGCCTTTTTTGGCCCCAGACAAAAATCAGGTCCTATCTCTTATCTACTGTTCTGGTAAAGCTTTCAGAAAGCAAGTCCTAGAGCACTGAACTCACGTCTAGCAGGCCATCTGCAAATCAAATTATTTCCAAAATTATCCGGTGAAGCCATGTCACTTGGAAGAGACAGGTATGATTATTGCTTCTAAGGTTACCTGAGAGCTGAAAATAAAGAAACTCCCCACTCCTGAATGCACAAGCAATGGATGCTTGTACAAACACACTACAAATGACACAGCTCCACCTCAAGTAGAAAACAACTTGTCAAACCTGGAGAAAACTCCTGAGGGAATTGTAAAGGGTATTCCTTTACAACTAACTAGCCTGTAAAAATTACTTAGTTTTGATTTAATGGCAAGTAGGTAAGAATAAAAACAATCCTGTGCTGTATCACTAAGCAGTTCTCTAGATGTTTGGAGCCAAAACAATCAAGGGGACAGTTGTATAAATGATCTTTTCTAGTTCCAGTGGAGCTACTCTAATTTAGGAGCTGGAATTCTGGCCTAACACAGGAAACATCAGCACAAAGCCCAATTTCACTTTACTGAACGTGATCTTACTGGTAATTTTCTTTGTCAGAAAATGCCTTGATTTGTGTGCAGAAGATACAAACTGAGCAACTGCCCAGGTGTTAGAAGTACAGGATGTGACATCCTCTAGCACAGGTCGTGCCTTCAGTCCCTTCTGGGCTAGCAACTCATGCTTAGAAAGATAAAGGTTACCCAAAAAATAACTCAGGGGCAAAATCCTCTGTGCTGAATGAAAAGGAGGATTACTGGTGCCTGTACTGGGGGGTGAAATCTAGCCCTCCACTGGACACCAGCTGGCCTAGCAGAGAAACTGCGACAATGCAAGGAAGTATTAAACTCCTCTTCTGTATTTTACACTTCACACCAGATAAATTCATGTGGCTCAGTCAGTTCTGCTCAGAAACTGGGGAACAGAACACACAGGTATTTTTGGTTCTCACATCCAGCTTACCTTCACATTCTGTATCTGAGACCTTTCCCTGAGCAGCACAACCACCCCTAAAACAGCTCCTGGTCCAGCAGTATCTCTGGTGTTCTCAGCACATCTCCTGCATTATCCATTATCTTTTCCTTTTACCAGAATTTAACAATGTAAATTAAAAGTCCCCCGTGGTGTTAACAGTTACCACGGCTCACATGCAAGACTCTGCTGTTATTCCACGTTACAAAGCAGGACTGAAGGAATTCACAACCCCAATATGTTTAGTGTTAGCAGCTGGCTTTTCCATGGCAGCTTTTTCAAGCTACCTCTCCTTGAATTGCGAGAGGTATCGATAATTTCCAACTAAATTGATACATTTTGCCTAGAAACCGGAGTTCTTCCACATGTTAGTATACAAGAAAATGAAAAGCAGATCTTTTATTTTGGGCTTCTCTGTTATTCTCATAAATAAGTGCAGCAGACAGCTGACATCTCCTTCTAGTTTACTCCACATTTCCTTTAATTTATCAATGCAAAGTTATTTAGCAGAGTGTCATTAATAGAATTTCTTCAAAGAGAGAAACATTATTAGATATGTTAAATCTCAACAACGTTGCTTCACAGCTGTAGCCATGGATTTTTTAGGCATTAATTGAACATCTGTGCACTTTAATTAATTTGAAAAAAATGCAATGGGGGAAAAAAAAGACAACAGTAGGTACTGTTGAATTTAAGAAACTAATTTTATTTTTCCAAACTTCCTCAAATAATGATTCTTTTATGTACACATCAGAGCCTTAGCAGAGGTTATTTATCATGTGGCCACACTGCACACGGTGAGGCTGATGCCCCTACACACCTGCAGCAAAGGAGCTGCCTGAAGTATCCAAGAGAAGTGATGGCAAAAGGATAGTCTTGTCCTCTGCTTGAGCACCCAAAAAGATCAAATTGTGCCAAACAAAACCGAGGCCTGCTGCAAACACAATCTGAAATTGTCAGCCACAAGTGATGCCACACACAACAAACTTGTAAGCACCGTCCACAGTTAGGAGCACAACTTTCACATCAATCCTGAGGGGAAAATAGGAGCATTTTCTGCACAAATAATATGAACTGGGTGAAGGTGAGACTCCTGAGTCTTTCCAGATCTCCTTTAACAACTACTTGTCTGAGGGATGACACTCACTGAAGAGCTTAAATAATTAAATTAATCTCTGAGGAATGTTAAAGGTGTAAAGAACCTGTAGAAAGCACTTTATTCCACAGTCCCCTTGCCTACACTGGAGTTTATTCCTCACAAAGATCTATCACTGTTCATACTGCACTAAAGCATTATTAAATGCAAAACATCCCAGGCACTACTTTAAATTAGAAGGGGAAAGAAAGGTGCCAAGAAAGCACAACTTTTAAGATGGATTAAAGCATGGAATACCATAATTCCAAAGCTTTCCTGTTGAATCAGATAACCATAACTACTGGAGACTATTTTAAAACACCTTTTACAGTGTTGGGACTATTCAATGTCATGTTCAAATTACTCTGAGGCTGTTTGGGTTTTTGTTGTGTTGCTGTCCATGAGAATACAACCCTCTGGCACCTTCCCAGCATGAGATGCATTGGAATAACCCCTGTGCTGGCCTTTGGCTGGCACTGGAATGCCAGATTCCAAGCAGGTAAGAAGTTTCCCCACACACACACTCCTGGTGTTCAGCTGCTCATAATCTGCAGCACTCACAATTTATCATTGAAGCCAGAGCCTTGCTGCCAACTTATCAAAGTGGCCACTGGATGCATCTGATCAAGTCTGAGCATCTGGCTCTTCCCTGTTCCTGACATTAGCACAGACAACAGAATCAGTGGACTATTGAATGCAATTACAGTAAGCGAGACAGACAATAAAGATTGATAGCACCTTCTCTTTTTATCACACACAAAACTAGTGGGGGTTAAAGCTTTGCCTTGAGCTGCCTTCATTTAACAATGATTGAAAATATGCAATTGTGATGGTAAAACACTGCAGCCTGTACCACTTCATTTACTGGACACATTATCAAATTAAATGAAAAGTGAACTGCCAAAAGCAACAGTTATTATATATTAATGATGAATATTTACTTAGCATTGTTCACAAATCACACCGAGAACAGAATCCTTCTTGTTATCTTCTTTGCAGGCTACAGATGAGTAGCTTAACATTTCCATGTTTATGTTACATCTTCTGTCTGCAAATCTCCAAATTCAGACATGTGCAAATGGTTTTGTGACCATCCATGTGGTTACAAACGTGTAATTAATAAAGTGCTCCAGCAGTAAATGAATCCTAATTGCTGCAGGGATTCTTTACCTCAAATCACTGTTGGTATTCTTGAAAATACTTCACTAACCAAAGAAACTACAGAAAATCGTATTTTGTTTGCAGCAGGCTTTTACGTGGTGGGTTGTGTGGTGTGCAACAGCTTCCAACAAATGGAAAATCCAGGAGAAGCCAACATCGTGGATTTATCATGATTTATCCATCTGTTGTATGGGATTTCAAACTGGTTACTGGTCTTTGGTTACTGCTAAAATTATATGGTACATTGGAAGTGCACTGACAAGAAAGCAGAGTTTTGTAAGGGAATGATTATTTTGCTTTAAAATTTAACTCCTTGTTTTTCAGGAGCTGTGCTAACAACAACATTCCTGCCTCAAATTACAGCCAAACCATGTGCCAGTGGGTGCCAATAATCTATGGAATGACAGAGCTGATCACTTCATGGATATGGCCTAGTTTGTATTGATTTTTAACAGTAGATAAACAAGGAAATTTCTTTATCAGGGTGTCATGTAAGCATTGATGCCACACAAAAATTAAGAAAAAATGGTCTTTTCTACAACCTCAAAATTGAGCAAAACAATAACTACACTGTCAGTACTGTTAAAAAAAAAACCCAAACCCCATGTATCTCTGGTCAATTTTAGATCAACTGCAATAAAGCAGCAGTTGGACAACTGCTGGGTTTGGGGTTCCATATCCCACAAATACAAACATCTGGTCCTTGTCAGGCATTCATATCCATGCTGGCAGATTTTGGCAATGCTTGCTCTAGAGAAGATCTTGATGCAGGCATTAATGTCTGTGCAAGTGTCATGGTGAGATATATGAGCCTAAATGACCAAACTGAAGTTTAAATAAAAACAGGCATTGGCTTTTTTGCCCTATGTGCTGCCCTGGGTAGGAAAATAAAGCCATTCCTAAATATTCACTAATCCCTGAGATGTATTCTCCCAATTTTCCTTCTTTTTTCAAGCAAACCAATTACATTCCAGGAATTTAATTTTTACAAATTTTTGCTGTAAAGGCACTGTGGACTAAACAATACAAAAGAAGAAAACTGAGGAAAGAAGTTTGTTTTTTTTCTGGCCATATGCTGGCATATAAACAATAAAAGTGACAAAGACACAAATATGCCACAATGGAAAACTATGTGCAGATCCCACGCAGTAAATTGAAAAAGCAACATGCTGCATGGTTCTGTTTAACAATAGTGCAAAAATAACTGTAGGAAACTCTGGCTAAGGCGGCCCACAGACAGTTTTGGAAGGGAGAAATCAATTGACAAACTACAAGTAGAACAAATGAATTATCTTAAGCCTACTGAAAACAGGAAACCAAGGACACTTCTATTTTCAAATGACATTTATTATCACTCCACCCCCTCCCCTTTTTAAGCAGAAAACAAAGCTAAATTTAACCAAAACTTTTTCAAGACACACAATCATTTTCTTATGTTCCCATTTGCTGGAAGTATCAAGAGAAACTGTAAGCAGAGATTTTTTTTCCCATCTAAGCCACTTTTTCCATTTGAATCCCCATGAAAAGAAACAATGGCCCATTGCACAAAGCAAGAGAACTACTGAAACTTGTTCTGCCATGATCACTTTTTTCTCTGTCACGCCACCTCATGCCCCTCATCAAAGGACAGCAGTGAATGCTGTGATGTGTCCCACTGCTGCTGCCAACAGAGAGAAATTGCACCAAATGAGCCCTGTCCTGTTTTCCTTACTGAGGTATCCCCATCCCATATCCAGACACCAGTAATTATGCAACTCATAAAACATAATGACTTTGATACGTTGCTCTGCTCTGCAAACAGGTTTGGAAATGCCAAAGTCACTGCAGGGAGAAGAGGAACAGACCACAGGCTGAACTTCACGTCCTCAAAGCTGGGCTGGGTGTGAGGTACACTCAGGAACAGAGCAGATGAATGCCTTCAGAGGAGGCTACAACATTGCCCTGGAATTTTATTTTGGAAAATAAAACTGAACTGACAGTGACAGGAAAAAAAGCCTACCAAACAAAACAAAAGTTAAAAATTCTAACCTTGATCTGCCTCAAGTCTGGGAGAAACTGGATGAGCAGAGCTCATCCATTAGGGAAAGGCAAAGTTCCCACACCTCAGGGAGAATCATTTTTAGAGATAATCAATTGCATCACAGTCACAAGAATCAACAAGTGTAGTTATAGATATAGTGAACAGAGATTCTGATTTTCACAAAAGCTGTACTACACATTTCCATATTTCTCCAATGTATTTCAGTCAAGACACTGTCCAGCTGCCTCATATTTCAACAGAACAGGAATAATTGAGTCAGACATGTACCAGAGTCACTGGAGTGGAGAGAGTCTGTTGTCTAAGGTCTTCTCTGAAGAGCAATCAACCTTATTTTTTTCTCTCATTTTGCCATTCCTATTGTGTCAAATAAAAACAAAGAACCAACCACCAAATACGAGTGAAGTCTCACTCAGTTTCCTCCAGTGCTGCCAGAAGCACAATTCCCAAGGCACCCTTCTGCTCTGAATTGTTCCCATGAACCTGGTGTGCTCTCCTTTCTCCAGGAAAGGCAGGTGCATTATTGCCAACACCCAGAAGTGTGGCAGTGCCACCATGCACGTCCACAACAACAAGGTACTGATGAATTTTAGTACTCTCTAAACACCTTCATTTGCTCATTCATTTTAAAATATTGCCATGTGACAATGGAATAGGTCACACAGCCAAAATACTATATGAAAAACAGAATAAGAAAATATTCCAGACCACTTTAGATCCTAAACTTACTGATCTAAGGACAAGGCTCTTGTACTCCCTCTGAACTCTGACACAAAGCTTTGCTGTGGCATCAAACAAGAAACCCAACACCTTGTCTGCATCTGCCTAAACAATGCTGTAATTTATTCATTGCTTAAAAAATACCACATGTAATAATCCTTTATCCACAAATATCACGAGTTTAGGGAAAGAGCTTGTTTCAGCCACTTTGTCAGAGGCATGAAATAGGCAATATCATGCAAGATGAGAAATCTGAAAGAAGTATTTAGTGGAGAATGGAAAAACTGCTGTTGTCTAACATAAAAAGGTCCAACGTAGTCATGCTTTAATATTTCCCAAAAGCTAAATCATGTTATGCTGAGAACACCTTCATCACCATCCCCTCCCAGTCAAAAACTAATTTCATTTTTTGCAATGTCACAAGAAAAGAAACAGCCTCGGTATGGAATATGCAAAATATAAACTTGGTAAATTCTGAAAGACATTCTTCTCATCATCAACCTGATTTAAAACCAGTTTCTTTTAAAATGTTTAGCTAAGCCTTTACTCACATTTTAAAAACTCAAGCCTGAAATAGACACAGAGAAGGTTTGGGTCATCCTGCCTGTCCACCTCTGAGACCAAAAAGGACAATTGTTCACAGTGATAAGAACTTCACAGGTATTTCGAGGGTGACTGGACTGCAGCAAAATCCAGTGCAGGACATCTGTTCACTGAACCTCACACCTCATCAGGACAGCTTTTTATTTGCTTGTTTCTGCCCCTCCTGCGACATTCTAAGTTGCAGTCACATTTTGTAAGCACGATGGAGCGTCTTCAAAAGTTAACTACAGCTGTGCTGGGCCTCTTCAGCAGAGGCAAAAAGGGAAATGTTCTGTTTCATGGTGGTTTTGAATCAAATCTTGTCCTTAGCAAGTGTCCAGAGCAGAGAGATGCAAAAGTCTCTCTTAAGGCATTTCAGTGAGAACAGGCAGGTTTTGTAGATACCCTCCAAAACCCATTGGGAGGAGGTCAGAATTTTCCTTTGGAGATCCCTGTCTCCCTTTATTGACTGCAGAGGAAACCCAGCACAACTCATCTCCTATTTAAGTCTTTGAACAAGGACCTAAAGCCAAGAAGACTGGTCAGGATCCTGCAGGAAAAGCCACAAAACAGGAGCAGGTCTCTGGCAGCACTCTCACATGAGTTGGAGCTCAGTACTTGTGCTGCATTCAATTCCATGTGTGTGAAAAAGGATAACGTCCCTGCCCCAACCCACAAGGGTACAATAAACACATGAATGATTATTATGCCCCCTGAAAATATGGTAATGAAGGTTGTAAGCATGAGCACCACCATCAGAAATGTTTCTGTGCATTGAGTTCCACTTACCAGCTCTCTCTGTTGTGCAGAACTTCCTTGGGCAGGGATCTTGTAGCAGAACCTGGAGTGACCCTTGGCCTGTGCCCACCAGAAGCTTTGGAGCATTTGTGAGCAAGGGCTGGGCTGGTGCCCCTCCAGGGGCACAGATGTGACTCTGCTTGGGAGGATGGTGGCAGATGCTCCTGGTTTATTTCTTTAATTATGTTTCACATGCTCTTTGATTTCCCAGAGTCCCCTCAACTGCTAAATTCCATTACCACCTCCACTGCCTGACCAGGCCCCTTGGCACAGCAAATACAACTTCCAAAGAGGACCCAAGGGACACCAACCCCAGAGTGCAAAAGTCTTTGGTGATGACCCTGCAGTGTCCCCTGCTCAGCTGCAGCAGATCAGCACAAGCAGGAAGGCAGAGCCTGCTCTCCAGCCCCAGGAAACAATTCCTTAAAAGCCTTTCAAGGTGACATTTTCCACCTCTTTCCCTGCACCATGTCACATGAGGGAGGATGCTGTACCCCATGGCACCACTTTTCCTAATCAAGCATTTAACAGCAAAAATACTGTCATTTAAATTCTTGAAAATTTATAATTTTAGTTAACTCTCAGACAGAGCAGGGAGTTAGAACAGGTCCCCCTTCTCAAGAATCCTTTCTCTGATTTGAGCTTGAAGGTGAAATCAGTGAAGCTGTAGAGTGCACTGATGGGAAACTGAGAAAAAGAAGGAAAATGGCAACTATTGGACTAGTCCTTACTCAGGACTAAAAAATCAGGCACATAAAATTGGTGAAAAATAACTGGTTTACAGCTAAGAACACAAACAGAGGAAATCTTGACTGGGGGCAAAACAATAATGTCAACATTACCTTAGAAATGCTTCAGCTCAGTCCTTCAGTCCCAAGATTCTTCAAAGCAGCTGGTTCAGGCTCTGGAAATTACAATAATAATAAAAATATAATTAAGACAGAAAATATTATTATAATAATTCTGGAAGATCTTATTAAAAGAGCTAATAAAAGATGATTTTCTCCTTCCTGCAGCCCCACACCTGCTCAAGAAAAGGGGAGAGAGCTGCAGGAGGGACACATGGACATTTGAGGAGCCCTGAACACAGCAGCAGAGGGGCACGGTTGACTCACCAAGAGATAATTTCTTCTTCCCTCTCCTCCCTAAATGTGATAAAATATAAATTATTTAAAAATTAGAGGCATTTAGAGTAACAGCCCTCCAAATGCACAGTATTTATTCTTTCTTTCATTGCCCACAGTTTATGGCATTGTCTGGCTTTGGGTGTGCTTTGCTATTTTTTTCCCTCCTCAGTTTACTCAGTATAAGGCTCGCACTGATCTCATCAATAAGAAATGAATTTTGGTAACTTTCAAAACCACTATATTATTTTTCCTTTTATTTGTAGTGAGTTTTTCTTCTCTCAGTGGTATTACTGCAATAAGTCAGTCATTATTTCTTTATGTTTTCCCTCCTTTCTTTAGTATTTCATTTCCCTTTACAGCACATCTCGTGATCACAAAGAAAACAGAGACACTTATTTCTTTTAACAGTTGAAATTGCTGCAAGTGATTTAACTGTCATTTAATCTGATTCCTCTCTTCTGTCTGTGGAGAAATATGTTTAATGTACTGGAAATTATGTTAATAAGAAAAAGCATTATCTCATTTAATGAAATAAATATACAAATATTTCAAAATAAAATAAAGAGGCAATCTTCACTGAGGAAAAAATGTCTCTTATGGTTTGCATAAAATAAACAAATGAGAAAAATTAATGAATACATTGAAATATACTGACAAAAATTATGCCTAAACTCAAAAGGGAAAAAAAGAGAGAAGGTGACTGAATTGCATCTCACCTAATCAGATGCTTTTTGAGACAACACACAAGGAAGCTCAAAGGATCATAGTACAAATTATTTTTTAAAATTATGTTCTTACCCTAGGCTAAACTTTTCTCCCCTCCTTTTAAAATCCCTCCATTTTCCTGACTATTTTAGTTGTTGTTGTTGTTGTTGTTGTTGCTTTATTTTCTTCAATTGGCATCAAAATAATATTTATTGTTTAATGATTGCAATTGCCTCATCCTTTAATTATCTTTGATCCTGTGCCACAAAACATATTTAATTTATGGCAAAGAACTTTGAGCCCCTCTGATTTAGTTAATTGTAACAATCAATAACTCTGTTTTTAAGCTTTTCCATTCTGAAGGATGTAACTAGCATGCACTAAGGTTAAACAAATATTGTTACTGGGGAGAGAAAAACTTGTAGCAATTATGTAATAAAAGCATGACCACTGCAACAGAAACACATAATTAGCGATTTAATTACAGACATCAAAACAAACTAAAGATGTCAATAAAAAAAAAATCTCCTGTGACAAACTGATTTCATTTCCCTGTTCTGCAATTCTAGATCTTCATGTATTTCTTTCTGTTTTCTTGTTTTCCAGAAATGAAGAGCTCAAAACCCAAAGAAGACACTCGGTGCCATCCGTTTGGGTGTGATTGTGGTAGGAATTTGATGAAATCCTGGGATTACTTTCTCACTGGCAGAATCAGTGCCTTCACTGCATCCCACAGGGGATTTTTTTAACTCCCCTTTCAAAGGGCCCAGCAGCGCTGAGTGTGCCGTGGTGCCAATTCCTTTGGGGAGCTGCAGTCACTTGTGTCACGAACCTTCTCAAGGCATTTTCTAAGTGCACCAGTTTCTGTCTCTGCTTCCCCACTCCTCACAAAGTGCTGTGGATCATAACAGCTCCGGCTCAGCCACTTCTGCTACCCAGAATAACCAGCCAGAGTGTGATGTGGAGAGATCTCAAGTGGCTTTCTCACTTGAAATCCAGAGTTGTACTTTCCTACAGTTTTTCTTTCAGTTTATGGAAGGACAGAAGTTGTGCAGTGAATTATTTGGGTCAGTATTAAACAGGTCATCTTTTCATTTTTAAAAAGAACCTAAAAATCCTTACAGTGAAATTCTAAACCCACTGAAGTCAGGAACAAAACTCCAAGCAGCTTCAGTGGGGATTTCAACCTGTGCTTCCTGAAACACGCAAGGGGCACAGCACAAATCCAGATCTACCACTCCTGACAGAAATCTTCCATCTTGAGGGCCTCCACCTGATTCATCTGGATTGGAGGCTTAAACTGCTTTTAACCATTTCATGAGATGCAAAACAAATCCTAAAAAATGGTTGCTTTCAAGTGTAGCTTATCATTCACGTAAAACAATAATCCATTTAAATAAATTTAGAATCACTATTTTCTATACACATATATAAAAAAACCAGACTCTGTACAAACAGCAGAATTTGTTTTTAATTATGCACTTTCTTTTTCTGCTGAATTTCAATTCTCCAGAAAAACATTCCCTACAGTTTTTGTGATCAGGGTTTACAGAAGTATTCAGGAGAGAATAACCCATCATAGTCACAGCTTTATATTTCTAATTCAAGGTTTACCAGCATTTAAAAACAAAAAGCGAAACCCCATTGTAGTTCTATTATAACTAGAGTGAAGAGTGGTCGGCAGTACAAATTACTTAGGAAATTATTCTCCTGCTGGGAAAAAATACAGTGCTGTTAACATGCAGAAATGGCTCCAAAGTGCTCTGTGTTGGACCCACAAATGTGGCTCCAGCCTCCAAAGCCCTCTGGGTTAGACCCAAAAATGTAGCTCCAGGTTATACCCATAAAGCCAAGTCAAAAAATTATAATAATCTGATATATTCCTCTTGCAACAATACTTAAGGGAGCTGGATCAAAAGAGTGGAAGCACTGACATTTTTTATTTCAATGTCTTTTGAGTGATCAAAAGACTATTGACGTGAACAAACCATCCTGTCAAGTTACAAAGAAAGAACCCCAAAATCTCTTTTAAAAAAGGTGTCTGTTTTGAAACTTGCATCTAAAAAAAATCTGTAAGCTTTGCCTGACAAAAACCTGAATGTTTTCCCATTCAAGATCTTGAAAGACAGACATCCTTTTTTCAAAGGATACTTGTACAGCAAAAGCTTAATGTTTTTAAGCAAAATTGAGTAAATCAAAGTTCCTAAAAGCAACACCTTCTTTTGTCTTCTTTTTTCCTAACACCTCTGTCTATTTTCCAATTTCTTATTCTATTCTTGACAGTAAAAAAATGATGGAAGGAGACAGCAAAGCAACTTAAGGTGGTATTCAGCAATACATTTGACTCCAAGGAATTTTTTTTTTCACTGAACACGCTCAGTATCCTGAATTTCAGCCATCTTGCACCTTTAGCTTTTCTTGTTTCAAGGCTAAATCTGGATGAAATCAAACCCAGGACTTCTTCCCTACATGTGCAGAGGAGAACTACAAATAGAGCCCTTTTCTACCCTGTGCTGTGAATAAAAATAAAATCCCTTCTCTGTGGGTACATCTTCCACCATATTTTGGGATCCATAAATTTGTCAAGAAAAAGGATGGCACAGACAGATCCTCACAAGAACATCTCCAACTCAGCTCATCTTCCAGGCCATCACAGGCTCTAGAAGACATGGATGCCATGAGCAATGTCCATGTGGGATCTGCAGAGAAATGAGCTCCTGCTCCTCTGCATCCTGAGGGGGCACTTCCCCCCGCACTGCCTCTGCAGAAATTCACTGATCCCACTGAAATCTATGGCCAGGGCCACATAGATTCAGTGCCTGGTGCATCTTTCAGACCTTTTGGCTGCCATGGATTGAAGACATTCCTGCAATACCCTCTGCAGCATCACTGTGGAGGCTGGAAGCTGAAAGGAAAAGCTAATAGTGCCTTATGTACTTCTGAAGTTCCTCCTGCCTCTTTCATGTCATTCCTTTAGACTATTATCAGTCTTTTTAAACATATTTGAATTTATTTGATTTTTGCATTTTCTCCCTCTGTTCCTTTAATGAAAGGAATTAATTTATATACCTTTGAAGAGCTCTCTGCTTTCCCACAATGCAATTGGCTGTTTTTGCCTCAAAATGGGAATCAGACTTCACCAGTCTGAACCTCAGGATGTGCACAAAAACTGAATCTAGAAAAATCAAGTAGGTGCTTGAAACCACAAAATGGAAATGCATCTCTTTGAGCAGAAATGCAGAATTTCAATGCCAAACAGTGAATGGATGCACCTCTTCACCCAACCCTTTTATTTGGTTTTGTGTTTGTATTCCTTGAAGTACATATTTTCACAAACTACGTTGTATGACTTCCGTCTACTCCACAGGAACACATCACTAACCCAGCAATGCTGAAACACTGAAAATATACTGGAAATATCTGAACTACAGAGAATTTAGAAACAGGAGGAAGAGTAAACATATGTGGTGCCTTAGCTTCGCAGACCCATTTTGGTTTTGTTATGCAGACTGCAAATATTGCTCCAGTTGATTTACATCAAAGACAGCATTTTTAACCAACTCCACAAAACTAAAGGAGGAAGTTGTGCCAAGTACTTTATTTTTAAATTCCCACCCTTGTTTGTCAACAGTGAAAATTGATAGCAGACGTCTCAAAACCTCCAGCATTCTTGATACTGATTTTGAAGAGATCTTGATACCTGACTATCAAACTTCTACAAAAAGCATTCTCAGAGATTTGAGAGTGAAAGCAAATTAAACAGGCTGAAAGATTTCAACCAGTTGAAACCATTGGCAAAAGTATGGCCTCTATGAACAAGCTATTTGCTATTTGCTGCAAAATTCCACACTGATTTATTAAATAGTGACAACTTCAGCACAAGCCATGGTACACCTCTACAAAGACATAAATGAATAAATATTGGGGGTTCCCCTTAAAATGAGGCTTTGTGCTTTCTTGTTCTCCATGGAAGCTGCTTGTGGTCACATTGAAATTACTGGGGACTTCACACTTCATCCTTCAAACTTCTGGGTTTGTCTTGCAGCAGTTGCAAGGGCAGCCAGCGTGTCTGTGTGATTCAGCACTGACAAGTGGAGCTGTAGACACCTCATCATCCCCCAAGAATGTCCCCCATAAGTGAAACCAGAAGAAACTCCCCACAGTCTATTCAGCCCCAAACCCACTAGTACAAGAGCAAGACAGATGCTCTCAACATGAGTAACGACAGAGTTCCTGTTCTGCCAAATGAGCCTTTGTCCTTCCTTATCATTCCAACAAGTCAACCTGGGAAACCATCTGCAAAGCTGAGAACAAGCAGCGTTTTTTTTTGTGAAATATGTTAAAAATCACTTCCTCGCAGCTTTGGAAGGAACCAGACATATTTATCACAGTGCTTTCCAGGTAGCCCTTTTTAGGGATCTACACTTGTGCAGGAGACTTTTTCAGGTCACAAAAACAGCCGTAACATCTAAATTTAGGGAAGTTGTCAGACATGGAAGTCTGGAGACTTGTAAACGTCCCTGTTTCCAGGTTTGCATGAAACTCAGCATCCCCTGCTTCTCATCCTCATGGAAATAACAAGCAGATACATTCCTTTGTGCTGTCTCCAGCACATCTACACCTGAACATTCCTTGCTGCAACCCGATGAAAAGGTGCTAACAAAT
The DNA here is from genome assembly GCF_017590055.1 of Onychostruthus taczanowskii. NCBI lineage: Eukaryota > Metazoa > Chordata > Aves > Passeriformes > Passeridae > Onychostruthus > Onychostruthus taczanowskii. The sequence goes on from NW_024503124.1 coordinate 3,277,686, forward strand.
ACAATTAATATTTTCAGAATCCAAACACCGTTCAGCATCGGTCCCAGCAAAGTAGTACAGAAAGGTTTGGAAGATCTTTGCCCTTAGCATTATTTTTGGCCTTTTCTTAGCTGACTTTCATAGGATACACAGTCCATTGTTGGCTGATAAAATTAGAACATCAGAGATAGCCTAACTAGAATGCAATTTATCACAGTAGTATTCCAGTATATAGAATTTCTATTCCTTAAATAAACATATTTCTTTAAAGTGTCAACACAACCAAGAAATCTGATCTCCTAGACAATATTCCAGGCTTGATGTATTTTTATTGCTCCTCAGTAATGAAGTTTTAACTCTTGATATATTCCTGCTATTTAACTGCCATTTCAACAAAACTAAAATGATCCATTTCTGAAGTTGGTTCAGGCAGAGTCCTGACATTGTGCAAAGGAATGTGCCCAGGTGCTCTCCCTGGAAGCTCCCACCATAATGCTTCACCGACAGGGGAAAGGAGCTGGAAGAATAAAGAACATATTTAAATGCATAACACAATCGAGGCCATAAATTCGTTCTGCACCAGTTGCACATTAAATAAGGGGCACTGAGTAACTTTTTTTCCTGTATTTGCAGTTTGTGGAGTGAGTGTTGGTCCTCTGTAAAGCTCCCATGTGGTGGGAATGGCACTGCTCTGTCACACTGGCAGCAGGTCCCCTCCTCAGCCACTCCAGATTTAACCATGATAACTTCTATTCAAAGTTACCACTGCAGAAAGAGATTCAAATGAACAACTTCTATCACATTTATACTTGTCATTTGGGATTAGCTAATCCCACATCAACTCTGTACATAATATATAATTGCATATCAACAATATCAGCCTGGAAATGTGTCTCACTTCTTCCAGCAGTTTCCCAAGTTAAGCATTTCTGTCCTGCTAATGAACCCTTTGTTCCACTGAATATGATTCTGCCAGGAATTTAATGCATGTAAATGTAATGACATAAGAGCATTACATAACCACTCTCCTACAGGAGTTGATACACTACAGAATATAATGAAGCCAGACTATAAATGATGCATATACCTGCAAGGGAAAAGGAGCCTTTTTTCATTTAGTGAATCTCTATAAATAACAACGTGGCAAGAAATGGTTTCAAGTGCCTCAAAATGTTTGGGGAAAGGGATCAATCGATGTGCTGCAGAATTGTTAAATAGAAAGGAAAAAGGCAGCTAAAAGATTAGAAGGTACTTATGACTTTCTAAGAATTTAAAGTGAAAAGCTGTAATGAAAATCTAGAAAAACACCTACATTCACCACCCCATCCTGCATTAGAGAATGTTCTCGCTACTTCTTCCCTCACATTTTGGAATCAAAGGCACCTGCAGTAGGAATTGGAACATCCAGGACCAGATTCTGAAGCTCTCCTCAGAACACTTCCCTTGACATCAGCTGGCTCAGTGGACTCACACCAGGTAAATATTACCTTCTACAAGGAAGGAAACAAACAACTCTTGGAGCTTTTTTATGCTCCAAATAGAGGAAAGCCAGCAATCTTTGTAGAATAACATCTGAATTAAATTCTTCCCTCTTTGTCCTTCTCCCTTCCTCCCTTTCACTGCATAGCTACCTCGAAAAGAGCAAGAAAAGGTAAAGCTGCACCCAGCCATAAGCTGCAGCCACAGCTGGGGAAACAACAACTGTCCCCCAAAGAGAACCCATTTGTTTGCATTTGGAGAACTGGAAAGAACAACTGCTCACTTCCTTAAGTCCTGACTTTACCTAAGATGAGGCTATAATTCCAAGTGCACTTCCTCAAACATTTTGTGCCCGGGTTATTTATGTTATCCTGAGTAAGAAGTGCTCCTCTTGTCGCATGTATAAATAAAATAGTGTATAAGCAGACGCTGAAGTGTCTCTATTTTGCATACAACCGCCTCCCTATTTTCCCCCCATCGACTTTGTGTTTGACAGAAGGAATTTCACCTCTGCCCACTCCTTCTCAGGCTGGCATCAGTGAACTCAAGGCAAGGAATCCACAAGTGCTGACTTAAATTGAATTATATTACAGAAATTCTTTCTGAATTATGAATTTCTTATAATTTTTCCTGCAGGAAGATGCAAAATGTATTTCTGAGTATCAGCAAAAAAATTATATTAAAGATGCTTCGCTTTTTCCCTTTTTTATTTAGCCAGAGTTTAAGCCCAGCATTTGAAATCTTTGAATATGAAAAGCCAAAACTCTGGAAATAAGTTTTGCAGAAAAAGTCCGGCTGTATCACAAATTAAACCAAACTAAAGCAACATTAAGGTGTCATTTAAGACCTTCAAAGTGAGGGAGCTCACAGGGAGAGCTCTTACTTTGTGAGAAAGGTGTGTTAGTACAATCATTACCTTTTTTTTTCTCCAAAAATATTTGAGAAAAGAAGCAAATAACGTCATGGAAGTTTGTTTGGAATACAGAGACAGCACAAACTAATTTGTCATACAAACTGATAAACTTTGCACAGCATTTGAGAAGGAAGGAAAGGAGACAAGTCGCCAAACTCTTGGGATCCATGTATAAATTGGACTTTTTTCATGCATATTTCATTGCCATGTAACTCTTCCCTCAGTTCAGACTTCGGAATGTACTGCTAAAAAGTGCAGTATAGATTTTCAGATCCACAGCACTGTACATGTCAATTTTAGAAGCATTTGTATGCAGGTACCCACCTGCAGGTTTTAGGAGCTGCTCACAGGTCCTCTCATTGGCACATTTTAGGCACTGGGAACGATTCCTGCGGGTCCATTCACACAACAGATTGAGGGTTTTTTCAGAGGAACTCTTTCCAAATTACACACGAGTAAGACACCATTTCATCAGCCCCCAGGGCAGATTCCACTTGGGCCGCAGGTATTTACAGCTCTTTGAGGTAATGAATACCAAATCAAACCCCATTTGCACCACGGGCTGAGGTCATGCAGTTCTGATCCTGATAAAATATATAACGTCTGGTATTAGTAATTATTTTGTTGATTTTATACCTTAGCCCATTTTGCTTGTACATACAGTGTTAAAAGCCAATATATTATTCAATAGCTATAAAGGGCCTTTTTTCTGGTCTTTTCAGTGGTGTTATTGTCTTTCACATCCTGTCAGAGCATTAAGATGTCACAGAACTTTGCAACAATTTACTGCTCAAACCAACGTGCACTTCACTAATATCATCTGGATGAGGAAGTGTGCTGGCAATACTTTATTAAAATACAGGCTTTAAGAGCCTGCCCAAAATGTGGTTAAAACACCAACTGCAATTAGGGGAGGGACAGAATGACTGGGTACAAAATGGTTTGGTACAAAATTTCCAGGTATATTATTTTGGAAGCAAGAACCAGTCAGTAACATATAATAAAAATACAGATTTTATATATTTACTGTCTAGCTCAAAAGAATTAAGTAAAAAACAAAATAAAAATCACTTGTTATAGGTGAGTTTGGATGTTCTTAATGGAGGGAGAAAACCAGAGGTGCAGCAGCACAGGCTGGGAGGGTTGTGACTGGCAATCCTTGTTTCTTCTCCAGCAAAAATAGCAACACCTTAACGCTAGGCCTTCCTTTAAGAAAATGACAAGAATATTCTCTACCCTGAATGTTTGCATCAATCATGTACCTGTGGCTCTCACAGTGAGCTGGACTATTACAAGATTGATGATAAGCTCAAACACAATACTTGACCTAAATACATTATGTAGCAGTGGATGCCTGTTAAGTAGGTCAGCACGGGCTCTTAAAAGTTATGCAAAACTTCTTGCTGCCACACAGGCGGCATGTCACGAGTCGAGAGGGATGAGAATCAATTTTATAGGCTGCAGGAAATCTCTTCTCATCATATGAAAATCAGTTTCACCATACTTAAAATGTCTTAAATACTGGGATATGCTGCTTGTCACATGTCCTTAGGTGTCTGAGTGAAATCCAAGTGAGGTGGGCAGCCTGTGAGAAGCCTGAGGATGATCCAGAGGTTCACATACATGGCAGATTCCTCTTTGAAAGTAATTGTTCAAATAAATATTTTCCATTCTTGCAGTCAAACAAATTGTGATTTATGGGATGCATCAGACAAGCCTGTCAAGCCAAGGAAGTCTGTATTTAGTAGTGATTAATCAGAGATAGCTATATTACCCTGCCTGGATCTTGGAAGCTCTTCAGCAGCGTGGTGGAGAGAGGACGAGTGTCCGGGGACTTGCCTGAGGTGGTCCCCACATGTGAGGAGTTTGGCCACACAGCAGGACACAGACCACACCTGCCAAAAAGAGCTGGGAACTGCTTCCCCATCCCTTTCTACACACATGAGGGACTGTACAGGCTTGGAAAAGTTAAGGACAAAAGGATCCTTTTTGACTGCAAAGCCACTGAGGTCCACTCTGCATTGAGCCATCAGCCACCTGCATGTTCATGCACGACTGAGCCTCTAAGGCAGGCAAGTCCAGCCTGATTCAAGTGGCTCATGTTATGTGACTTGAAACCTTTGCAATCTCTAAACTGAGCTGAATTTCTGGCTTTTACCAACTGGGTACCTCTTAGAGCAATAACTGAGCAAACCATTACTGCCTCAAAAGAGACCACACTGGGCCCACCCTCCAAATGTTTAAGGAAAGCCCAGAAACAGAGGATTTTCATGGTTCAAAGCCTTGCCCTGTCACACTGTCAGTCATTTCCCCTCTGCATGGGAGCAGCCATGGCCATGACGTTGTGTTGGCACTGCTGAATGCTACATGGAACCTCCTTCCTACAAAGAAGCCTCTTGTAGATAAGTACATGTTAGGAGTGAGGACTTGCACATCACTTACTCTTCGCATTTCCTCTGCCCACACTCAGCAACTTACTGACAAATGTCAATAAAAATCCCCCAGGCTATTCACCAGTTACAAGAACTCACCAAGGAAAAAAGAAATCAGTGATAAAAGCAATGTTTTTTTGAGGAGAGAGAGGAAATAGGTGTAGAAGCGTGTCTTGGAAAAGCAAGTCTCACGAAGGCTTCCCACCAGCCTCACAGTAATGTGGCTCATGTATGCAAGTTGCATATTTTAGTTAGCGTTTAACTCAGAAGCTTTTCCTTTGAGACAAGTGATTATTTTCTTTTCCTGTCTGACCTAGTGAATACTGCAGTGCTCCACGACACTGTATTTGTGCCCTGCAGGCAGCAATGTCCCACCAACTTTCCACCAAATGCTCGTAACACAAGGCAGAATGACACCAAAAAAATGAGGAGTATTATTTTGTATACTGCAAACAAATACATGCTATTGTGTTTCTTCTTTTATTGTTTTGTTATTTCATCATTATTCACCACAGTTCTTGCCTTCATTTGCAGAGTTTGGGTTTTAATGTAATGGCCATTCAATAAAAATGTTGCTTTTAAGGGTTTGCTTATCATCCCATTTTCTCTTCAACCCTTCAGCAACCATATGGCAAGCAATCAGGTCTGCAATCACTAGGTCCATATTATGTAGAGCATGATTTCAGCATTATGCTATTACCCATCTGTTTCTGTAGAAAAAGACATGAACCCTTGTATAAGAGGTCAGTGGTTTCATTGCACACCGTATTCCAGAAATCCATCTCTGTTCACTTGAGATCACTTTCATGATTTACTGTAGTCTTTTAGGCAAGGCTCTTTTTTCTTTTTTTTTTCTTTCTTTCTTTCTTTTTTTTTTTTTTTTTTTTTTTTTATGCAGACAATCAGCACAGTTTGTCTGTCTGTTGTTCAAAAATATTTGTAACTGCCATTGGATGCACTTATGCTCTCTTAGTTAAAGATGCTCTCCTGAGATCATGCCATTTTCTTAAATAAGAGACAAAAAAAGGAGAGTGGAAGGTTCACCTATTTCCATTTGTTTAACAGATTACTCCAGGAATAATGAGGTTTGCTGTTCAGTTAGGAGCTAGAAGGAATTCTCTTTTGCATTGTTTCTTTGGTTTCAGCAATAGGGAAGGAGGTATTTGACTTTCTATAGCAGAGGAATGCACCATAAAAGTACAGACATAATGGAAATGGCAGTTTTTAATTTGACCTAATCCCCGGATTCTGCCCACAACAAAGACAAATCAAGGGACTTTGACTGCAGCCTATCAAGTTAAGGAAAGGAAAATTGTTTCATGCCAAGGAACTTCACTGCAGGCCACTCTGTTAACCACAGCACGTAACCGGACACTTCGGTTCCCTGCCACCCTATCGCCAAAAAGTCTCTGCCATGATAAAGAAACACAGAAAACATGTCCAAAAATAAATTCTGCATTCCTTAAGTGTCACACTATTCACTTCTTGTACAACATATTTAGCAGGATAGCTATGCTTGACTAGAGAAACACAATGGAATTCTCTTTAACAACCTCTTTTAAGTAAACCACAAGCTTGACCTAAAACAAAAATAAATAAAAATTTCTACATACAAGCCATTCAACAACACAAAAGTGGTCTTTTTATCCAAATTATTTTGTAACAGTAGACTTGTCAGACACTTCCCAGACTCAGAGCTCATAGAAAAAAAAAAAAATTAAACAAAAAAGTTCAAATTCAAATAATTTGAAAACACAAACAGAATCAGGACACAGGGTATGGTGCCCAGACAGAAGGCAATAACAGAGGCTAGGGATGGGAAGGAGGGCTCAAAGGCAAAGGTGCTACAGAGATGTTAAATCCCCACAGCAACTTGAGAGAGGAAAGAATGGATGAGATTGCTAAGATGTTCTTGTTGGCTACTACAAACTTCTCAGAAGTCAATTATTTTGTTGAAAGAAGCTAAAACAAAGAAACTAATTTGGTAAAGTTGGACTTAAAATGGAAAGAGAAAGCCATAGAAGGTTCCAAAACATCTGTGGTTCATTATGGGTAGCAGAAGCAACTGAAAAAAATTAATTTCTAAGTTTCCTTTGCAGAAGCAAGTCCTTAAGGATAAAATTCAAGCTGCACAGTGAAAGGAAACATTGCATCTTCACCAAGGAGAGCCTCTAGGCAATACTGGGGTACAAAAAGCAACCCAAATCTGTGCAGTGGATTCTTCTCACTTACAGAGGTTTAAAAAAGTAGAATAGATCTGCAGAACAGCTCTTGGCCAACATTCAACAAAGCTCATTTAACTCCTGAAGCAGCCTGGATGTGGCAGGCTCATGGAAGCTTGATCCACTAATGGGAGAATTAGGCTTTTATAATGTATGCTTAAGTATCAAATGCTGAGAGTCATTTCAATAATAAAATCATTAAAGAAATGATACATGGACATATTAGGTCGATTAGGTAGACACAGGCAGACAGATTAGATGGGATGACCACAAAGAATAAAGTAAACATGAAATAGAGAAAAGTAAAGGGCAGAAAATTGAATCTAAAAGAATATTATAGATATATGAACTTGGCAAATAACTGGAGTGATTCCCCTGAAGAAAGAAATATTAAGCTGGTCAAATAAAAGCTGGTAACTCACTTTTCCCTTTTACTTTAATCTCTGACTTTATATGGTGTAAACAATACAAAAATTAGGGAAAACCAAGTGTTCAGAATGTAACTATGGAAATTACAGGCTGACAACCATCAATTACAGAATAAATGCTGTTCAAAAGCAGATGTAATAATAGCTGGCAAGAAACATTAATACAGTTTGACCTACAGTTTTATTTACTTCTTTCAGGCAACCTGAATGTCATGGTGCTTACATAAACAATGCTTAATGCTTTGAACTTCAATAAAACACAGCAAGAGTTAATTAAAATGATACAATCAAGGCATATCTCTTTCGATATAATAGACAGAACAATAAAGGGAGACTGTTTATTATAGATTCAAATAATTATTCACAAAAAGTATACAGTGAAAGACTAAGCTTTAATTTTAAAGATAACTTCTTGAGCTGAAAAATCTCCTTGCTTTGATGTTTGCTAGCTGCTGAAATTCACGCATTTGGGAGCAGAGGCTTTGGCAAACAAACCCTTAATACACACGGATGAAAAGCTATTTTCAATAACATTAATGTTTAACGCAAACTGCTAAAAGCAAGAAAATTCAAAGTTAAGGCTGACAACTCCATTTTTAGCTTAGAGATCAGAGTTTAAAAAGCTCCAGCATCTTATGCCAGAACTGTTGTAAGATTGCATTCAGAATATCTCAGCTTTTGTTTCATTTTCCATTCTCTGATTCTTTCCATTAACATGCAGACTTGGAGGGTTTTGTTCTATTTTAGCTTGTTGTTGTTTTGATGGGATTGCCTTTGTTCCTTTCATCACCCAAAAGCCATCAACAGAAGGAACAGAAGCAGCTCCTGTTATGAAACCTCCTGTTGTAAGTCATCCATCCACCTTTCCAACAGCAGCCACTGTTGCCTCGAGCTCCCCCTTCAGCAAGGCAGGAGTGAGGAACCTCGAGAATTTCTGACAATCCAAAGTGTTGTGAGGTACAGAGCATCTCCAGGATGTTTCCCACATGGAGCCAGGTTCATGTCCAGCTTAATCAAAACTAAATCCCACATCTGCTTTTCAACAAAGGTGGCCAAGCAAGGGAAACTATATTCTAAGTTAAAAAGTTTGAGCTTTTCCATTTTGGTTGGGGTGTTATTTTGCTTTTTCTCCTTTGGAGTAGGAGATATTATCTTTGACTGAATTAATCTGAAGCAAACAAAGCTGCCTTCATCAGCTAAGAAATATTGGATCCACAACCTCCTGTCCCCCATTTGCCCTTTTCTTTTTCTTCATTGTCACATTTGTCTGACATGAGAGAAGAGAGGAAAAAAAAAAGAAAAAATAAAAAACCCAAGCATTTATTTAATTTCTTCTTTTTCTGTTATTTTAAATATCAAATGAGTTAGAATCTAAAATGCTTATTCAAACTAAATGCCTAAAAATACTGAAGACCTGCTTCTAATTAAAAATAGTATTTGAATAAAACTAGTGTGTGAGCTGGTTAGTCTGCCTTGGATGTTTTCTCACAAATTCCTTTTTCTAAGACAGTACCACATTGCTGTGCCCTCTGTGCCAGATGAAGCCCTGGCTGCACACAAGGCTCCTTTCACAGGTCTGACTTCTACTCTGAGCAGCAGCTGTGCTGCAGCTCTTCCAGTGATCAGTGTCACAATACCTGGAGAGCTTTTACTGCCCTGTTTTTTCACAATCTTTACTTTAAAAAAGAAGAATAAAAAAATTCTAGATTTTTCAAGTAAGAAGTGAGTTTTTAGCCTTCACAGTCCCAGAGAAAGATTTGCAACTGTGACCTTAACAAAATCTTTAGGTTTGGCCAACAGAAAGCAAATGAAAACCCACTGATAGTTTTATTTAATGATGATGGCCCATGAGATTGATGGGAGTTTCCTGAATGGAATGTCCCTTTGGCCAGGTCAGCTGTCCTGGCCACACTCCCTTGTGGCTCCCTCACTGCTAGAGCATGGGAAACTCAACAGTCCTTGATTTAGGGTGAGCTCAGCAACAACTAAAACATCCCTGTGCTATCAGTGTCATTCTCATCCTAAATCCAAACCACACCACTGCACCAGCTACTGGAATGAAAATTAACTCTGTCCCAGACAAAAGCAGGACAAAAGATAAGACTTTAACTACAACAAATCGGACTAAATTGCCAAGAGTTCTGAAAGTAGTGGGAAATGCTCCTTGTTAAGGAGACACACCTGATTGCTGGTCCCACTGAGTTCAGAAATCAGCAGAAGATTCCGTGTCCCTCCCAAAGCACTGGGACTTGCAGCTCTGCTGGGTGCAAATCACAGCCCACCCACTGCCACCTCCAGCAGCAAGTCCCACACCACCCATTTCTGTTCCTGGTTTTAAGGCAGAGGTAACAACACTCAGGATAGATCTATATCCATGGCATGTACCCTAAAATAACTGCAGCACTACAGCTAATCCTTTCTTAATTATTGTTTTTTAAAGGGTGCAATTCTTCTGCTGTATATTCACAAGTGCAGCAACATGGCAGGGGAGTTGATGTGCAAAGACATGACTGGGTGTTATTCCCTACAAAAACAATTATCTGCTGGCTAATTGGGATCACTGCACTGGTGTAAGTGCTGGAAATAGTTCTAATCAATTGTTATAATAATGTACCAACTCATGGAGAATGTAAAGAAAAAATTAAATTCCAGGATGTGAAAAATTACTGAATTACAGTGCAATCTTTAGTGTTTTAATTGAGCAGTTTTCTCAGAATATGGGGGGAATGACTCATGCAGCTCCCCACCTCCACAAGCAATTTTTGCCAACCCATCTGCCACCCCAAATGTTTCGTCCAAAGCAACCCCATCGGTGGACTTCTGCTCCCTCTGCTGGATCTGAAAAAATAGGGATTAATAGACCCAAATCTGCTTCCTTGGGAGGCAAGGGCACGACTTTCACTGGGTTCACCAGAAGAAGGACTCTCCCCTAGCACTGCCTCCAAAGTGGTGCTGGCATCAACGCTAACACTGACTTGCAAATAAGTAGCCAATAAACAGCTGTAATACTTTTACATAAAATTACTTTTAAACAAAACCTTCTAAAACTGTGGGGGAATATCAGTTAAAAACAAAAATTATTTAAGAGATTAGTTTTTTTCAATGCTCTCTGAACAGAGGTGTAATCAAAAGGTGATGCCAGCACCCATTTAAGTTTCCAGTGCTTCTTTCAACCTTTGCCCGTTGTTTCCTCCTAGCCCATGATCCTGCTGCAACACAGAGTGATGGCTCACTGCCACATGTGATGGGAGACAAAGAAAACATTCTCACAATGGACAATAAAGTTTTGCTTCTGCATTCCAAGTCAGAAACAAATAAATACTGAATTCCATTAAAACCTCTGTTCACAGGACTTTTCCTGTAGTCGCCACTACAGATGCTTTTAGTGTCTGACTGCTTAGAAATCACAAGTGTTGAACTGTTTAGTGACTCTGATCCTCCCATCAGTACACTGATCTGGTGATAAAATGTAAAGGGCTTGTGGTATTTGCATTTTTACTCAGTTTAGTCACAGATCACAAAATAAATTAGTAAATTGAGCTACGAGGCTCCAATTTGCAGCAACCAAGCCTTCTAAATAATCATCTGTGCTTAAATACACAAAGCCCTTCAAATGTAATAATTTCTTTGTCAACTAAAACAAAAATTCCATCCCCCTAAATGCTTCCACACAATGACTGCTGTAAAGAAATAAGCCAAATCAAAGTGTAACATTTCTCCTTAAACTCCAGATAATTACAAATATCCAGTGAACTGAAATGCTAAAATCACCCACAGTATTCCTTCTGAACTGTCAAACACTGTTGCTCCAGTTTCATAAAAGAGAATTGAGAGCTGTTTTCTTGTAGAAAAGATCAGAAATCCTGCCATGGTACAGGTGCCTGTGAGCATCACCAATGCCAGCAATTAGCATCATTACTGGCAGCATCTGAAAAGCAGCCAAATTCATGGAGACTGAACAAATCTCCCACTGCTCAGGTCCATCCTTGCAGGTCAGGGCTAAAGCACATCCGTGACCCTTTCAGGGGAAGCTGCAGTGCTCCTGTCACACCATTTATCCCCTCACTTCCACAACTTGCTCGGAAAAATTCTGTTTCTCCCAAAATATGGGGACCTGGCACACAAAATGCCAGGTCTCTGTTTAACATAAATTATTTTGCTAGATATGTGCAGGAGAACTATTTCAGCACCGCACAACCGTGATTGTGTCAGAATTAGGTCACTCAGATGCTTAAGTTGTTATTGATGTGGCCCTGAATTGCTTCCTCCTGTAATTTTAGTTTGTACACTCAAACCGTTTTTTGATAAACACAACCGTAAATCACACAAATTCCAGGCAGGTTCTGTGATGTCTTACTTGGAATTTGCAATTTGTTAGGACAAATGTTACAGTTTCCCTTGACCTATATTAAAAATATTTAAATGTTTAAAATATGATTCCTTTCATTCATATGCTAATGACTATAAACACTGCTCCAGCCAACACATTACAAAAGCCTAAGTAAATTTCACCAAGACTTTACATCTTTTTAGTAAATTAGGTATAACAGTTAGTAAATAGACGTGCTGAGGGCATGCCAGTCACCTGTGTAATAATAAAGGGACTATTTAAAAAAAAAAAAAAAAAAAAGAGTCTTGAGAGTCTAAAAAAATTTTAAATAATAAAAAAATCACAGGAACTCTGTATTCCGCTGGGTACAGAAATCCTTTGGTGGGGATATATTTCCTGCATGTACCAGAGAAATATTAAAGAGGAAGAAGTGTGAGGTTTTAGCTTTCCAGGCTTTGTTTCTGTGTGTGTGATTTGTCTGTTGTCACTACTGAAGAGGTGCAGGCACACGCTGGATCCATCCCTGCACATTCCGGCCTGATGCTAATCTCTCTCCACTCTGATATTTCCCAACAATAGTGGTCATCTAAATGCTGCTAATCCTTTTAGCACGCACTAATAATTATGCATTAGCACAAATAATATTAAAGCTTTTTTTTCAAATAATTACATATATAATGGATGTGTCTTTAAAAAGTTGTTTACAGCTAATTAACCAATGAATAATTGGTTTCTCTTCCTGAAGCAGGAGAAAGCTTGTCTTGGAGTCATAGTTAAAAATGCTTTCTCTCTCCCTTCTTTAAAACAGTTTTACAGATGTTGTTAGCAATTAAAACTGTTAAAATGCTATTAAACCAAAATTTCTTTATTAAAGGGATTACTCAACCCAGCTGAATTGTTTTTTAAAGTACTGGATCATTTCAAATAATTTCCAATTTGGATGATCAGTGAATGGTCTGAACACACCAAGACCCTGTTCTGAACAGTTCAGATCCTTTAGTACCACAACACAGGCTGCTTGTTGCTATATGACTGGTTTAATTGTGGGCTATAATAAAGGTCATAATTAATATCCCAACACAGACACTAACAAACAATTTTAAATTGCCAGCATAATCAAATGATGCAAACATCTATGAGCTACAAAAGTTCATTGCCGCAACTGACAATTTCTTAATTGTATTCAGTCATTCATGGAAATTTTATTAACATCGAACTGATGTATCCTGCCCTTACTCTGTCACAACACCAGGGATCTAATTTCATTATTTTCCACAAGATTTGCTTGACTACTGCCATGATTCTAATATTGCTTTAGTCCAGATGTTTATGCTATTTAAATTAGGAAGAAAAGGCTTTTGGGTAAACACAATTAAAGAAGTTTTTTCTTTTTTTTTTTTCCCTTTCCAAATTTAGTTTAACAATCTTCTTTTAATTAATGAATATAGCTGCAAAGTAGATGGGTTTTTCCCCCTCATTTTTTATGCTCATTCCCCACTGTGTGCAACATACATCGAGTGTATGGCTCCAGCTATTTCTAAATATAACAACCTTTTAATTTTTCACTTACATTTGAGTGCTCATTAAAGTGAAAGATAGCAGGGCATGACAACTGCACTTTTCCTCCTTTTACTCTTAAATCAACCCCAAATATATTTTGAGCATAACAGAAACAGTTTAAATCTTTCTCCCTCCTCCCATGGTGTTACCCTCCTGAAGTGGATCTATGACTGAAGGATAACCCATATTTCTGGTGCCTTAAGTGTTCAAAATTATTGTACAGCTCCAACTCTGTGTGACAGCAGAGGAATCTGCAGGGCTGGAACACTGGCATCCAAAGGATTTTGGTTCTGCTTTTTGATAAGACTTGAATACATTCATTTTCTTCTCCTGCTGGACAGCAGCATTTCATTCATATCAAATCTCTTTCCTAGGAAACAATGCTCTGATGGCTAAAGTAGGATTCCCCTCCTTTTGTCTGTCTTAAAGCAAGCTGGTTTCCATGTTAAAACATTAATTTTTGCATGAAAGAGCTAATAAACATATGCAGGGGAGTTTTTTTACGAGACACAGCATTATTTTAGAAAGATAAAAACATGCCCAAATAGTAAGCACACACTTTTACACCAGAGCCTTACACCAGAGCTCGACACCAGCTTTACACACTGGAAGATTATTCCTAAGTGCAAAACTTGATAACTCCACTGTGCAGAACACAGGCTTTCAAAAATAATAGTCATAGTCTTTCCAAAAACTGTCTTGAGACAGTATTTTTGAGGGATCTGAGCAAGAATTTTCAAACCAGCATTTTGTCAACATTTGTAAAAAGCCTGAATAATGTGTGTGATTTGAGCCGACTGAAGATTCACACCGCGCTGTGCCAGACACTCATCAGATGCACTGAAAACTTCCTGCTGTAATTAGTTAGCAACTGCCTTTGTAATTCACCAGCACAAAGATATTTATAAATACCCACAGTATTTGCTGTCCTTACCAAACGGGATATTTATTCTGTGTGCAGAAGAGGTCATTGCCACCTTTCCACTCTGCAATTCCCTCCCCTCCCCAAAACTGTGGGTGAAGGGTGCCACAACACGCCTGAGCCACGCATTATTCTTTTTGTATATCCCACAAACACCACTCTCAGTCCATCACCCACAAAATGCCCATGTGCAGGAGCATTTGGGAAGCCAAAAGTCCAACTGGGTTGTTGTTGGGGCTGTTTTGTTTGGCTGAATGGAGGGCAGGGAGCTCTCCAAGCCCCCGGGAGCCCGGCACTGCCGCAGTGCTGCCAGCGGGGCGAGCTGCCCATGCTAATGCTGCTCCACACTTTTCCCCGGTATTCTTTTGTATGGGACCAGGAATAAAATCCAGTGGGACTTGCACAGGCAGAGAACACACTGAAAAACTTCATTAAAAAAAAAAAAGAAAAAAAAATAGGATGTCTTTACGTTAATGGAGTATAACACACCCACTGGAAAATGATCAGAACAGTTCATGTGCGCAATTCATTTGGATTTTCTGTAAAATACCTCCAAACCTCGGTGCTATACCTTTAAGTGTTGCTCTAGTTCCATCATGTGCTGATATGGAGATCTGTGTTTGGCAATCTTTCCAAGTATTCCATGTCAATTTTACAAAAACTAAAAATATTGTTGAAAAAATATTATCCCAAGAACATACGTAAAATTATAAATATTCAGCACATCAAGCTTTTGATATACTTTAGTGCACATGAACTGAGTAGCTGTCAAAATTACAACAGGCAACTCAAGTAATTATGCAGATTTATGCAAAACATTAACAAGAAGAATTAAATGCACAAATGAGGTGGCTACACTTGAATTGTTAAGATTATGAATAATTACCATGAATCTTTTTGCTCTTAATATAACTTGTTTTTGATAAACAAAGCCTTAATTATCAGAATACTTTTGAGAATTTTGGTGACCTTCATTAATCTTACAAAACAAGTCTCTTGTGTTCTGCATTGTAAAAGGCACATGCTTAGAATAAGTACACAAACCATGGGAAAAGCATATGTTAATGGCTACTACAAACCAGTGAATGATACCTCAGGTTGGAAGTAGACGGCATTCTGCACACGTAGGTGAAATAATATTGAGTATTTGGAAGTACTCTGGGCTGAATAACATCTGACAAAGGCTAGGAGGAGACTGCTATATGAGAAATTATTTCATTTTGCAAAATAACAGGTTGTTTTAAGAATAGAAGTGAAATATCAGCCTACTAATTTCTCATCTCGGAGATACAGGAGGTGCAATAAATCATTTACCAGAGCAATAGAGAACCCCAAACATCCCCGCCCCCACCCTGCAGCCTGGATTCGTCATCTCCTCCAAGGCTCCCGAGGTGTTCCCGAGGTGAACGTGGCTGCCGCGCATCCGCGTTTTCCGCGCTCGCATCCAGCTGCCAGGCAGGACGCGGGGAGCGGCTCTCCCTCTGCTTCACCGCTCATTTCCACACTGCCCTCTCCCTTTCTGAGGAACAGTGGGACCTCTCCACGTCCCCTCAGTTAATTTCAGAATTAATTTGCAACGCTGTCATCGGCAGTGTAACAATCCACTGCTCAACAGTTGCGATTCTTCATAACACTGTCAAACTCCCAGCTGCCACCGTGGCAGCCGCTTCGCCCAGGCCCAGCCACTCTGCCTTGGGACCAGGAGTAAAGGAGAACTTTGGAAGCATTAAGTCTTTAATGCCAGCCACACTCTGCCTTCCCTAGAGAGCAAGCTGTCAGATCAATGGCGGGTTTGTCATAAAATCTCTCCCAGGGACTTGAATTTGTTTTGACAAATGTCAAATAGCTTTGATGCATAAAAATTAACTTAAGGAGGTCATAATTAGACAAAATCCAAACTTGCATTTTGCTGGTACTTGCATCACTTTATGTCCTTGCATAACAAAACTAAAGCAGGCACTGTCTGGACAGCTGAAGCCCTGGACAGCAGGAGCCTCAGCTTGGAATTCATACAGCGACCAAAATCCCATTGTCCATGAGGAAGGGCACAGGCTCCCCTGCACTTCCAAAAAGGTTTTCCCAGCTTGTCTTCTGTAACACAGACAAGCCTGGGCCACCATCACCATCCCAGTCCCAGAGGGGAAGAAACCCCCCTCACGGGGACACCACTCCTCCTCCCCACACAGTGTAACCACACTGGCCACAAACTCTCCTTCCCATGAGCTCAGAGCTCTCCTCAAGCATGTGCCCAGGCATGAGCCCATGGTTTTCTGCCTTTTCCCAAATCACTGCTCCCCTCTTCCCATGCCAGGCAGTGCTGCTGCTCCCTGATCAGCCCTTCTGAGAACTTCAGTCAGGAAATATTTCACTAGAAATGTTTCACTTACTTAGTATTGGTTGGAAGAAGAGGTTTTATCAGAAAATAAAGCAAGAGGGTCAGGAAGACATCCATGAGAAATTCAGATTTCTCTAAGATCCCACAGTAACAGGCTCTCTGAAAAGGGTGTCTGGTCAGAGCAGACACCATGTGCTTCCCAACACCTTCCCTCTCCTCTCAGTGCTCCTCTTCCTTGGAGGGGTCACTTTTGCTGCAGTATGGGTAGATTCGTTTTTAGATCCACTCAATCCTTGGTTCCTTTTACAAAAAAAAAAAACTCATTAGAATATCAATTCCCAGGATTTTTTTCTCCTGGCAAAACTAATATTCAACAAGTGGGTATTGCATGAAGGCCTCCAAATTATTTCACATGAGCCAACACACAGGAAGCACTTTCCATTCCCAAACAACAATGCTGCCTATAGAAAAAGATAACAGGTGCATGTGCTCCTGATGTGCCTACATTGAATTCCTGAACTTCCAAGAAGTCTCCATCATTTCCTTGGAATACAACAAACACTTCACTCCTCTTGCCATATGGGATAAATATTTTAGGTAGCATAGTAAGGAATTCCAGCTGAACTGCACAAATAAAGCAGTGAGACTTTCTGCGATCTATTTTGTTTGCTTTGTGAGCTGCTGGTGAGCTTGAAAGCTTCAATCGTGTAATTCAGAATCGTGTAAATCAACACTAACCTTCCTCAGCAGAGGAAAATCCTGATGTCCAGTGATGTCAACAGTGAACTTCAGTTGGGATTAGAGAGTCACACTGTTCCTGCCTAAGTCACTGCCTTCTGTAGAGCCACCAACAGAATCCTGGCTTGTGAGAGGAAGATGAGAGAGACGGGCAGAGATCAAACCCAGACGAAAATTATATAATGAGTGGATTTAGTGTACTACAAAGGAAAAAGCAGGCAGTTTAAACTCCATGCCTTAACACAGTCATAGAAATCACAGAGCAGCTACTTGGTGGTATCAAGTAACTTTCCTAGAGCTGCTCAAAGCAAACACATGCTGCTGGCCTCAGACCTTAAATGGACTATTCCTATATAGCTCTGATTTTATAGTCATGTAAAAATAAAAAATATCAGAAAAGACGAGCCTTCCCATGAAAATTCTGACAGAATCTTAATGGTAGCAGCACTACTGGGAGCTGCTATAATAATAATATTCTTCCTGCTACTTGTGCCTATTTTCTTTTGATACCGTACTAGCAGCAGTCATTTCCTAGATAATGAGCCTGTTGTGGAGAAGACCTAATTTAGAAAATCAGAATGGGGCTACCACCAGCAGACATTGTTTTCTTAATAAATGATCATTTTATTTTGAATAAATGTGAAGTTATACCCTATCAAGACGTTCTTGCTTTACATGAGATTTCTCAGAATCCAAAAGGTTAGTGTAAGATTTCTCCTTAAACAGACAGTGTTGACACAATTTTTGCTAGTCCCTTATGTAAAAGCATGAGAAGAAAAGAACTTTACTAAGGAGATAACATTTATTTAGAGACACAAGAAATTACTAAGTAGCTACCAGCACCTTTTTCCCACTGGAGTTTGAGCATGATGACCACTAAACACCACACAGCATTTTAAGGGAACAAAAACTTGCATAGAGCATGACCATGCAAGAACAGTCAAAGTTGACTGGTTGAGGCTTTTAATCTGCACCAGACGAGAATTTATAGCCTGATTTATACTGGATTAATCAGGCTGGACTGCACCGAGCATGCACCAGAGACCTGACTTAGGCCGTTGAGCCAAATATTGATGGAAGATGTTGGTATTACCTAAATCAAACTCCAGGGCTGCTTGTGCTCGAGTATAGACCATCCTCTACTAGAGAAAATTCCTGAAATAATTCAAGTGTAAGGCCAGCAACATCCACCAGCAGGAGATGAAAGGAATAAGCCATTCCTTAGATTTGTGGGCTAGTTTCATCAGGGATATAGGGATATGATCTGCAGGCTGTGTGGATTTCAAAGCAGCAAGTTTAGCATAAGCTGGAGGGATCCAGAACTGCAGCAACAGCTGCGATGCTCATCGAGCTCCGTAACAAGCTTTGCAAATCGTTTGCTGTTGGCACCTGGCTCTATCATTAACAACAAAAACCCATAGCAAACAAGAAAAAAAAAAAAAAAGAAAAAAAAAAAAAAAAAAAAAATTAACAATTATCAAAAAAAAAAGACAGATTCTCTCTGGAAAAAAAAAAAAAAAAAGCAAACCCAAAAAAACCCTGAAAAACCAAAATCCAGCAAAACCCCAACATGATAAAAAACCACCAAGCAAGCAAAAGTTTGACTCATTCTCATCTCATATGATTTCTAGACAACTTAATCTTCCTCAAACTGAGCCTTTTCTTGAACAATATGTTTTTATCTCAGAATGTCTGCTTTGGATAGACCAGTTGTACTTTGGACCTAGCAGACAAGTGAAAAGCTGAGATGCCACCACACTTCTTACCAATGTTGTCTGAAGCATGGCCATTTTAGCATTCAATAAACTCCAAGGGCAGCAGTGCAAGCCAGCAAAGAGCTTTTGTCTCCAGGTAAGCATCCCATAATGCAGACAGGTGTTTCAAACACAAACAAAACAGATTTAGCCTTATCCAGAATCCAGCCAGAGACCAGATCTGAGGCCAGTGAACGGAAACCTGTCAGACAATCACACAATTGGCCTTCTCTCTTTTAAAGTGTGAGTGAGTTTGGAGAGTAAGGTGAGCTCAGGATAAAGCTGCAAAATTGAGCCTCCTATCCTAAATTCCATAGGAATGTCACAGTGAACTGAAAGAAGTATCCTGTCAGATACTGGAACATGGAAAAAGTGTCTCCCATCATCAAGCCTTTCCAAAAATACAAATGTATTAAATTCAGAGAAGACCAAAATGTCAAGAGCAACTTAGCCTTCAAGTTTCCTTTAAACCCTTCATCAAATCCTAAAGCCCCCAACAAGTGGACTAAATGCTCTCCTTTCCTTTGGCAGATGCATAATTGAGGTTTGCTCTTAAAAGAAGGTAAAAATAAACAAACATTATTAGAGGGAATTTATTCCCAGAGAGCTTTTACAGCTGAACATTTATCAGTGTATGGAAGATGTTACATAAAGTGCTTTTTAATCAAAATCCTCTTGATCACCAACACAATTTTTCACCCCTCTGAGCACTTGTCTCCAGATCTCTGTGGTTACCCTTTCAAATTTTTGAGCATTAGTCTTTTGGTCCTGGTGCAAGACAGAACAGTGACAGGGATTTCTTACAGATTCATGCCAGGTTTTGCTCTCACTCCAGGTATAGAAATACTGAAATAAACTGAAAAATTGATGCCCTTTGGGTCAAAATAGAAAAAATTCACGGCTGTAAAGACATTACCAGAAAGAATACTCCACACAGCTCTAGTTTGAAGAACTCTGTGTAACCTAAGGATTTGTGCACACTTCCTTTTCCTCGCTGTTGCTGGGTGAGCACAGACACGTGCAGTTACCCACAGTAATACATGGACTAATTGCTGCTTGCTAATGCCTTTACTTATTTAATCTAGTCAGACATTTTGGGTTAGGGCAGCACGGAAATCCCACTTCTGACGTTAAAAAGAGATTAAAATATAAAGTGTTGGTTTTCCAAGCCAGTGAGAACAATGACTTCAACGTCTAATCCCATTAATTACCCCCAACACTAAAGGTTTAGCAGTGCTGTTGCACTGAAGTGTCAGACAAACAAACAGGAGGGGTGTCTCTCCTGCGCATTCACACAATGCACACTTCTGCTTCTAGAGCAAAGGAAACTCTCTGAAAAGCTCTGAAAGTGGTCTTTAAAAACCTAAAAACCTGTGTTTGGTTCTGGGGGCACCTGTCTCTACCAAAAGCTGTATGTGTACATAAACTGCACATTGCTGAACATTCAGAAAGTTTTAAGAGCAGCATCAGCTTCTGTCTCAGGCATTTGTATATCATGAGACACAAAATCTCACTCTTTTGCACCTTTAACCTTTATTTGAGGCTGAGCAGTCATTTCAAAGTCTCTATCTTCTTAACTGCAGTGAATTAAAATAATCACTGCAAAATATTTTTAGGAATTCTCTTTAAAACTTGCTAGTAATTTCCAGCATGAGTTTAGGTAGTTTCAGCTTCCAGTCTCATTACACCTTTGTCTTCTACATGAATCCACCACATTAAATAAAGCACTAAAACCCAATAAAATTATTCTTTATCAGAATGCCATCGGATCTGTATCAAAATGTCATCACATGCAGATAATGCTGCAACACATTGAGGTTCCTTGTGCGCAGCAAGAGTTTTCAAGAAAACAAAAATCCTGCAAATGGAACAAGTTTGATGAGAAACAAAATGATTTCCATACCCTGGGTCTCATCTTTGTTTTAGAGGGAATATCCAGTACAGATATTTTTTATATAAAAGATAAATAAAGAGAGCTGCTCTAGACCTTGCACTCCATATTCTGTGCATGATCATATCCTGCTTGGTTTGGAGAACTACTCAAAGGTAGAAAAAAGTGTATTTAAGAGCTTTAAAAATATGATTGATACAAAGCACATTTTCCCCATAAGCACTTGGTCAAAGAGGAGACCCAGACAAGAGCCAGAGATTTATCCTGGTAAAAGTGGCACCTACAGGGCACCTGTTCCAATTGAAATATGGTGGCTGGGCTCAGTATTCTCAGGGTGTCCTCCCTGCAAGAGGACTCAGTGCCTGCCCCAAATTGGGGAGTGCACTTCCAATCTTCCTTTGAGAAGCAGTTTGAGGACGCAGAGCTCCAGAGAGCCTTTGCAGCACCAGTCTCTCCTGGAAGCTGGCACCTCTCTGACAGGCAGAAAGGGGGGTGTGAAACAGTGCCTAATTCAGCAAACTCACACTGCACCAGGGGGTGTTGGCCACACCGTGCAAAAGATGTAGAAAAGTTCTTGTGTTTATTCATCTACAAAGATCCGACAGCTTCTGCTTAAGGCAGAACTTTTTCCCCCCTGCAATGGCTTTCTCCCACACTTCTGGATCCATGGATCCACACCATGCAAGGATACAATTCCCAGTACCAATAAACACTCCAGATTAAGAAATTGGTGAAAGTTTGAGTATTGGAAGTTCTAAGTGTAAGAAAACATGTACTAGCAAACTCAGAAATAGGAGAGAACCTTGAAACACATAATTTCACTTAATATCCTTTTCTTGAAAGCATAAAATACACCACATGCAAATGTAAAGAAATCACAGTGACAGTGTACAATCCCTGAGTCCTACAGTCGCTTTGTTTTCAAATTTAACAGTTAATTTTTTCCATCAGTCATTTGAGCAGATGATAAGTGGGAAGGGATTTTAGTCATAAAAACTATCATTTGTAAAGGCCTCATTTAAATATGCCTTAATTAGCATTTTCATAACTGAGTTATCAGGTTTCCATTAAACTCTGAAATTCTCACTTCTGTTCCCACTGGACAGATGTCCACATTGCAAAAATAAAAACTGTACAAAATCTTACAACACTATAGTTGGCAGTAGCTGGAAAACAGTCTGGGAAGAGAGAATGAACGGGAAGAGCCAATCTTTTACCACCGTTTTCTGCACTGAATCCAACCATTGAGACAGTGTGAGAAAGTTGGTACTATCAGTAAATAGAAAGTTTCTTGAGCGAGGGAAAGACAGGACTCCCGTCCTTTTGACAAGTCAAGCTGATATCTTCAATTTGTACCATGCTGAGGAAAAGGAAATAAACAGAAACTCGGGAAAGTTACAGAATTTCTCCAAGTTTTCTCCCTGCAGATTATATCACATCTAAGAAATGAAGATGACATTCCTGGGCAGTCTTGGAATGATCCAGATCTGGCACGCTTTGCGGAACTGCTCTTTCCCAAGACAGAAAAGTACTGAACTCTTTCCTTCACTGGAACTACAATGTTTAGAAAAAAATCCAAACCCATGAAATTCAAACCCATTCCAGTCCAAAATTCAAAAGGAACAATCTGCAGTCAAGCTAAAAAAGCAAAAACCTAAATACATGTAACACTTAAAAATTATATAAACAACCTTTTTCTTTTGAGCTCCAGTACAGAGAATATTCAGCTATAATCATTGCTTTGGAAAATGCATGATTTATACTGCACAAAATACTTTGAAAAATCAAAAAGCCCTCAAAATACATTTTCTCCACTCAACAAAGAAGAAATATCAAGCTCAATCAGGACATTGCAACATTATATGCAAAAATCATGATAAGTCAATTTTGGCTTAAACCGTGATTGTTATAAACACTCACAAAACATTATTTCCCAGATGGCAATCTTAGTCAAGCAAATACATAAAACTTCTGTTTCATTATTATCAAATAAGGATGAACTTGTGACTGGGATAACCCCTAGTAGCTAAACAAACCCTCCTCTGTAAGCCATCACTATGGTTTGTGTTCTCTGAGACCTCTTTTCCCAGGGCCAAGCGTTGGAGAGGAATGCCTCCATTTCCCTGCTAAGCTGAATCCTTCCCAAAGGAGGAAATGGCAGCTGTTGGTTTGGATTTGACACCCAGCTGTAGGTTTGGGACCTGACTTGAAGCAAGCATGGGGCTGCTGAGGCTTTCATGGAAATGCAATGTTGCCTTCAGCCATAACAGTACAGAAGAGTCAAAGACACTATGGGCTGAATTAATTATATACATTGAGGTATATACAGACATATTTATGGGTTGGCTACAGCACAGGAAACTCTTTGCCTGTCTGCAAAACGTCCTGGCTGCTAATGCTGACTCAGCCATTGATTCGCTCTGTGACCTGAGGCAATTCACTAATGCCAAAATCTCCCACCTTAGGCACCTTATTCATATTTAAACCCTTAAACAGTGACCTGATTTCCAAGGTATTGAACATGCACCACCCCCACTGAAGTTATAGGTAACTCTATGCATATTAATACAGGAAGCCAAATTTAGGTTAATTCTGGAAAAATTCAACTATGGCCACTCTTGTCCGAACCAAAAATGTTCCCCACAAATCCAATGCATTAGTGCTTCAGAAGAGAAAAACTCCTGTCAAGGAGTTTTTGCAAGAAGTCAAGCAGTCATGCAAGAAAACTCAAAAGGCAAGGGGTCTTCACTTCTTGGGACAGAACCCATACATGTGTGCATACAACTGTAGCTATATAGGAAGATTTTGAGAAAATTATGACAAATAGGAAGGAACATTCAACAGAACATTTGAGACAGAGAAAAGTGCAGTGAAAATCCTCCTGGGAGTCACAAGGAAGATACAGCAAAGCTGCAGCTTGCCTTCTTTTTCCCTTGAATTTCTTCCAAGACTCTTTAGGTATCTGATTAATTACAGGGATAAAGACAAAACCAGGAGGCAGTAGCTTAACTCTCTTCCTGGATGGATGAAATTCTTTCAGTAAATTAGTACTTTGGGGCTCCATGCTGCTCCAGTTTTGCAGCATGCCATGGAAATAAGGAATGTCTTTTCAGGAAGCTATAGCTCACAGGCTGGGAAGCACAGTGTGGATGTCTTAACAAGGAGGTGGAGTTTCCCTACAAGTTTCAGGGATAAGGCAGTTTCTAGGAAAGGCCCTGGCCTCCTCCACAGCCTCCCTTTTCCTTTGGGCCCCTGCCCTTCTCCCTAGAACATTACCAGTTGTGCAGAAACCACGTTGGAGATGAAACGTGTTTTTAAGATCAATTAATTCTTATAATTTATTGTGTGTTTTAAAAGAACATTTTACCATAGTCCCATCCTTCATGCAGAAATATCATCAAGTAATGAAGCTTCCAGCTCAGGGATTTGATGCTTTTAATAACATTTGCCAAGCAACTATCCAGACACCCTGGCTTCCATTTTAGAATGTTCTAATGCCTCTGGAGAGAACAGGCAATCATGGGGTTATAAAGGCACCTAAGAACATTGTCTAAAATAGTCATTACATATGATTTTTAATCCAAGTATTCACAGTCAGAAGTTTAATAGGCATTAAAGAAAAAAATAAAAATTAAATATTTTTACTCCTGGAGAGAATTAATATGTGAACTCCTAGTTTCCTCTCATGTCCATTTTTCTTCAGAGACAGGCCTGAGAACAGTACTGGAGTCCCAGTCAAGTGTGAAAATTCACTCCAAATCAGAGAAGTTTCCATTCACTTTCCACAGTGTTTCCAAATAACAAGAGAAGCATTTAGGGCAGAAATAAAATTACTGAATATTTAAAAGGAAGGACAAGATGAGTGTGATGGTTGCCCTGCCAGACATTTGAGGAGTCGTGAAGCAACAGGGGCGTTGGTTTATACTGAGCATTGAGACCATGTGTATGTTAAGAAGGAGGGACAGAGTACATCTATTTCTGGTGCAAAGGAAAATCAGCTGGGCCACATCACCTTGGTGCAGTCTCTCTAACATTACCTTTAAGCTCTTTCCAAAGCCTAAATGTACTCCTGAGTGAACTGTGTCTTTAAAACCCAGATGTTCCTTTGGGCACAGGAGCTGTCACCGCGTCTCTATTCAGACCCCATCATGCAATGAACTCACAACTTGGATTTCTCTGTGTTATGCTCATCTTTGATTAGGATTTGCTCATGCTGAAGATATGCTCAGCAAGAAAAATTAACTCAAGTGACTTGCATTATTTATCAGCACTAATTCAGATGTACATTCATCATATGCTGTAAGTGGCACCATTACAGAGAAAACAAAATTAAAAACAGGCCTTGCCTTCTCAGAAGGAAAAGGATTACCCTGTGTTGTCACCTATGTGTGATATATACCTTCTGCAACTGGTTTGTTTCAACTTCTCTGCTGTGGAATAGGACTGATTTCAAGAGAGCTAAAGCTGCTTAGGGTGTCCCTGTGTCAAACAAGAACCACACCTTAAGTCTTGGGCCAGATTCCAATGACATTTCAATGACACAGAAAGCACATTTAAGACTAATTACCTGTGGTCCTTGTTAAATTTCAGAAGGCCTTATTTTCCTTTAATCTGATGGTTTACCATAGAGAGATATATTCACATCATCTACCCTGGCAGGAGCAGGTCTCCTAAATAATCTACAAAAATAAGTAGGGTCCCAGTTGGGCACTCTGTTAAGTTATCTAAGCAGCTCAGACTCTGACTTTGCACACTTAAGTCAGCTGCTGAAAATGAGGTAGTGTGAAAAACCCATATTGTGCAGAAATCTTCCCCACTAATTTCTTACCTCTCCAAAAACCCACATTTTTTAAAAAGATTTTTTAAAAAGCAACTTCGTTATTGCAACATAATAAATAATGAATGGTCATGGAAAGATTCTAAGCAACAGCACTTCCATATTTCACACAAGCTGTAGCACCAACAATAGAAATACCACATCCTGATTCACAATGGCCCTTTGCCATTTTGGAGCTGGAGTTTAGTGGGAAACAGTGCAAAAAACCAACAAGGTTGACAAGTTAGATTCAAAACAATCTTATTCTGACAAATACAGGACTGGATGATTTTTCTGGTTTTAATTTCTGAGTTGATGTAATGGTCAAGGTCATACAGGGTAAGGTGGACAAACACTCACTGATACTCCTACAAGCTGACAGCATGTAAACAGCATTTATTTAGGGGATGACTAAAGATCCCTAGAGAAAAAAAAAAAAAAAAAAAAAACCAAACCAAACAAATCCCCCACAAAACTGTATTTTTATCTTTGAGAAAATTTTGCACAGTGGGACAGCAACATTAACTACTCAAAATTAGTAGCATGAAAATCAAAAATTCATATATATTCTAATGCCAGAAAGCAGGTGGCAGCTTAATCAACCATATGTGTACTCACAGATTTCCCTGTCAAGGTTATGAACATTTAAAGGCATTTTCAACCCCTGATATCCACCAGGAAACATTTCCAGATGAAGCCTTGGACTCATGTCACCCTGCAGCCCAGACAGCAGAATGGACCTGACTTTAAGTACTCTGTCCTAAAATAATTAATTCAGTGCCATGGCTGGTGCTTAAACAGTTCTGCTTCTCCATTGAGCTGGGATCATCTCTTGGAGAGAGCATAAATCCTTTTTTTCTTGAGATGAATTCTCTCCTCCTTTTTAAACTGCTGTTTTCTTGCATCACCTGGGGGTTTGACTGATTTGCTGTGGCTGATTTTCCATGCAGCCTCCAACAGACAGGGATGGCTCACCGTGTAGGCACATGGCAAATTGCAATGGCACCAGGACCACAGGGAACAGTGGATATATGTCTGGATCTGCATGTGAAATATCAATTCCCTATCTCATCATGTGTTTTCTCCATGTGCCATTGTACTTTACCTCTGTATCACCATATATGATTTCCAAAGACAGCAGATATTTTGTTCCATGACCTTCGTTTGATTAATACCATCAAAAAGTTACTGTTTAGCAAAATAAACAAGACAAAGACAAAAGTAAAATATTTCACATTACATGAAGGGTAGAGAAGGAGTATTTCAGCAAGGTTGCCACAATGCTGGGAAGAAGAAAGAAGTAAAAAAAGAATATTCTCACCAACACCCTGAAAATGCTGATACTCTCTTACACTTAAAGAATTAAGGATTTATCATTTTTTATATAATTAAGTACTTCTATCTTTTCCTCCCCCGTTCAAACATCAATACTATACCACTCAGAGAAACACTAAAAGGACCACTTTGGCTTCTTGAATGTTTTGTTAATATTGGTGTAAATCAGTAGTATTAGGATAGTTTAGGAAATGAAGACATACAGTCTAGAAGTCTGAGGTTTCAAAATTTCTACAAAAATGTTCAAGTACAATGTTTTAAAAATATGAGAAAGTTAAATAAAGTACATTACCATTCTCCACTTCAATCTAAACCATAGTTGCACTGAAATTCTTCTTATCACTTCAATAACAGTATCTTAACACGTAAATGCTTCTACATGACAATTAGGATCTTTGTTTGCCTCCAAGTAAATTTAAAGAGTTGTCTTTAATGAAAGAGAATAAAGCAAAGAGATGTCAAGCATCATCTTTTAGCTACCAAGTACCCCCCTGCTTGCACAGGATTAGTTTGCCTGGCAGTTTTAAAGCTACAATCTGGACTTTGTCAACTTTTTGGCACTAAAATTCCAATGCAACCCAAGAAGATTACAGCTGGCGGTGTCACTTTAATAGCAACTTTGCTCAGCAGCCTTCCAGAGAGTTCAGCTTCACCTGATATAAACCCCTGGATTGGGAAGGCTGCAAATTGGGAGTGTGAGGACTGCCAAGGACTGAGGCCACCTACGGCAGGCAGTGACAGCATTCCCACAGCCCGTTTGGCTCCCGAAATCCAGCGCCAACGACAGCGGAACAACGGGAGAGTGAGCTCCTGCTGCCAGAGCTCCCGTGGGAATGGGGTGGGATGGAGAGCCTGGGACCTAACTGTGCCCTTTGCACAACTCTGCATTACCTATTGCCTTGTTGCAGGAAATGCCTGAAGTGGGTTTTTTTCCCTGAGCAAATTCCAACTGATTCACCTCCATGAGCTGTAAGCAGAGGAAATTTCATTTCTCTGCTCAGGACAAATCAGATGAGCAGAAAAATCAAAGGGGCACAGGTAGAGCACAGGAGAGACAACTGCTGCACTTTCTTGTGGCACAACACCCAGACCACTCTCCTTAATTGCATCAGAAGCTTCTGCAAAAGTTTTGCTCTCTGGAATTCTTTGAATTCTGCCTCTATTTTGGACTTGTGCTTTAAAAGTAAAATTCAGCACTGACAGCACATTGCTGGCTGATTTATAGAACAGTTGGTATAACTTCCCAAACAGGGTTACAGTGCTTAAGATTCAGGGCCAAATTTTGTTCTTATAAAACTGTTCATCCTTTCCCCAAACACCCTCGGGAAGGAACTCCAGCAGTGTCCAAAAGTAGCAGGATGGAGCAGCTCCAGGCTTGCCTCACAGTGGGCTTCACAAAGCAGAAGGGTGGGAAAGAAACCTAACTTGAGATACATTCCCCAAGCCACAGCTCTGAATGGAAACTCTGTCTGCATCCAGGTTTCCAGAATATCTCCCCAACCTTTAACACACAGGCAGGGGGGAAAGAAATAGAAAACAATATAAGTGATAGAATAAGAGAAAGAGGAATTCAATGTAACTGGGACTGAAGGAAACACTTCTCCCAGCCTAATGTTTGGCCTTGGAATGAGCATAAAGAAGGATTTCTTATTCCAATCTACGCTGCATGAAGAAAATTAAACCATTTTTAAAAGCAAGCCTACACAAGCCTATTAAATGCACTCTTAGAATGAGCTACAAGAGCAAAAAAGCTAAGTCTGAATTTTTGTATTTCAAATACTATATTTTCATCTCTATCCCCAGTAAGGGCAAGATAAACAGTTATCAAAAGGAGAAAGGGGGAAAAAAAGCAGCAGCAAAGGATAATGCATAATTCAGAGTCAGAAGTATTGGCCCTTGCCAGCTGGACAGCTACAGAAATCTCTCCAGTGGTTTATTCAGAATTTCCTCAAGTGAAAGACGACGGTTTGTTAAAAATGACACCTTAGGGATGCATATATAATCCCTCTCTGACTTCCATGTCATGTTTCCTCAGTTTCCTTCAAGTCAAAATACATTTCTTTCCCTTGCTCCCAGCCCTCTAAGGTCAGCCCTGCTAATGAAAATCAAGCTGTCTTTTTTCTGCTATCAACAATAGTCAGATAACAAAATACAGGTTCTGAACTTGGCATGTTTAGTGTTGGTGATGATGCATAAGCTGAGAGCAGACAGCTTCATTTTCTTTTAGCTGGGCTGACCCTGCAGAGAAAGAACTGAGGGAAAATAAAACCCAAAACAACAACAAACTTCTAGTTTTGATTAGTAGTAAACAAGTTGAGCAAACATGACATGACATAGATGCCAGAGTGCATAATATAACTGCATGAGCTGCAGTAATATCAATAAAATGTAAATAAATGTTAAAATTTATGTAACCAACACTTGGAATGCAGTTTATGAGCTTTCATGTCTTAATTACAGATATTAATACACTAATCAGAGACAAAATCAGAAAGGAAACCAGGAAAGATTCCTACACCTACACCACTGTTTGTTATTTTTCTCTTCTATGTAACTTCCAAAGCACACTTTTGAAGCTTTATAGCACATGGCACAAACTTCCTAACAATCAGAATAAAATAACACTCCACTGCTGGAATCTGCCTGTACCAGGATGTGTAGAAGAGCATCAAGGTTGTTGTGGGTGACCCATAAAACGGCAGCACACCCGTAACGTTTTAGAGCCTTACTGAAACAACTGTGCAATTAGAGAACTTTCAACAGCAAGCAGGGTTTAAAGTTATCATGTAACAGCATGAAATTACAAAGAAATTACAGTTTAGTAGTGCTGCTAGTTTGCAGCTGATCAGGAGGCCTGTACCATGCCCTCCGGTGGGGAAAACTGGTGCCATGGCTAATTATAAAACAAAAAATTGGCATTGCCCTGAGGCATCGCTCCGCTGCCGCTCTGCTTCCCAGCTGGGAGCAAGCAGGACCAGCAATCCATCACCTTTGCAGTATGCTGAGATCCACAGAGCAAGCTCAGCTACCACTGGGTACTCAGCAGGGCTGTGCTTGGGCTGCAGCGGCTCTGTGCTCCTGGGCTAAAAGGACAAACTCCAAACGTCCTGTCCGTGCCCAGAGCAGGCTGCGAGTGCGGGGAAGGCACTGAAGAAAATGGAATGGTTTGGCTTGGAAGGGACCTTAAAGATCCTTCTGGGAAGGGACCTTAAAGATCTAATCCAACCCTCTGCCATGGCAGGGACACCTTCCACTATCCCAGGTTGCTCCAAGCCCTGTCCAACCTGGCCTTGGATGCTTCCAGGGATGGGGCAGCCACAGCTTCTCTGGGCAGCCTGTGCCAGGGGCCTCACCACTCTCACAGGGAACAACTTCTTCCCAGTATCCCATCTAACCCTGCACTCTGTGACTTTAGAACCACTGCCCCCTGCCCTGTCATTATCTGTTCATGAGTAATACAATACATTTTCCCTCCCATATTCATGCAACTCCAAAAAATAAATTCTAGCTAATTTTATGTAGGATAAGAATATGATTTATCTGACAAAATCAATTTCCTTTTCTCTTGAATTTGATAATTCCTCACACAAATCAAAACCACTCCTCTAAAAAGTCTGAAACTTTAATTCTTTAGAGTATATCCATTCACAAAGCATCCACTAAACTCAACAGGAATTTCAGTCATGGAGGTGTTCCAGCACAAGGTTTTAAATAGACTGACTGCACAGAGTATGTACCAGCACAGGGAAAAGAAATACTCATCTGTGAGGGGCTATTGCAGCTCAGCTACTTCACTCTTCTAAATATAGAGTGCCCAGGATCTGCTAGGCTTAGATATTGATGCTCTCCGCTTAATTTTAAAATCACTGATATTTATTTAGATTATTTTTATGATAGTCTTGGATTTCCTCCAAGAGCTAAGAGCTACATGGTTTTTCCCTTTTTTTTTTTTTTTTTTTTTTTTTTTTTAGTAGAAAGATTTGCAGGGAATTGTAAGACATTCTTAAATGAGGGACAAAGAGAGACCCTGTACTTACAATAAATGGTGAAGAAACCTCTTAAAACTGTTTATGGGAATTGTGTATATGACAAATTAAAGCAAGAATAACAAAGGAAAGCTGCTCTGTATGCTGCAGTTCTTGTAAGTTATGATGAATTGTCTCCTGCTTTCTATGACTGCCAAAAAATTTGTATTTTTGACTTTGTTCACAGTCAGAACTGTGAGCACATGACTCACCCATACAAGGTGGCAACCACTTAGATTTTATTGGTGATGTTTTCCCAAACCATGCAAACATTCTGGGGGCTCAGACTCCCAGCATATGCTGGCTTCTTGTTTGCTTCTGTTCCCTGAGAAAGGAAAACAGCTCTGCCATCTCTTGCTCCAAAGCTCCTTGTTCTGCAGGTCTCCTTTCTCCTGACCCAGGCCACCCCTGCTGTGGAAGTTCCCAGCAGGATGTGCTGATGCCATCTGACAAGTTTTGTGCTTATCCACAAAACTCGGCGACCTGAAGTGGCGAGGACAGAGCCTTTCCCACAGGGTGCCCCCAAAAGCCTGGGAAAGGGGGCTCTTCCTGCCTGCCCCTTTCCCAGCTCTGCACAGGGGCTTCCTCTGTGCTCTGAGCCCAGCCAGACCCTCACCTGGTCAACGCAGGGCTTGTTAAATCCAAAGCAAACTGATCCCTACACGTGCTGGAATTTGCATGAGAAAAAAACTGGGATTTCACTGCCAGGTCTCAGGAAGTCACTATCAGACCAGGAGGTTATTAGCATCTGTTCTGTGAAGGTATTTTTCCTGGGTTTATCTTGCTCCCTTTTCCATTTTTAACACCAGATTCTCTATCAAGAAACGCAAGAAGAGCTTTTTGACTCTCCACATTAGCCTGACTGAAGGTAAACCTCTTGTAAACTTTCCTCAAAAAACAAAGAGATACTAATTTTATTGCCTAAAACTTCTGATTTTTTTCCCTCCACAAACTGAGAACCAGAATACTCAGCAACAGCATTCAACAGGAATAACAGTCCTACTATGCTTCAAATATCAAATTCAACTGGTTTTTCATGTTGCACTATTTAAAAAGTATTGAGCAAAATTTTCTTCATCCTCATCAATTCTCAATTCTCTTCCCAAAAAAAAGGTTCCTGCACTGCTTGTTACATTTTAACACAGGAATTCAGCCTGTGGAACAAAAGTTGCAGCAAGATCTGCACAAGTAAACTGGGAACTATAATGTAAGAGCATTGTAAAACCAACTGGGAAGTTTATAAACACGTGATATAAATTTTATTCACTTGTGATGATATGTGCAACACACTCATGAAAAAAGACCCCTTTGAAGTTCACTGGAGGCAGCTTGACTCTGATTTAACCAAGTTTTACAGAGCCACATTTTCTTTTATAAAATTACTTTAAAAATGGGATTGTGAAATATGGCAGTGCATGTAGAATTACCTGACCCACACAAACACATTCTACCTCCAGGTAATTAAATATGCTTATGGACCAGCCCCTCCAGCTCTTGCATGCCACCATATCCATGGAAAATGCCTTGGTGATCAGGGATGCAACTCCTAGGAACAAACAACCAAAAGAAACCAGCAACAGAAAAAAGTGCTTCCCAGGAACCCCTGCAGTGAAGTACAAATGGCACAGCTAACAATTCAGTCACCCTACAAGCATTTAGGCTGGAAAAGACCTTTAAGATCATGGAGTAAAACAGCCACTAGCAAGTTTATTGTGAGAATTGCATAAATTTGAAAGAGCACCAGAAGAAACAAGCAGGAACTCAGGAAAACTCGTCAGACTCCAGCTATAAGAGGATTGCAGTAACCTTTTCATACTTCAGTGAGGATTTTACTGTCACTTCATTCAGAGTCAGTGAACACTCTCAGGATACACATTACAGCACTATCTGCTGAAGTGTCAGCATTCCTTTAAAAGCATAAATGGCAGGGATTTGCTGGTTTTCCGCAAGTATCACCATGGTGAAACTCTTCCGAGGAATCCCACTAACACAGGCAGGGCTGGCATAATGTTTTACCTTGTGCTATCACCAGGAGCGTGTAGTTAGGTCAGGATCACATGGAATTGCTGTGAGGAGGTCAGAGTGGCACATCTTGCAATACTAATTCAACATCCCCCGATAATGGGCACGGAACAGGGCTGGAGCTCAGCAGCAATACAGCAGGAGCTCCTCAGTGCCTGGGAGAACAACACAGAATGAGCCTGGATGCAAATACTGGAGCAGGGCAATGGATTTCTACCCTCTGAACGAGCCCGTCTTCGCCCCAGTGAGTTGCAAGGAGTTCAAGTGCGAAAGCTGAACTCCATAAATTGCCCTTCACTAAATCCCTCAATCTAAATTTGGCAGATGATCTGACCTGGTCAATAACCTGACAGCAAATGGTACTCGCTATCTATTTCTAGAAAATATACATCTTTGCAGAAGCTATTTAGAAGGGAGAGAGCCCATCCATTTCTGTCATGCAGAGAAAATGTTCCAAAATAAAAAGGAGCAATGAGACTTTCCTTCATCCTGCCTTGAAACTGCGCTGCTTCACCTTCCTGTTTTGATTGCCTATAATTTCATGTTTCCAAGATTTATAAATGCGCTGTAAATGGAGGAAAACATTGCTACAAACACAGAGCTGTGTAGCACACTTCTAAACCTGGATCAGCCTTGCACTGATTCCCTTAATTCCACCTCCACACGTCATCAGTGGCCAAACACTTCTCAAACGCTTCAGAGGAGAAATCACACAGTGGGCGATTACGGCTCTCAGGGAAAGTCTCTTTTCAACTCTTACAAGTCATAGATTTTAACTAATTCTCCAAGGATGCTGCCAATACTGCTGCTCACACCTCTTTCTCTTCACTCCAGACCATTTTCCAAAGCTCATTTGAAAGGCATCTTTTAAGTCTCCCAAACACACCCCTCTTTTCCCAGCTGTGTCCCACCCTCATTACCTGGGCAAACCTCACTGAAGTCAGGGGGGTCCTCATTTTGCTGCACTTTAAGAGCAAATGAAAGAGAAGTTGAAGATTTGAAGCCCTGCATTTTTTGCAGATGCTGTTTTAAGAACCTAAATGTCCTTATTATGATTCAGTGAGCTTTAAATTACTGTTAATTAAAAAAAAAAAAAAAAAAATTGCCCATCTTGGGGCAATATACCATTCTTGAAATTAGGAGAGGAAAAAATACACATTCAGACAACATAACAAATCCACGTTTTTTAAACACCCCCTAATTCAACCAGCACCCTGCATCTTACACCTAATGTGACAGTTCTGAAAACTACACTCTTTGACTGAGTAGCAGAATTAATTCCCACGTCAAACCAGCAGGACGGGACAGTGCATAAATCAAGCACTCTTGACTAAAACTGCCTGTATTTTTATACTGTTAACATTTTTTAACTCTAACATTGCAGGATGAAATACCATTGTTCCAGGTAAACATTTCCTTAACATTAAATCTCTTATTTTTTTAGTTATAAAAAATATATAGTTATAGTCTTATTATTTATTTACTGCAATATGTAAAAGATTTCCTGCACCAAAAATCTAATCCAGTTTTTATCAGTGTGGCTTCAAGCTACTGAAGTCACTACTAATAAACACAGTGAAAGAAAAGGCAGAATTTAATCTCACCTGCATTTTACTTTTCTAGCTTTCTATCTGGAAAGGAGGCTAAACCTGCATTTTACTTTTCTAGCTTTCTATCTGGAAAGGAGGCTAAATCATCACCTCTCTCCCTTCTAAAAAGCTCCACACAGCTGTTGCCTTATTTCCCTCCACCACAGCTCAGTATTAAAGTGAAGCTTAAAGGTAGGGGTTTTTTTCTATCTTTTATCATCAGGGTTTAATAAGCATGAAAGTTCAGAAGGCAAGAAGAAGGAGATATTTAATTGTTTTCATCCCAGAGGATATTCTGGTATAAGGCAGTTGCCGATTCCTGCAGATAATACCATAACTGTACATCTTCATATACACATTTCAATCCTTCCCTGCTTTCCAGACTAATTAAGAGGCAGGTTGTGTAACTTTTGAAATAAAACATATTGACTTTTGTTTTCCCCATCCCTGTTTTGACATGGAGTGATTTGCCAATGCAGAAAGTCCAAGCGCAACAGGCACACGTATCACAAACTTCCCCATAATGGGCATGCACTCACCCATTGGATCAACATCTTTCCATTTATTAGCATGACAAAGGACACAATTATTTTGGATATGCCTGAATGCAATTTTCATTAACTTTGCAATGATTTATTAACAAAAGTGTCAGGAATGTAATAAAAGCAGCAGGACTCCTCAAAATGCCAAAAAATAAAAATTGGAAAAAAAAAAAAAAAGAATACAGCAGAATTTCCAAACATGCCTTGCAGCATCAGGTCAATAAGGTTGCTTGATTCTATCAAAAGCATCACCATGGTGAGTGAACTCTGCAATTAACAAAGAGTAAGCACAAAAAATGCTAATATCTCATTTGAATGTAATTATGCACAGATTACTGTTCACTGGAACAAGAAAAGGGATTTTAATTGTCACCCAAAGTTACATGCAAGCCCAGGATTCGAGTTAACTTTTTTTGTTCAACAGAGTTTATGCAACACTAAAACTGGAGAGTTCACAAATTCTTGTTTTCAGTGACTTTGAGAAAGGACTGCACTGACTTTGTATCAAGTGTGCAACTTCCTGAGTCCTTTTGTAACATCCCTCCATGTATGTTGGCAAGGTTAGTTTGTAATAAGTTTCCCCATCGTTTGCATTTTAATACTATTTGATCTCATTTACATGTTTAAATTTGTTCCTGTAATAAAATTCATTAGTATGTTTATCATAACCACATAATGAATATAGCCCTTATGTAAAATAAAAAATTGAAAGTACATTAGAGACATTACAAGCTGTTTGAAATTACTGTGCTTTGCATATTATACCTTATTAATTAAATTATAAATTATTTATTTATGTATGTCTTTAATCAGGGGCAAGCACTAGAACAATATTATATTAGTATAAGAAACACAATACAACTCCAAGCTAATTCACACATGGACCACTTTTCCATCCACAGGATTCCTTTTGCCACAGGAAGGCAAATGCCATTCCCTGCTGTGCATCAGGGGACACAAACCAGCTACTTAAAGGGCAGTGAGGGGAAAATGTTTCTTGTGCAAGAGAAAACTTAACAAGTTAAGATAATATCTCCTTTGCATTTCCTCCTTCGGAGCATAATTAAATCAGATATGCAGATGGAACTGGAGAATAAGTCATTATTCAGCCTAATGCCGCATTCACATTATATGGAGTCACCGATTTTAAAAAATTAATAAATGGGAAAAAAAGTCTTTCAGTGTTTGAAGTGGTTTCTAAAGTTCAGCAGACAAAATTTAGCATTTTATAATCATGGAGAATGTTAGGAAAATATCACAAGAGTGCCAAGACAGTTGTTTGAATTCATACTCCTTTTAACTAAGCTGCTAGAAAGAAAAATTAATCAACTGATGTGCAACATTATTACTTTAAGAAAAAATAGAGTTTATAAAAAAGAATTAATATTTGGAAGAAAACTATTATGTATAAAAAACAAAACCCAAAAGATTACAGAAAAATAAGACTTGTATGTTTAAAAGTCAGTGGAACCTGTAGAAAATACCAAGGTATGAAAAAAGTGAAAGAAATTAAAACAAGATGCCAAGAATAAAATGACAAAATGCATAACTGAGATGGAAGATGGGTACAACGAAAAATAAGACTTGTATGTTTTCTACAGGTTCCACTAAGGCAGTGGAACCTGTAGAAAATACCAAGGTATGAAAAAAGTGAAAGAAATTAAAACAAGATGCCAAGAATAAAATGACAAAATGCATAACTGAGATGGAAGATGGGTACAAAACTTGCTCCTATTTAGAATCGAGGACTGGTGTTCAGTTTTGTTTTCAATCCCACTGGGAATTCTGAGCAGCTCATGTTGTGTCCTGCGGAAAGGGCTGAAGGATGTGCACCTTTACCATGGGCTCTCTTTGTGTCAGTCTGAATCCTAAAGAGTAGCTGGTACCAGGAGTAAAAAGATTTAAAAGTGTGCATATGCACAACACTCCCACTGACAAGGGAGATCAGAGCAGCTGCAAACGCTGAAATTTTGAAGAAATGGTGACATTATGAACAAAAAGCTGAAGAGTGATCTTTGTTCTGTAGCTGCAAGAAGTGATGCTTTAGAAAAAGGTGACATTCAGGAAAAAAAGCCCCCCAAAGTTACTTTCCTCCACCAACAATAAGAGGAATATTGCTCTTGTGGTTGATACCTCATGTTTCCACACTAAAAAAACGCCCTGACAAGGTTCCAAGTGGCCTCAGGAAAAGCATGGATCCTTTTCTGTACACTCAGAGTTCCCTCAGGAGATACTTTTCTGCACAGATCACTATCTCAAACCATACTCTGCATCTCCAACATCTCTTCAGGAAATAGGCTTTAATGAATCACAGAGGGTTGGAAAAGACCTTTAAGATCAAGACCAGCTGTTAACCCTGCACTACCAAGGCCACCACTAACCCACATCCCTGAGCTCCACCTCTCTGAGCTTTTAAATCCTTCAGAGATGGGGACTCCACCTGACTGCCCTGGGCAGTGTATCCAGGACACCAAATCACCACATGCCCCAAAATCCCAACCAAACCAAGACCTCAAAACACTGAGGTTGCCTGGAGCAAGGCTGCGGTCATATCACCATTCCCCACAGAGAAGAAACACACCCAGATCCCTGGTAAGCACAAAGGAGCTGGGGAAATGAATTCCCATTTGAGGGGGCTGGAAGCACTGCACTTGGCACTGCTAATGGTTGGACTCGGTCTCCAAGGTCCTTTCCAACCCAAATGATCCTATCAGTCTATTATTTGAGCAAAGGATAATTGCCATGGATTTGGATGTCCATGAGCTGCTCTTGGACAGCACCAGGATTTGGCTGATCAGCCAGTGCAATCTTCAGCGCCTAAGGCATGCAAGATTCCAGCTCTTCCACCAAGTCCAGAACATTTTGAGGCTACCAATTATTCCAGAGGACACAGGGAGAAAAGAGCTAAATTAGTGGGCTGCTGGCTGAGCATCCTGCTGCCTCCCTTTCATGGCTCTCCTTATCTCCATGCCCATTCCCTCTCCCCTTTTTTCCACACGTAGGCTCGTAGAGCTTGTCACAGATTTCTGGTGGGAATAGGGAAAACTCTGTAAGTGCTGAGAAGGAGATATTCAAGAACCTGCTTTACATCACTGCAACAGAAGTGTAAATTTACAGTACAGCTACTTCTGTGGCTGGACTGTGGCATGGAGCCCCAAGAAATGACTGGAAACCAGTGCTGAGCTGGGCACAGGCTTTTCCACCCCTCTTGGAGAGAATGGTAACTCAGGTACTGAGGAAGCAGAGAGGAAACCTTCCACGTGTCCATGTGAAGGGCAGAAGGGACACCTCAGCTGCACTTCTGCCCAAGAGGCTTCATTAAACACCAGCCTCCATGGATTAAGAGAGTGGTGAATTCAAGGATTTGGAGTTATCAGAATAAACGAATTTATCACCTCCTCTCAGCATTACTGGGAATTCAGAGTTCAACAGAAGGTCTATGCAAGAATGCAAGGCACTTCAAACACTTGCTGAAAGTTGCTGAAAATCTTAAATTGATTAAAATGTTCATTGGTTTGGGGGTTTTGGGGTAGTTCCTTTTGAAAAAGGAAGTGGGGAAAATATTCTGAAGATTATATCATTATAGATCAGGCAACTGGTGCAGTGTTTTGGAAAAGTTATCATTTTAAAAGACAATTCAAACAAAAACTATAAAGATGTTAGAACTTGGATGGACAACACCAGCAGCTTTTTGCAAGCAACTGGCAGGGTGCTGGTGCCCACTTCAAACTTGACACTCCAATTTAATTCTGACTTTTGCAAGGACATTGAACAAGAGATTTTCTTTTCCTACCACTGAGAATTGGCTTCATTTCACAAAGCTACAGCAGTGTTCTCATTGTCTTTATCTGATACAGGATTCCCCTAAACAAGCCAGTTCAACTCTCTGACCTGCTTTCCTCCCCCTCCTGCTCCATCAGACATTAAAAAATTAATTTTAAAATATGATTCCTCTAGACTTGAGATAAGAGCTTATTAATACCTTAAGCTATGTCAGGATTAAAAAGGAAAAAGATAGATAAGCATTGATAAAATTGCTCTATTTCAATCAGGAAAAACATGGTTCAAGTAAGAAAATCTACTCATTAATTATCCTGGAGATGGTGGAGAAGGGAGGATACATCTGGAAAAAATTATTTGCATTATTAAAAAAGAAGACAAATATATAATGGACCAAATTTACAACTTTTACTGAAAAATGACTGTAAAAAAAAAATAAAAAGTCAAGTGTTTTAGGTATTAAAGTGAAAGAAAAAAAGAAACCACAACAAAACCCAAAACATTTGTTCTAATTACCTTAATTTAGTCAGCAAACAGCCTATTCCAGACTATCCTTACCTAAGTATTCTATCAAGAGAAAGGACAGCACAATTTTCTTGCAATATGTGTGTGTAAAACATACAGATTTTTTTTCTTCAAAGAAGAAACCAAAGTCACAGCCAAAGTAAAAGAGTGATTTTTCTTCTCAACCAATTTAAATTCCTTAACAAACAATTTAAATGCAATAGGTATTTTCTGAAAATTTACATCATGGAAGACATAGGGAAAAGAAATCTGAAACACTGAGTTATTCTAAATCCTGTTTCTGTTCTAACATTAAACATGATCTTTATAAAAAAAAAAAGTCCCTGTGATTGCACAGGTAATATTCACATACACCTCCCATCATCCTCAAACATTTTTATTTTGGGAAGCTCAGGGCACTGTTTTCACAAGGCCTTACTGGTGTAGCCTACAGACAGCAATTCCCAGAGTACTGCAGAGGTGTTGTATGCTCTTGGCTGCTGCAGATGACTTCTCTTCTAACATTAAACATGATCTTTATTAAAAAAAATCCCTGTGATGGCACAGGTAATATTCACATACACCTCCCATCATCCTCAAACATTTTTATTTTGGGAAGCTCAGGGCACTGTTTTCACAAGGCCTTACTGGTGTAGCCTACAGACAGCAATTCCCAGAGTACTGCAGAGGTGTTGTATGCTCTTGGCTGCTGCAGATGACACAGGGAGATACAGAAGATGAAGAACTACACAGGGATTCAGGGCTTGTCCCTCTGCTACACCTGTTTCAGGTGTGCCTTTCTGTGCTAACAGGAACCACTGACTTCCCAAAGAGTGTTCATGCTGTCAAATTACAAATCCAGGATATTTGGATGTTTTGTCCAGTAGAAACATTAAGGGAATCATTACTCAATTTCCTGAGATTAAATTCTCAACAGTAAAACTGCATTATAAGGTTCTTTAAAGTGAATTACTGTTCCCCTTAGCTGTAATTGGCATCCTGGTTTTGTAGGGTTTGCTTGTTCTCTGAGAGCTTATAAGATTTCAGCTCATGGGATTAATGTTTAGGGAAGTTATAAGTGTGATGGCAAACAGGGAGTTTTGACAAAAACATTCCTCACTTGCAACCATCACAGGAGGCAGTTTTGTCTCCTGTAATAAATCCTTTACTGCACTGATAAGAATAAGAATCTATTCAACTGTCCTGAAAGTATTAATTTCAGTGCCATGATCACAAGATTGTTATTACCTTAATAAAATTCATTTGGTTCACAAGTTAAAATATCTGTGGTTTGAATATTGGAATAATCCAATTTGATTTGGGTAACAATGTGAAAACTGTTTACATAACAATCACGAACCATCTTCTAATGGGCTTAAATTAGGTGTTTGAAAAGGACATTGACAAAGAATGTATTTCATTGTCCTGGGAGCAAACAGAAGATCCTTAAAGAAGGAATGTCTAAGCTAAAGCAGATTTAGATATTTCAACTTGTCTTTGAATTGTTGGTCCAAAACAAAGGCATTATCCAGTTCCCCTCTACTTTTGGTGACATGGATTAAATAAGAACAAGGAATAAAGCCCAACTTTCTCTATCACCTTTGAAAATAAAGAGCAGCAAAGATGTCTTAGACAACAAGGATCATTAGGGTGAATTTAAGCATTTACACGTGGAAAGTGCTATCCAGGTAATTAAAGATAAGCAGCTGCATCCCACCCTGTGGCTGGTTAGTTGGATAAGCCCCTTGTACAAAGGTTGAACAGTTACAGATATTAACGAGCCCACATTCATTAAGAAGCATCTTTTCCATGATAGAAGAGAGGGGGCCTGAATGTCAGCAGAGGCATCTCATATTATTCTGCACAAACTGCCCTCCAGGGCCAGGAGACTCCACACTAAACTGTGGACAGAGCACTCTGCAGGATCAGAAGGAATATTACTTTCTGATCTTAGAGACCTTGTGCTTGGCTCAGTCTGTAGCAACACATGTTCTGAACATACTGAGCACACTGTC
Source organism: Onychostruthus taczanowskii (assembly GCF_017590055.1). Lineage (NCBI taxonomy): Eukaryota > Metazoa > Chordata > Aves > Passeriformes > Passeridae > Onychostruthus > Onychostruthus taczanowskii. The sequence continues at coordinate 3,319,297 of NW_024503124.1, forward strand.
AACGCTTGGAAAATTAGTAATAATTGTGGAAATCTTTGCAGGACTTTTTCCTGTGCCACAGAAGCGAGTTTCTGCAATCTGCTCCTCCTAAATTCCTTAAAGAATAGTTCTTGTGCTTCTGGCAGGCGACCAGTTGGACCCTGATTTTGGCAAAGCATTGGGTCTTGAGTGTTATACATACACACAGCTTGTGAGGATGCATTTCCTGATGAAGTTCCTCTTCTCTCAAATGTCTGAGGGCAGCAGCTAACCTTGGTTTAACTCCACTGATTTCAAGGAAATTGAACTGAAAGGATGAATTTGGAGCAGAGTCAGAGCTGAGTGCCATGGAAGCACCGGGCAATTTATAAGGAACGAGCTCTCCTCACATTCGTAGTACCTTCCGCTGTGAGCAGAGGCCAAGTGCTGGGAATGCTTAGACTTATTAGTGGAATCAAGATGATCAGGAAATGAACTGAATTCAAATCATAATATTCAGATAAATAAAAAGAGTTTACCTATCAGAAGCTTTAAACTTAATCATCCTCGTTTTACACTCCAATAAAATAATCTATGGCTGGCTTTGTTTTCAAAAGTTTTTAAAACCCAGAGGTGAATTTGCAATAATCACAGAGGCAGGCCCTTACTTTAAAAGATGACACACCAATGCAAAGTAATAATGCAACACCCGATTCAATAATTGTCTGCATTTAGATAAAATATGGTTCTGTATTTCATCATTAGGTATTTCTGAGCCTAGTGACAAGAGAGAGATAAAGAGCCTCAAGACTCTTCACGACCATAACCAGAAATGAAATTCTCAGGAAAAAAAATACAATAAGATGTTCAGTGAAATGAAAATACAGGTCTTTCAGAACAAGTATCTGTGTGTGGGTTTTAAGAACCAACATTTATACAAGTACGTGGGGTTTGTGTTTGTATACACATATAGATTGTTTACATAAGTCTTTAACACGTTTGCATGCCATGTGTATTTAATACACATATTTTTGGATTTCCACACAGCTGTATGTATTTTTTCCCTGTTGTAAGTTATGGGTTAATGACGTGGTTGCCTTGAAAAGAGTGAGTTTTTAATCGAACACCAAAGTTAGTGGCTACTCTTAGGCTTGGTTTGTTTTCATCTTCACTGCACAATGGTTTTGAGAAGCCAACAGAAGCTACTGTAATATTTTCTCTTGCAAAGTCTGTTTGCTAATCAGTAGTGGATCTAATCAAGGATCTAATAAGTGCATAATGGTACATTTGCTTCCCAGGAGAAACCACTGTTTCTCATCATACCAGAAAGTACCCCCTCTCAAGGTGCAACCAGGATCGGTGGACTCACTGCAACAGTCTAATAATTTAATTGCAAGCCCTTAGGCAGGGATAACTTAAATTACAATTAGGAGCTCTAGCACTGCTGCTAACATCTGTGTGATGAACACTGCACTGATTAAAGGCTTTTAAAAGAGAACTCAGCACTTCACACTCCAGAACAAGTCAGTGCAGTAACTTTGAAGTCCCCTATCGGACTATTTTAATACTTGTGATGCACTCTGCCTAGTCCTTCCTGTGGGGATTCAAAGGCTCCAGGCTCAGTGTGGTGTCTGCCCTTTGAAGGCCCACAGGGCTGGGCTCACATTAGAAATACCTTTTTTGCAGGGGTAACACACACAACACAAAGTCATTCCACAGCACCGGAAGAAATGCACTGGACACAAATACTGCCTTGCCACCACCTCCAAAAATGCAGGGAGCTTTGGGAGAATGTAGGGTTCACAGAGCAGAGGGAACACAAGGCCTGTCCCCATCCTCTGCACCCAATCCCAATGGGATTCTTCAGTGTGCACCACATGTACAGCACTATGGACAGAAAGGCACTTGCAGGAGCAGCCTGAGCCTTCCAGGGGAGCTCACTCACTCCAGTTTTACACTCACATCCATGCAATGGCTCCACATGGGGCAGTTTTTGCACAACCCAGTGATTTTCCTGTTGGCCTATAGGATTGCAGCATGCAAAGTTGTCAGTCACAGGAATAATGGCATACAGGGAGCATGGAAGTATGCCCAGGCTGACCTACGCAGGTGTTCAAGTATCCATGAACGTTGTGACTGTGCAATCACCTCACCAGCACCACACCAGTGACCACAGTGGTCAAAGCCTGTTATTTTAGAGCAAAAAGACCGCAAAGACCCAATTTCCAAACTATTACACAGGTATAAAACTCCAAAAGCAATGGAGGCCCCAGCACCAAGAGGACCATGAATTTATTCCAATCCTGCCCCCAAAGCCGTGGTGTCCCAGCACAGTGTCCCATCGCAAAAGCAGTGACTTCTAATGGATGGTAGTATCACGAGTTACTTATTCTTCATGGTCTGTTTTTAGGAAGCTCAGCTTCCACCTTGAGAAGCCCTCTCTGCTGTAGAGGGCAGCAGGCCCAGGTATTGCACGCATGAAGCAAAAGAACTGCAATATAGAAGTTTGATTTTGTGAAACATACTGCAGAATTCAGCAATGTGTAAGGGTAACAGCTACACTGAGCCTGAAGTATGTGAATAAAACAGTTTCCCTTTTCTGACAGGAAATTCCACTGTTTGAGACAACAAAGCAGAAAGAGCAGCAGCCCTTAAGATACAGCCCGCACAAAATAAACTTTTTTTTTTTTTAAAGAAGAAGAATCTTGGCATATGGTAACAAAAACTATATAATTCTCTTGATCTTTAATCTCTATGCCAATGTCTGTTTTACAGATTATGGCCTCAGCTACTGACAAATCTGCTTAGTGAGTTTTTGGCTGACAAATCTGGCAACACAAATGCTGTCTGAAATACATTCAAAAGGCTAAACATTTTCATAATAGCTACTTTACACAGCTTAGTAGGTTTCCCTTTAGGACACCAATTTGATTTTTTTAAAGTGACAGTGTTAATTTTTATGATTACACACAGAACTGAGATTTTTATTTAATACAGTGGGTCTTCTAAAGCTTTTCAAGGGGATCAACCACTTTGCCAACAGACGGGTGTTACAGCAGGGGTGATTATAGTAATTTTTCATGTAATTGGGAGTCACCATTTGGTTGCTATCTTTCACATGCTTGTTGCCTCATCATATAATCCTTCATAATGGGGGTTTGTTGTGCGTCACAAGAATGTGCCAAGCAGCCAGGAAATAATAAACAGAGGAACCCCCTGGCTCATGGGTAGCACGAGCATTTTAACATCTGCCCAGCTTCTTTCAATTGCAATAAATTTCAGCTGATAACAGTGACCCAATATGAAGGCATTTTGTTGTTGTTGTTTTTAGGACAAAATCTTGAACATCACACTTCATTATCTCAGCTACAGTGGCACAATCTGTGAGGACACAACTTGCTGACAAATGGCATTGCCTAATGTGAAAGATCGTCATTCACCAGGAATTAGGAGAGACATCAAGTTCTTGCCCCGAGAAGTCTGGGCCCTCTGTGAACTGCCAGAGTTGTCCTATGCAATTATCTGTTGCAGTTGCTTGCATGAAATTATAAATCATTTCATTGGAAATTCTAATCCATGCCACCTCTGGTTGAGATCTCACTAGGTCTCCTCCAGCAAAGAAAGAATAAACAGGGTCAGTTGACTACAGCAGGGGCTCTCACCACATTCAGGCTGACACCACAAAACACGGGAGCACCTGCTTGACATCAAACCCGAGAACTGCACCCTCACAGTTACTGGATCAGTTACCAAGATAATATCAAGGAATTCTGTAAAGTTTTGGCTTTATCTGTAAAGAAACAAAGATCCATCTTTCAGTTTCCTTAAATAAATAACAAAAAGAAAAGCCACCCAAAAAATGCCCCAAATTACCATTAAAATAAATCCCCTTTAATATGTTACTACCCAGAAGAGTACCATTTACCACACTGAATTCTTCCTCTGACTTTTAGATTTATGCTTTTCTATGTTGCCTCCTCAGCTTCCATAGGCAAAGAGCTGGACAACCCCCCCAGCTGATAGATGGAAGCCCTTTGGAGCTCCCTGTCCTGGAGGCAGCAGAGCAGCCCATCACCCAGTGCATTTCCCCTTGCCTGGAGCCAGGAATTTCACTTCCTGGATCATTAAGATGAGAGGGCCATTTTCACAGCTATGCTTCAGTGAAGTCTCCTCATATTCCATCTACCTCTTGTTGACTAAGAAAATGCATACAGATTCCCATTCCAATTCTCTCAAAGCTCTCTGAAATGGGCACAAGCAAACTGTACTTAAAGGTGTAGAATAAAGTCCCTGGCTGAGGATAAAGACCTCAGGTGACTGCCCTGTTGGCATTCCTATCTTCTCCAACCAGCTCAAGAGCAGACAGCATGTTTTGGCAAGTCTAAGTAGCCTCTTTCTTCAGTACTTGTAAACTAATTCCATAACAAAATGCAGCCCATGGTTGGCCTCTTTCATCCTTCATAGAGACACATAATACAGCACCAATGTATGTATGGTTTTAATTACACTAAACAGAAAACTAAATAACAACCAAAAATACAAAAGGCACATTTTACTCCAATAAACTGGCTACTGCTCAAGCAGCAAAAGCTCTTTTATATTCATATAAAACACTTTCAATTCCAGAATGATCCTGTAAAAATTAAGACATTTAAGTTTTATTGAACTTGGTAAGTTCAAACATTAACATCCTAAACTTGACAACGTTTATCTGATTTTTATTTCCACTACTACAACATACAGTTGTAGAATACAGTTTCAATATTTAGGATGCCAGGAAGTTCTTGTCCTGTAACAGAAACTGTAGATCCTGGCAGCAAAAAAGCATTTGCACTTTCTTCACCAGAGCTTGGGAAGGTAGTCTGGGACACCAGGACAAACATATTATCTTGATGTTCCTGCTAACTGATGGGTTGTTATTAACTGTTGAACTGCTTAATTAGGTCTTCTAGTTAACAGGCTGTTATGATTAGAGGGGACAATGCCTGTGCGTGGTTGAGCTATTGTTTCAACCCATTTGCAAATTCAGAAGAAGCATCACTCAATTCATGCTTGAGAGGATCTCTCAGCAAGCTGAGAGCAGAGCTGCTTTCTCTTCTTCAGAACAAAACTCTCACTTCAGGCAAGGACTAGGTGCATTCCCCAAATCAAATACATCCCCCAAAGAATAACAGATCACCCTGTTTTGGCACCTGGGCAGAGCAGACATCACTGACCAGGGCTGACTGTACAGTTTCAGCAGAGTCATTTCACTGCACTTGGGCTCCTCAGCTTTGTTTCCATTTTCTCTGAGTTAACACTCACTCGGTCCGCCTGATTTTAAATTACACTCTCCCTTTTCATCTCAATGGCACAGCACAGTCCTCTTTCTGCTATTTTAGACTCTTTCATACTCTTTTTAGAATTCCCCTATACAGAAGCTCCTTTCTGCACTTTTCCTATTTACCTTTTCTAGTCACCAGCTGGTGGTTTCATCTCTCTAGAAACCACTCAGCTTCACAGTTTAGTCCCACGTTCATTCCATTTCTCCTGGTCAGCTGTCATGCCTTCCAGGCCCATTTTGTCATTCTCCTCTTAAAACATATGAAACCTTGACACAACCCCTACTCAATTGTTTAGCAAATCAACCCCCTCCAGAAGGTACCAGCAATTTCAGAAGGTACCAGCAATTGCTTATGGAACCAACCACTGCTCGTTGTTACCTTTTCTTCTTATTTCTTGTATTCATCATTTCTCCTTGGTTTTATCCAGCCACACATGAGACACCATAACTACACTCCATTTTATAATTAGACAAATAGTGCAGAACTACACATTGGGAAAAACTCCCAAGGAATTCCTGCTAAGGGAAGATAACATCGGAGGCTGCTTGGGGGTAAAATCAGGTCAAGTTACATTCTGCATAACCTTCACAATCTTCTTTATTTGAACACAAAGGTAACAGAATATTTCAAGGCATCTGATTCTTCCCCTCCAACTATTCAGATATGTTACATGAACTTTTGCCCCATTTTTATATAAGCACAAGTCAGGAGAATCACCATCTGTACTGCAGAGCTAAAATAGTGCTCCCTGGCCCTGGAACACCCCATTCTAAACCCCTCTGAGGCCATATCCTCTCCTTTGTGAGAAAATGGACTTTTATGTAAAATATGTACTGCTAAGGAGCAAATTTCTCTCATTCACAGACTAACCAGAAAAGAAGAGTTCAGTTCCTTTCCACACAGAGACTTGACCTTTGTTCAGGTGGAAATTATGTACAATATGAGGTAGACATACCTGCTGAAAGACAGAATGACTCTGGGAAATTATTTCAGAGAAAACAGGTGGTAACAATTTTCATCAACTCCAGCTCTTTGCCAGAGTTAATCCCTCAACCCAGCAGTCTGAAGATCTCAATGCAAATTCTCAGCTGCTGCCATCATTCCTCTGACTTCAGTATCAATTGATTTCAATCACCTTGAGTCCAGGGATTTTTGTCTCTGATTCCTGTTGTGTAAGGGACTGACTATTGAAAATGCTGAAATTAATCTAACAGTAACGGATTCCACTCTTCTCACTCCAGTCACCAAAATACCAAAACTACTGTAAATAGTACAGTCCTACAGTTACTTGATGACATAAATTCCTGGCTGTGTACAGAACAAAAACCCTGCATGTTTCAGCTCATGGGAATGGATTCCAGACAAATAAGGTTTGCCAGCTTGTTCAGGACACCAGGCTGGTTTCCCTTCCCGTTTCACTTGTTGCTGTCTGTCGGCTGTCAGAGACACAGATTTTTCGATAAAAAATGAACTCAGACATTAAATCATTAAGAGGTGTCTTGGCACCTTCAAAGCCTCTTTTGGCAACCCAAAAAACGATACAAAGGACTCAGGACCCATTAGGGCCCTGGCCTGGGAAATGTTATTCAATTCCAAGATGACACAAGTCTTGCACCTCACTTCCCTGGCCCTTATTTGTTTTAGCTGTCCCAGTCTTCCTTAATATTTTAAGCAATGCTTGCACACTGGTGATTTGAATTAGAGCAAAATCCAGCACAGAAATCTAAAGAGCACATTTCACCAATTACAAGCACCCTGCTACAGGTTTGTCTGAAAGGTCTCAAAAAAAATTGTTACTAATTGTATGTTATTTATGAAGATAGGAGAGCTGGAAAGTTTCAGTTGTCAACCAGTACATGCAATTTTGCTTCCAAACTGAGGCAGTTTTAAAGCCCTCCCTCTGAAGGCAGGAGTTCAGTTGAGTTGTCAGGCACGACCATTAGTGACCACACACAAATTGAAGCCTTTTTCCACATGTGCAGGCCAGACAGTAATTTTTCTGTGCTGGAAATTAATGCTCTGGCTTCTTGACAGACAGGAATTTTTCTTGAAGGTGCTGGTTGTCTGGAGAAACCTATTTTGCACTGTGCTTGATTAAATGAAGACTTCAGAAAAGGTTCTAAGAGGGCCTCTGAACTAATTGTTAAATACCACTATTTCTGCAAAAAAAACGGATTTGCATAGTAAGCCATGACTGAACATGTTGATCTGCTTTAGCTAAGACACTGCCAAATTACCTGGTCAAGAAGATCAAATGCACCCTCAGCAAGTTTGCAGACAACAAGTTGGGTGTAATGTTGATCTGCTGGAAAGTGGGAAGGCCCTGCAGAGGGATTTGGACAAGCTGGATTGATGGGCCAAGGACAACTGTGTGTGTCCTCAGGGACACGAGTTAGGGGGGGCCCTGGCAGAGGGGTTAACAGTTAGACTCAGTCTTAAAGGGTCTTTTCCAAGCTAAATGATTATATGAATGTTTAAAGAATGCAGAGCTGCTTGCAGTTTCTTGCTTCCTGGGAATCTGAAATAAAATATCTCATAAATACACAAAAGAAAATTACAGCCAACTTCTATATCCTAAGGAACACTTAATTCTGACTTTGCAGCCATTGGTGCTACCTCCTGCAACATCTGTCTGGTTTCCTCCACTACCCTCCAGTTTATTTCTAAGAATACAAACATTGTCCCTGTCTGCTCTGGCTCCATTGCTTCTGCTTCCTTCAGAGCAGGCTTGGTAAAAATCATCCTTCTGCTGCTGCTAAAAAGGCTGCATCTGTCAGACACAGACAGCGCTGACAGCTACACACAGGTCAAGAGTGTGATTCAGTTCCTATAAAGCAAAGAAAGTCTTGATGTTGATGTTAACAGGGACTGGATCCAGATCCAGAAGTTCTAATTTTTTCCTGCTGGAAGCTTTCCAAAACCTCCCAAATGTCTGAGCTCAGGCTAGAAGAATGAAGATAGTCTCAATAACCAATAATGATACAAGTACACACAAAAATGGCTATGGAAGGGGAAGGAAAATAGGAGGGAAACAGGAAAAATAGAAAGCCTTTATCCCCATGCATCCTCAATCAGTCTTTCTCCTGCTCTTACCTGGCTGTCAGGCCATGGCATAGCACTGTGCACAGAAATATGTGATCAGTGAGGTAAAACACCTGTTCTATTTCAGTGCTGCTCCTGCTGTGTTCTTATTTGCACAGGTGTGAATGAGGATCCAAGGGGAAAGGCACTGGTGACTGGGAGCACCATTCAGCACTCCCTGCTCCAGGAACTGTCACCAGCTCTACCCTGGCTACACATTGTGCAGATACTGAAGAGCAGCTGCCAAAGCCACAGCATTTTCTTCCCACCCTCTTGCCAAGAGCACCTGCTGCCCAGAGCCCTCGCTCTGCTCCTGCCAGAGCTTCTTGTTGCTTTTATTCTCTTATTTCCCCTTGTGCCTGAAGTGTGTGATGCATTCCAGCTGCAGCATCAGAAGGAATATTTAATCCTTTTAATTAGTGGAGGATGGACATTGCTGCTCAGTGACTTACAGGGCTTGGGCCACATTCTGGTTTTCTGCCTGGCTCCAGATTCTGGTGCTGCAGACACCTGAGGCAGATGGAGGGATGGAAGGGTCCACCTGGACATTGCTGCAGCACTGCAACCTCATCTGTGATGGGTGTCTCCAGATCGCTGTTGTTTCACATCCTTGCTGCTGCTACATTTGTGGATCTGCTGATCATTGCTCACAAAGCAAGCTTCCATCATGAGCATCCCAAATCTGCATTTTCTCACAAAAGCAAACATTTGAAAACACAATCCCTCCAGCCATCTCTAATTGCTGCAAAATTCAAACCCATCTATCCTCATCACGTAACAAAGGAAAATGACACAAAACCATCAAAAATCACACTTAAGCAATGCTGATGGGCAGCAGCACAAAACCAAGGTGAACTTGTGAACCATAGGCCTCGTTTGTCCTTTCCTGCAGTGATCTTGTCTGTGCTGCCAGGGATCTGTCACGTTCCCAGCACCACTTGAACTCAGGGGTGTCTGTCTGCGAGTGCATAATACAAAGCCCAGCAAAGCGCCTTGAAGGTACAAGTAGTGGCACTCAGAGATCCAGTGAGCCTGCAGGGAGCATGCTGCTCACTCTGAGGAGCACAAGTCTTTCATGACAGTCACAGGTTTTTCTTTTCTTAAAGTAAAAATTATAAAATAAAATTTGAAAAAAAAATCAATGGCACAACTGCACCATTGCTGGTGCTAAAAGGATCAGGCCCCTCTGGTGATTTCAGATGTTGCTCATTTACTCAGAAATTAATCCTCCCTCCCCTCATATTCAGAGCCACTTAACGCCAACCAACAATTATGCCATCTGATCACTAAAAATAAAATAACTTTTCTTCTTTGTCTCTGAATGTATTCCTTCAGGACCCATTTTTTTTCTGCTGCTCAGTGAGCCAGAGAGATGGATATTATGAGTCCTGGGTGTTTAACAAACAACATGACGTGCCACACTCTTGAAGAATACAAGTGCAGGTCTTCAGCTTTCACAACAATGGATCTCATTTTGGAAGGAAAAATAAAAGGCACAATTTTAATTTGTTTAATTTTTTGCTTAAGTAAGAAATATGGTCATAGTCACCATAACAGCACTGAAATACAAGCCACGTTCTGTCCAGAGAATGAATACTGTTATGGTTTATGAGCAGTGTTGAAAAGATAAACAGCATAAAAAATAAAACACTCATGAAAGATCAGAATAAACCTTGTGTTACTCTTGGTACATATGTAACAATTAGGAGCTAGGTCTTGCAACCTTTATTCCCAACAATATCAATAGGATTACTGAGTAATCCTTGGAGGGTTTCAGGATCAGACAATAGTGTTCTGCTGTGTTTTCATATAACAACATATCTCAACACATCTTTCAACGTCTTTAGCCAGAAAGTAAATTGGTTGTGTAACGATTCTGCACGAAGGTAAAACAGAAAAGGCTGTAGTCCCTCTCTGCACAGAAAGGCACCTTAATACTTAATGTGATTAATTGAGGGGAGATTAATGACTGAGTCAACAATCATTCCCATCCGGAGTGTTTGCATAGGAGTGTGTGGGTATGCTTGCAGGAGTACACTTGTGTGCAAAAATCAAACACAAAACCTGATCACATGTTCACAGCTGGAAACTGTGTTCGCCTTTATTCAGTAAGGTATAAGGCACTATCATTTAGCTCTCCCACAGCAGGAGGAAAAATGGTGCCACAGAAGAGAACTATCACATCAGACACACTCCAGGGGTCTCTTTTACCTACATTGTTCCTCTCCCAAATGTAGCTCTTTAAATTTTAAATAGAAAAAGACGACACAGAAACATTGTGAGGCACAAAAATGTCACGGGGAAAAAAATGTGGAAAACATTCCTCATTAAGCAAGGTAAATACCATAAAGTTCAGGTGTAGCTTTGATGGTGCACTGTGTGCCTTTAAGACTTAAAGAAACACCCACATCAAAGTGTTGTCTTAAGATGGTGGGGCTTTAGTTCAAACATAGCCAAGTTGTACAATAGCTGATGTGGTGAATGTCTACACTATTTTTATAGTGAATAAAACATGGCAAAAACACAGCCTGGACAGCACATTTTCCATTTGTTTCCTTTTTTTTTTTTTTCCTTCTTTTTTTTTTTTAATTCAGAGAGGCTAATGTGTACATTCATATATTTACATCAAGCTATACCCAAAACATCAGCTCAACATTACACATCATTCTATTTTAAATAGTGCCCTAAATGTTCAGAGGGCTAAATACAGAGAAACCCAGCAGAAACATTGCTAAAGCACACAAACCTCACAAGTTTAAAATAATCAGGATATATTCTTTTATTCTCAATATATTTTTCAAGGTAGAAAACATATTCTGAGAACTCAGATTGATATCACTAAGAGTTTTCCTCCAGAAGATTCTCAGTGTATTTCTCTCTCATCTTGTTGATTTGCATTTCCTAATTTTCTCAATATAGATTTCACTGTGCTTATTTTAATTCCAGTGTGCACAGACCACAAACATTCCTCCCTTCCTGCCCCACCTGAGCCTGTCCCCAGCTTGTGAAAAATGGGAGAGCCCCAGTGCATCCTACTGGGATCCCACAGTTCCCCCAGCCCCTGCACCCCTGCTGCACCAGCCATAGGAAAAAGCCACACAGAGCCAAGGAAGGTGCTTTGGAACGCAAGTGGGACCTCATCCAGTGGGAGAATAAATAGATATTTCCACATTTGATCCAGGCAGAGTTGGTTGCACCAATATAATATATTGGAATATAATTTAATCTACACATTTCAAGTATTAACCCTTGGCCCAATTCAATAATGATTGGCTTTTAGAAACAAGGGCTGCCTGTGGAAATCCCACCTATGGAATACTTCAGTATTAGCATTAATACCTTCTCTAGGATATGTCTTGGATCTTAATTATGGTGCCCTCAGCAATAATTGTTTATTTTTATATTTATTACTTTTAGTGGAAATTGAAATAGAGCTGAAGCAAAACAAACTGTTGTTCACATTGGCTAATACATTTCTTAAATATCAATACAAGCCACTTAAAATGATCAACTGGGTAATTAAATATAGAGACGAAAAAATGTAAAATTACTGTTTATCTAAGAGAGCTAAAAAAAGTTCACAAGAGAAATATTGTCAGAGTGCAAACATGAACTGTCAGACCTACCTTCTCTGGTATCAAATTCTGAATAAAAATACATCCATTAAACAAAGGTTTAAAGATAAATTATTTAAAAATACATCAATAAAACATTAAGCAATGCTGCTTGCTAAAGAAATACAAGGCCAAGCAATCATACCTTCCTTAGCCATGATGAAATCATAGAAGGGAAAAAAAAATGCATAAACCACTTCATGTAGCTCAGTGATGTATTATTTGATAGGAAACACTTCCCTGCGAGTGTCCATTAACTGATGCTTACACTGTAACTCACAGTCTATGACATCCATATGAATCTCAAATGAATTCACTCCTATCACTGCTGGTTAAATGAATACTGTGTGGATTGGGGCTCTTTTTTGAGCAGATGCAATCTGTTCATGTATGATGAGCTCTATCTGAATTGAAGGGGTTGCAGTGAGCTGGGTACAAGGAAGATGCACAAACGAGCACGAGAGGTTTAATCCGGCGGCACACAGAGATCAGGAAGCCACTGCATGTTCTGAAGAATGGGAGGGGAAAAGCAACTGCACAACATGGTAAAAATCAGATCCTAGCCATGATATTATAGAGTAGCAGGAATGCACGCAGAAAGAGTAAGAACTGCTATTGTGTATTGACAGAAGAGAAACAATGCACCAGAGCGTGAGAGAAAAATGCTGTTGGGAAAAAAAAATTGGAACAGAAGGGAAGTGAAGAGCCTTATGGTATATGAAGATTAGGTAGTGATTGAGGACATGTTAGAAAAACAATCTGTGAGGGAGACTAATTGTGACCAAAGAGAAAATAACAGAAAACCTGAAAAAAATGGGCAGAAACAGATACAACTTCCCATTTCAGAGAGAGCAGCACAGGGCCAGTCTAGCATCCCAGGACAAGAATTTCTTGGAGAATGGCCGACAAACAGACAAGGGGAACAGAAATCAAACAGGGCTGCCACAGCAGAAGAACCGACTGTGTTTTTTTCGTAAATAGCCAAACAGAAGTGAGGGCTCAGTCCCACAGAAAACCCCTACTTTAGATTCAGAGAGCCTGCCAGTGGAGCTAATCCTGTAACCAGCCATGATCCAACTCTATAAAGTATCCTCAGAACTGCTGCTGCCACCACTTGTAGCTCCCGCTGCTCGTTCTTCACTTCACAGCATTTCTGAGACAGATTGTCTTGGGCTTTGAAGAGTTTACTCAACAGGGAGATGAGCAAAGAAGAAGGAAAAGATGTTAAAAGTTCCACTACTGCTGTGGCTCAGAAGTGGGACTGGTTTACTTAAGCTGCCTGCCAGAACCGGTACTGCACTTTTTAATGAACATATCATTTATTCCCCGTGAATGCTGGCTGACATGGAAACAGAGGAGGGAGCCCAAACAGGCTGAACCAACTCCTTCCCCATCAACGCAAACACACAGAAGACTGAGCTACATAACTTAAGAATGCAGTTGTCAGCAGAGAAGACTTTGTACTGTCTGGGCCACGAATGATTCCAGTTCTACACCAATCTGCAATGCTCAGAATGAAAATATTTACAGCAAAGGGCAAAACAAACATAATATACATATAAGAGTGGTATTCCCTCTTTCCATATTTGCAGGTAAAAAAGGGACATATGTATAGTATCTTTCCCACATGCCTCCATAAAACGATGGACACATTTTATGCCACCATTTTTAACAATTGCTTTCTGCCTTTCTGCCTTTCTTTTTTGACATTTTCCAATCTTTCTGTTAAGATAGCCTCTTTCTCACAGAGCCACATGCCAATCCTCCCAAATTTCCTTGCCAGAACAATAGGCAGAGGTTCTGAAACTGCTATAAAATAAAGCCTATTCTTAAACAAACACTGTTTGATACAGAGTCCAACAACTGAAGACCTGGAGCAGTTTGCCTGGACATCACTGGCTCCCAGGTGGAACACAGCTCCAACAAGCTTTGTGTCCCTGGGTTTGAAGATGGCAGTGCTGGATCATTTTCCTATTCTGAGATAAAGTACCCATAGAGTTAGGGGAAGAGCTTTACATAAGGTTGTCAAGACTGGGACACTGCAGCTACATGTGCACCATCAGGTGTCACAGCCCTCCCCAGCTCCCTGGGGTGCAACAGCCCATGCCCAGGACTCCCAAACACACTTTGGGGCACTTATTTGATCCCTGTCTGGTCTCAAAACCCAATACCTGTGAGTGGCACATACACACACACACAAACACACAGAGTTGTACCTCTGTGCTCAGTTCCATGTGCTTTGTGGCCAGTTCCAACTGCTCTGCACCGGGAGCCAAAGCCTGGGATGTGGGGCCAACAGGATGTGGCCAAAGCACAGGATGTGGGGCCAATGCTCAAAAGCCTGCTCCTGATCCACACCAAAAACCCTGCAGTGGAGCACCCAGCTAGAGCTGCCAAGCTTCTTGTACAATTTATTTTAAACTGTCTCACACCATATTTTAAAAATACACAAAATCATTGAAAAACTCAAATCTAGCAGGGGGAGGGGGAAAAAAAAGATCGTAAGTGTTCAATAGTTAATGTTACATTCAGCAGTAATTACTTAACACATACAAAGCTCAATTGCATAACCTACAATTCTCCCACTTTGTGTAGGCTCCTTTGCTCCTACTTTAAATAAAAGAAATTCTTTTCATTTTGTCAAGAAAACTTTTCTCTACCTCACTACTGCATGACAAGGGAACAGATGGCAATTTAAGGGGAGAATTTATGAGAGCCACAATCTTAATGTTGCATAAAGAAAAGAAAAAGACTCGCATCAAAACCACTGACAAATGTACTTGCTAATATTAATGCACTCCCCATTCATCCAATATGCTTCCTAATTGCTTTTCTGTACATAATAATGTGGCACCTGCTGCTCAACATTGCAAGCGCATCAGGATTTCTCCAAAGTCAAACAGCTCTGCAACTGGCCCTCTCCCAGTGATAAATGTAGAGCACTGTATCACGCACAGTTCCTGTCAGTGGCATAATTAAAATTTTATACTTACAGAAAAAGATAGTAAACAATCAGTCCTTAAATGGATTCACAAGAGGAACTCTTGTTACAGCCAACTTTATAATTAGTATGCATCATGTAATGCTAATATATCCATGACAAGAAAATAGGAAAAATGTAGGAACTCAGTTGTTCTCTTTAATGCAATGTTAAACTACACACCAAAAAATGAAAGCAATCAGCCTATTGTTATTTCAGTCTTCTATTTCTGCTCTTCATTTTCCATTGAAAATAGCTCGGCACATTTTGCACTGGAATGATGGTCGCTCCCTAGTGCCACATCTCTGGAATTTTCAAACAGCCACTAGGATAGGTTTCAGCTTTATGATGTTTATTCATTTTAATTTTACATTAGACAAAAAATATAATTTATTTTGAACAGAGCTCGGGCCAAAACGCACCATCTTTATTAGTTGACAAAACTCCCACTGACAAAGACATCCCAAACATTTCAATATATTTTTCTGCCGAGGTGGTTGTGCATCATCCAAAATGTGACAGGCTATAGGCAAAAAAAAAAAGCCTTCCCATCAAATGTCCTAAATTAACTCCTGAGCCTGACAATATTAAGCACAGAGATGCCATATGCTTTCTGTTTCTTAGTGAAACTATTCTATATCTATCTGCTACAGAATACACACATGGATTTGCATAATGCATGGCTACTCTGTACATTGCAGATTATAATCTGAATATTTATGATAACATTTCAGCCTGCAGATATATGCACCTTACAGATATTTTTGCTTACAAATGTGCTGTTTACACTCATGCCTGCTCATTCAAAAATACGCACACACTTCTAATTAGTTTTCTAATTGTTTTAAAATTATTTGAGAGAATAATTTTAGAAATATAGCTATGCAAGAATCTGCTGTGCCCCAAAAATCCATACACTCTACGTGTGCAAGTGTACAATAATTTAGTGCTCCGAAGTTTAAACTAATGTGCATTCCCATGCATGTATTTTTAACTAAATCAGTGGGTTTCATTTTTAAATGCAAGCTGTGTACTACATTTAAGAAAATTTTTATTCAGGGCTTCTATTACTTTGATTTGTAGTATTTTAATTCTTAAGAATTGGGTGGAAAAATTATTTTTATAGCCTATTCAAAGAAAAATTTTCAAATACTGTTATTTATGATATTACCAGACAAATCAGAAGCATGGCATTGCAAAAAAAAAAAAAATCTTTCATCTTTTTTTAGTACAAATAATATGCAAAAAATAATTTTGAGGTGAAATATTTTCTGGAGTAGAATATAAATATTTCCTTTTTACCAATCTCAGTGAAGTGTAATGCATGCTTGGAATATGTCTTGGCAGGGAGACAATTCCAAATGCCCCCGATTCACAAAGACATCCTGGTAGCCTGCTTAGAATATAATAGTTCAGATCTAAATCTTCTTTATCTTCACTGGGTGTGATGATGTGCCTGCCAAAAATTAAAATACCCTTCCAAATCAGTGCTGCTGTGTTCCAGAGGGGTGAAGGTTCCTGAGCTGGGAGGCAGCACAGAGGTCTGAGGCACACTTGCATTTACACAGTGCTCTTTTCTCTGGGCTTTTCAAACAAGAATGGTGCAAGATTATCTCCATTTATAGCTTCAACATTTTTATTGAGAGTGCTATTTCTTCAAAGGAATATTGCAGAACATCTTTTTAAAATGTTCAAGAATCTGAAAACATGAATAGCAATGAATCCATTTCTATATAAACATCCTCAGTGTCCGCCTAACTGGAGCTATCAAAAGCTTCATTCTTACAAGCCAGTGAAAAATTCTCAAGGCAGGCTCCTATCACTCAGTTACAGAAATGGCCCCATTTCAAGGGTCAGAATTGCAGTGTCAAAACAAGAAAAAGCAAATATTTATTTTTATTCTTTTTTAATGTAAATTCCCATGAACAAGATGGTCACAGGGTATAAAGAAAATCTGGTGGTGACCTCCAGGATTTTTTTCTGAAAACGAAGAGAACAACTGCTGAGTTTCAAATGTTTGGAAAAATTTAGCCCTTCAGGTTTAGTAATGAGAAGAAAGGGAAAAAAAAAAATAAAAGAAAAAAAACCCCAAATAAACAGCAAATCACAAATCTAACAACTCAAGGCCACAAGGTAACTTGTGACTGGGAATATATTGCTAAATTATTAATTGATTCCCAGCACCCATCAATGCCAACTCCTCCACACCCCTAAAGCTTTCTCTATGGATTATGACAAGAGATAGTGTTAGTACAGAACGGAGTGGGGAATTAAAAACCTCTGTTTCACCAGTTTCTCTGGGATGGAAGAGCCACTCCTGCAATTGCCATTCCTAAAACAACACCAGGAACAGGAACAAACAGGTGGAATGAGATCACTTTTGCACAGCTGGTAGGAGTGGGGCAAAGTCATTCCTGATGTAACTTCACAGGCACCAAGTGAACTCCATTCAGAGTCATTTGGATCAGGAAATATAAAGACATGATCCCTTGTCACTGTCCCACTAATCCTGCTCCCACTGCTGCTAAAATTCGAAATCCAGCTGTTTCCAATGATGCAGAATTTGGACTTCTTAAAAATCTCTTAAAACCTCTGCAGTATTCTCAGCAATACGGACAGAAGAAAAAATGCCTGTTTAGTCTCCTCTACTGACAAAGGGTTTTCCAGGTGAACTGGACCAGGTAGGGAAAGGCATTCCTGTGTAACAGGGAGTGGCACTGAAGTATTGGTTATTCCCCCCCTGCTTCACCAGATCCCTCTCAGCAGGAAACATTCTACTTTAATGCAGATTTCCTGGATTTCCCTTGTCAGCTCCCCATACAGCACATGCAGGAGTCAGACAGCTCTTGCAATTCTATTAAGAACCATTTTACATTAACCCAACTTCCATAACCTACCTAATATAACACAAATATTAATACATTATAGTTATTTCATCTAATTAGCTTTTCATTGTTTTAACCCAAGTGCAATCTCACATCATGTTCTGCAGTTCTCTAATACTGGATGTACTCAGCACAATATGATAAATGAAAACATGTACCAAGCTCATTAAAACATAGTTAAAAATCTGTCTTAGCAGAAGCCAAACTGAACCCCTCCATCTCTGGCAAAGACCAGTTTTTAATTCTGCTATGACTTCATGTCACTGCAAACTTCTTCATATGGAAAAAGCTCCAGCTTGTACCGACTGTGGCAGCCTGCCTGCTCAGGGGACAAGCTGGTGGCAGTGCAGCATCCCAGATCTCCTCTAAAGGAAATTCCAATTCCATGTCTTAGCCTAGATTTTCAAAACCTGCCAGGATGGGCCAGCTCAGACTGCAGCAAATAATATTTGTCCTTTCCCAACAGCACCTCTCCTAACAAACACACTGGTGGAAACTCCTGGAATCAGCTGTGTGCATCCCAAAATTTGCAGTTTTCCCTGAGATGTGGCTGAGCTGGGACTCAGTTCTTCACTCAGCACAGATTTACAGACACAGCTTCATGTGGGCAGCATCCAGCTGCTGTCCCTCTGCAAATTAGCACTGCAAATGGAGCTAGATTTTCTTGATGGAATCTGTTTATTATCAAGAAATTGTATTTTTCCTTTAAAAAACAAAATTTAGAACCCAAAAATTTTAGACATCCTGGTTACACAGAGAAACTGAAAGTATATCTTAGGTATATATTTCAGAAGGTTAAAATAAAAAAGGCAAAGAGTCCAAAACCACCAAACGCATTCATTAAAAAAAAAATAATAATAAAAATCAGGTGATTTGCAGCCCTACCTCATGATTTTTTAATGCTTGGGTTTCCAACAATGCAAATGCTACAATGAATAATAAAATTTTAAAGCAACAACAGTGATGCCTGTGAAGAATAGTAAACCCAGATTTTTTGGCAGAAAGGCAGGGGTGTGGTACGCACTGCCACAACTTATTAGAAAAGTCACAAATCTTGCCACTTTCAGGGCAATATAAGACCCATCAGTTCACAGTAGGTTCAAACACCTCCAGGATATAGGTAACAACAGAGAAGGAGAAATTTTTAAATAATAAATCAATGGGGGGGAGGAAGAAACAAAATAAAATAGCTCAACTGTGTGACTATGTAGTCATTCTAGAAAAACAGAAATAAACTCTTGCAACTTTTCTCACCAAGAGGAGATATCATAAAAACATGAAACATTTGTTCTCTGGTTTTTTTTAAATTATGTTTCCCCACAAATATCTTCCCACCTTAGAGAGCATTTCAAGCATCTCCATTTCCTTTCTGCATATACAGACACTGAATCTACAATGTAAATGTTAAGCATTTACCTAAAGCATTGCTAAAAATGATTATTCCTCCCAAAAAACTCACTCCTACTGGACATTTACTTCCAGCAGCTTCTGGAAGAAGACTTTTTCCTCTCACACCTGTTATCTTATTACCCCAACACAGGGTAAATGAAGGTTGGAATATACTTCCCAAGTCCATTAAAAATATGGCATTAACGAATCATATTTTAGCATGCCAAGAGGAAATAGGGGCAAGCAAAACCCCAACTTGGAAAGATTTTTTTTTTCCCCCACATTAGTCACAAAGCCTTAAAAATTCTAGAGCTGCATCTTTCAAACTGGCTCAAAATGTGCTATAAAATTATTGTAACACATAAGAAAAGCAGTAATTTAAGGCAGAGCGTTTCATGTCAAACAGGGTTCCTTCTTAAAACATGCAGATCCTCCTTTAGATATCAGACTGATAAAATGACTATATGATATTTCTCAATTTAATATGGACACGGATTTAGGAAAAATGTTTTTTGTGTTCTTGTTATTAAATCCATGTTAAATGTATTATGTGCTATATGTCATTTCCCACCAGCTCTGCCATTAACTCCATACCAGCTGGTGCTCACTGCACTAAACTCTAATATAATGAGCTCAGATATTGCTCACAATTCCAGAGTTAAGCTGAAAACATCCTTCAAGTACAAAAATAAGTCTGATTTTTCACCTAGCAAGAAGATAAAGTTAAC
Source organism: Onychostruthus taczanowskii (assembly GCF_017590055.1). NCBI lineage: Eukaryota > Metazoa > Chordata > Aves > Passeriformes > Passeridae > Onychostruthus > Onychostruthus taczanowskii. Next base: position 3,339,256 of record NW_024503124.1, read on the forward strand.
ACCTGTCTTAATTTGAAATTGTCAGGGGTTTGAAATATATATAAACATATACATCTACAAAAGCAACAAAGAAAAATCACAGTTGAAACAATTCCAAATTTCATGTTTGTCACATGCATCACCACAAGAAATAATTTCAGCATGGTTGTGCCCTTCTGACTTGTGTCAGATGGTCCCTGTAGTGTTAAAAGTTCAAAACCCTAAAGTAAAGGCTGGGCATGGTTATTGGCTTTCTATACAGTTTCTGTATCTCGTATTTTAACATCATTTTAGGGTGTGATGCTATTACTGGATGCAAGGCAGGAAAGTATTTAATGTTAATTAATCCTCCTCACACTTGGCTCTCTCAGCTGCTTCTTCAAAGGAGACAAATGCTACAAATACAGTGTCTGCACCACAGGGCAAGAAATCTGAGGTGTTCCTGGACACCACAGCCCCACTCAGGACACAGGTTAGAGACAGAAGGAGGTGCCCAGCAATCAGGGAGCTTCCATCAATCCTGCCTGCAAACCTGGGGGTAGAGGCCAAGGAACAGCAGCCCCCAGACCCACAGGTGGCAGCCCTGGCACAGTGACACCTGTGACTGGCACAGCAGGTATTTGTCCTAAAGGACAATTCCTAATGCCTTAAGAGACAGCATTCAGCATTCATCACCCTCTGACACCTTTCTCCCTCTGAATCTTCCAGTCCCCTTCTTGGGATCCATAACCACCAAGAGGGACCATAGACAAATGAGCACCACCCAGCATGGGGCTCTCCTTGAGCCGCTGCCAGAGCAATGGGCTTACACATGAAACGTTCTGATTGCAGACACAGCTCCTTATTTCAAGTTTTCTTCACCTTGGGACAATTATTTCAAAACAGACTACATGTGAAGCTGCGTGTCTTGCCAAGATCCAGCCCCACAAGGTCCCATGGATTTTGGGAAACCACTGCTGTTAGAGAGAGCGTGACTGCTGGTGGGAAGCAGCATTTGTCCCCAAGAGAAGAGTTTATGAGAGTAGGAAAAGTTATAGTGCATTTAGGGTGGGAAATAAATTTTTGATGACTCTAAAATGATACATCTGTGCATAAGTATAGACACATGCATACACTGAAGTGTGAGTCTGTAAAATAAACAGTAGCATTTTCCTCTGGATGGAAACCCAAATTTCCATCGTCCTCAGCCTTAGTACATGAAGTATTCAGTCAAACATTTTTAAATCAGCTACTGATTTTGCATCCTTCAAACTTTAAAGGCACAATGGGAAATGCTATTAATGCACTGGATTTCTGAGGAGGGCTCAGGACTTTCAGGGAAATGGCACTTTTTGAGAGCATCCCAAACCTGAAGGCATTGCACCCATTTGCCATTCCTTCAGTTCCACAGGGCTCTGGTTACTCTGATGCTTTCCAGCACCTCTGGGCCAACCTTACCCAATCCCAGTGTACTTAAACTCCCACCACAAATCTCAAGCATTCAACTTCTTGCTTCTTACCCATCACGATGGACTTGGTAAGACTTTCTCTAAATCCCTCCAGCAGCTCCCCTGGCATCATCACCAGAAATTAAAGCATTTTGCCCTTTCTTTGATGGAGCTCTGCCTCTCCCCCATCCATCTACTCCCATTTCCATGCAGCACTACCAGGGATGGAGCTCTGAGAGCTTTGGCAACTCCCAGACTGCAAGGCCACAATCTCCTTTCTCAAACCCCTCCTTTAGATTCCTCTCTAAGGCAATGTTTATAAATAATCACAGAATTTTTTACCAGATGGGTAGAATCTGGCCTTTAGTACACAGACATATATAAAATATTTCTTTAAAATGCAATGTGCATAAAAATGTAACAGAAAGAAGGTCCATAAGGAGAAAGAACATGTTTTATTTAACTAGCTGATAGAGTCTGAAGAAATGGACACGTTCACTTCTTGGCTATATCATCTCATTTGGTAAATAAGATTACCTAATATTTCCATCCCTCATATCCAGAGGAAAACTGCAGCAACCATCCTCCTGGAAAAATGGACATTTTACTGCAGCCTCCTCCTAAACCAGCGAGCTGCCAGTTATGCTCCTGACACAGAAAGAATCTACAGCAGGAAACAGTTCTTCACACACAAGACACCCAACCTCCACTTTGGTTTAAAAGTCTGGATGTGGCTGAAGTAATTCAGGGGCAAAAATATGACAGGAGTCTTGATAGTGGGTAAGCATTTGCACCACAGCCCCACTCAGGACACAGGTTAGAGACAGAAGGAGGTGCCCAGCAATCAGGGAGCTTCCATCAATCCTGCCTGCAAACCTGGGGGTAGAGGCCAAGGAACAGCAGCCCCCAGACCCACAGGCGGCAGCCCTGGCACAGTGACACCTGTGACTGGCACAGCAGGTATTTGTCCTAAAGGACAATTCCTAATGCCTTAAGAGACAGCATTCAGCATTCATCACCCTCTGACACCTTTCTCCCTCTGAATCTTCCAGTCCCCTTCTTGGGATCCATGACCACCAAGAGGGACCATAGACAAATGAGCACCACCCAGCATGGGGCTCTCCTTGAGCCGCTGCCAGAGCAATGGGCTTACACATGAAACGTTCTGATTGCAGACACAGCTCCTTATTTCAAGTTTTCTTCACCTTGGGACAATTATTTCAAAACAGACTACATGTGAAGCTGCGTGTCTTGCCAAGATCCAGCCCCACAAAGGTCCCATGGATTTTGGGACTGCTGTTAGAGAGAGCGTGACTGCTGGTGGGAAGCAGCATTTGTCCCCAAGAGAAGAGTTTATGAGAGTAGGAAAAGTTATAGTGCATTTAGGGTGGGAAATAAATTTTTGATGACTCTAAAATGATACATCTGTGCATAAGTATAGACACATGCATACACTGAAGTGTGAGTCTGTAAAATAAACAGTAGCATTTCCCTCTGGATGGAAACCCAAATTTCCATCGTCCTCAGCCTTAGTACATGAAGTATTCAGTCAAACATTTTTAAAGCAGCTACTGATTTTGCATCCTTCAAACTTTAAAGGCACAATGGGAAATGCTATTAATGCACTGGATTTCTGAGGAGGGCTCAGGACTTTCAGGGAAATGGCACTTTTTGAGAGCATCCCAAACCTGAAGGCATTGCACCCATTTGCCATTCCTTCAGTTCCACAGGGCTCTGGTTACTCTGATGCTTTCCAGCACCTCTGGGCCAACCTTACCCAATCCCAGTGTACTTAAACTCCCACCACAAATCTCAAGCATTCAACTTCTTGCTTCTTACCCATCACGATGGACTTGGTAAGACTTTCTCTAAATCCCTCCAGCAGCTCCCCTGGCATCATCACCAGAAATTAAAGCATTTTGCCCTTTCTTTGATGGAGCTCTGCCTCTCCCCCATCCATCTACTCCCATTTCCATGCAGCACTACCAGGGATGGAGCTCTGAGAGCTTTGGCAACTCCCAGACTGCAAGGCCACAATCTCCTTTCTCAAACCCCTCCTTTAGATTCCTCTCTAAGGCAATGTTTATAAATAATCACAGAATTTTTTACCAGATGGGTAGAATCTGGCCTTTAGTACACAGACATATATAAAATATTTCTTTAAAATGCAATGTGCATAAAAATGTAACAGAAAGAAGGTCCATAAGGAGAAAGAACATGTTTTATTTAACTAGCTGATAGAGTCTGAAGAAATGGACACGTTCACTTCTTGGCTATATCATCTCATTTGGTAAATAAGATTACCTAATATTTCCATCCCTCATATCCAGAGGGAAACTACAGCAACCATCCTCCTGGAAAAATGGACATTTTACTGCAGCCTCCTCCTAAACCAGCGAGCTGCCAGTTATGCTCCTGACACAGAAAGAATCTACAGCAGGAAACAGTTCTTCACACACAAGACACCCAACCTCCACTTTGGTTTAAAAGTCTGGATGTGTCTGAAGTAATTCAGGGGCAAAAATATGACAGGAGTCTTGATAGTGGGTAAGCATTTGATAGAGAGAGGGATTCAAACATATGAGCACATATTAAAAATATACACCTGCATATTAGCCATGTCCATGCATAGGTGCTCAGCTCATTACCTGCAGTGACATGTGGGAATATTACAATAATGATGATGATGGAAGGAGGTATATTATGCTGTGGGGAGAGGGCTATATGCATGTTTTATTTGCTTGAGTTACAGCGAGTTGTGACTGCCTCTGACATTTGGCCATACTGCAGCCTCCAATAAACATAAAACAAAGTCTACACTGCCCCTTTAAAGATACGTTTTCCATTCACTCCATAGGGCTGAAATGTGTTCTAATGCTTCTGAAGGGTTTTAATAAATATGAGTATGTATAAAATGCTGCTGATGACTCAATTGCTAAATCACATGTAACAGCTGTAGCACTGTGATCTCTTCTGAAATAAATTATGTCATGGTGATTACCTAAGAAAAGTGCATTTCTCATATGATATTGTATGTTGCATTATAGATTAAACAGGGGCATGGTGTGCATTTATTCCACAGCCTGCATTTAGTGCAGGTGGACACACCGTCACAGAGATATGGGTGTCATTTCTGTGACACCACAGGCACAGCTGGGGGAAGGACACACCGACGCTTTTTGGATTCCTCTGCCAAATTTCCTCATTTCATCAGTCACCATTTCCTCTTCCTAGAACTGATCAACGCTTTAAGAAAAAACAGAGGTTTAGTCTCTCCATTTCATCCAGTGCATTATCATTGTAACATTAATCTTTCTGGAATGGATTTCATTTTATCTGCTTGCATTTCATGGCTAGGTAAAAGTATAAAAAAATGCACTTTTATTTTCCAAAGGAACATTAGCACCTAACATTAGTAAGGGTAGAAGTAAAGCTCTTCTTCTAAATAAATTTAACAGACATGCTGCCATCAGAGGGAGGGCCATAATATTTTCGCATTAACTGATGATTTTTTCCTAAAAATATGTTCTATGCCAATAGGATAAAGAGCTGCTGATTCAGGAAAGGACACTTTCTACCCAGAGAAAGTACAATATATATTTTATTATTAGACGCAGCAGTGAGCAATTTTCCTCAAAACAATGTGCCATAATTTATACACATTTTTAGGGCAGAATTTTACACATGTAAGGAAGTAATAGGGCACTGACAAGGTCCAACTGAATATAATACAGAAGTCACTAAAACACAACAGGAGCCTTTTGGAGGGTTACAAAATGAAAATACATGAGTAGTAATTAAAAGGACAGTTGAAGAAAACCCCTCCATTAAATATGTTACTGTTGGGGTTCCTTTGACCGTGTTCAGCTCAAACGCTAAGGACCATGAACAACATAAACCCATCTTTCTAACATTACAAACCCAATTTTAAATACTTCATTGAACTTTCCAAACACTGGCAAAAAACTTTTATCAACTTTATGTGTTAAAAATGAGGCTTTTTGTGGCAGGCCTCTGCAGATCAGTATAAATTCAATCCAATTTAAAGCCCAGTAACAATGTGGGCAGTCTCAGACTATTACTTTCAATGGGATGGAGTCCCTAAGGATGACATAGACTTAGTCCCATTGAAAGTAATGGGGTAAGCAATCACATGCCATTACTTTCAAGGAGACTCAGTCTATACTATCCATAATAACATGGTAATATAAATCTGGACTGACTCATCAGCATGAAGAATGAAAATGTAAAAGAATGGCAAAGCGGCAAACGTGCACCCTGAGACAAAAACCAGCCCCTTGGTTTCTCTGCATCCATAACTCATCAGTGGGGAAAGTTTATTACAGAAGAGGCACAGAACAGCCTAAAAAGGCACACAAATGCAAGGTGAGGCATGAAAACCAAGAGGAGGCTTCAGCAACTGAGAGTTCTGTTAGTCTCCACTGCCCCTCCTCTTTTCTGTATTTTTTTTTAACAAATTGTTCTGGTCCTTTAAGTCCTCCATTTAATTTTTTTTATGTTTCCTAAATCCAGCAATATAAAAAACATTTGTTCATGGAGACTGTCTCTCCATAAAGCCATTTATTTTTCATTTTTTTTCTTCAGTGTACAATACAGACAGCTACAAATAGCCTCTACAATCTTCCCCTCTGCAAATCAAAGACATTAATAATATATTAAAAGGCTAGATAATTCTGAGCAGGTGGACAGGGTGGTGATTGATCCATTACTGTGCAAATACCTTGGTAATGGCTTGTAAAAACTTAAGATCCACAAAACAAAGAGATAACAAAGCCCCACCATTAAGACAGACACATTTATGGCTAGTAAATTTTTTACAGATTAATAGAAAAGACCAACTCAAATCTTCCCCTTGATCTAAGAATAATGCTCAGGTTAGCAAGGCTCAGGAGTAAAAGCCATTGGTAAGAAGTAAAGCAGAAGCCCTGCTCTGTACCTACAGGGTAGATAAAATGGATTTATTTCCATAAGGAACTTGCCTCACGTTCAGTAAAACAGCCAAAAGCATTTCTGTAATATTCACACATCATGATAAATCCCTTTGTTGGTCTGCTAACGTCTTGATCAAAAAATAGTCCTAATAAGAACACCTAGTTTGCATATAAGCCAACTTTTTTTTTTTTTTTCCATTTCCTGCCACTTTCCTGGGCAGTTAAAAAACGTGAATATAAACATTTATATATATACATATATGCATTAGAACATTTCCTCCCCAGCAGAGTGGTGGAAAAGAAGTCCTCTGGCTACTGAGCAGTAATTGAGAATATTGAATCTTTGCATTCCATAAATTGTTTCAAGGATAAGAGCTGGAGTAAATCACAGGCACTCTAAAAGTTTGGGTAAGGGTCCCAAATCATTCAGCCATGGAACTGTTTGTTAGAGAATTACATGACTGTGACACAATGAATCAGAGTTTGGGGGTTGTCAAGTTATGATTGTCAAGGAAAACTCTAATCCTGCTGAATCCAGAATGGGTTTTGACATTTGGGACAGGGGCACAAATTATGTTTTCCAAATAAACTCTGTCACCAAAATAACAAATACAAAATTTGCAGCAATATATTAAATCCCACAATATGAAAATGTTAAGTACATAAAAAATAAATATTTAACAATTATCTGAATGCTGTTCTTTGAATAGGAGGTAAATTAGGTTCAACCTTGGGCATATAAAGCCTTCATGGAAGGTTTGCTGCAAGAACTGAACCCTATACTTTTCATCCCATAATATATATTTCACTGTACTAGGCTACTTCATATGTGAACTCACTGAATCTTTTCCCAGAGCCTCAGCAAATGCCACGTTCTGGGAAATGCCCAAATCCCTGCAGTTAAACAGGATTCTTACAGAAATACCTGGAGCTTTGGCTGGTGCCAGTTCACCAGTTGGAGCTTGCTCCTGGAAGTGCAGAACTAGGCCAGTTCTGCAAAGGGCACGGGGTAAGATTTGTAATCACAGCAATTTCTTCAGTGTAATATTGTTATTCTGGAAACATTTCCATACACTGCCGGGTTTATCTGCTCCTTCCAACACAGAGAAGATGCTGCTTTGTGCATTTGATAATCCTGCAGCTTTAACCAGTTGCTGCCTTTCCTCCTCGTGATTCCAGCCACACAGCACCACAGCAGCAGCTTACAAGTGTAATGAAGAAAGAGCTAATGGTTTAAAAAAATCTCAAGACTTCTCCTTTTTTGCTATACATATGTGCATTGCAATCTTTCTCCTTTGTCTTTTTTTAAAAGTAGTTGTTTCCCTTTCTTAAAAAAGCAAAAATCTCTAAAAGGCAGAACAGAAAAAAAAAATTTAAAAAAAGCTTCTTTAAAAGGAAAGGAAAAAAATGGACTGTGACCCTTAAAAATAATTTAAACGTTTTTTCAGAGAGGAAAAGAAAATCTCACCATATCAAGTATTAGAATTAGAACACAAGCAGTTGTAACTTTGAACAGCACCTGTTTACTCAAATCTCTATCAGTGCATAGTGTAAAACACAGACCTTAGTAGAGCAATACAATTTTTTTCCCCCTAAAATATTTTTCTGGCTGTTTTTGCACCTGCATCTTGGTAAACAATTTTTAAGCTATGAAAAAAAACTCTGATGGGCAGGATCATATTTATAGGAACAATTTGCACTGAATGTGTTTGTGCATGGCAAAGAATAGAAATATTTCAAAAATTATTCTAAGTAATTTAATTTCATGTATAATTTCACAAACAATAAATAATAATAACAGAAGTAGCATAATGAAAACTGCCAGCTTGTTTAGCAAATATGCTATAGCATATATAGCATATATAGTACAGCACAGCTTAATACACAGGTCCTAGGAATAGATACACCTTTCTTGATGATTTTGATAATTTATTTGTGATAATTTATGTTTTCAAAACATGCTGCCACATTCAAAGGACACCTATGTTTAATTAGAATTTAATATGTCCTTGGGTTTTAGCCAAAGGTGGCGTTTGATCCCACACTCAGATCTACAGGCAGAAACAGCAGCAAGCACTGTACATCATCTAATATTATCCACCACAGTCGTGTGGAGTAACCAATTTTACAACACCCAGACACTACACCCAGGAGTATCTCAGACAGGATTGAGCCTTTAGACCTCTCTTGCACCTGCTGACAACACTGACTTCCTACATGGTTACATCATCTTGAAGTGAAACAGGTTGCAGTGCAAATCTTTTTTTGTTGTCGCTTTCAAACAGAAGTCCAAGTTATTTACGTATTTTTGGGGTAGATTTGAAATACAGTAAAAATAAAAATTGGGGTTTTTTTGTGGTTTGCATATTTTAAGTTCACAAAAAACTATGCAGTAAATAAATCATTGATACATTAAGAATGATTACCACGGTGTAAAGTGGAATGTTGAATTACCTTGGATATATTACCCACAATGCTTCTCAAGGCAGCAGCTAATTAGCAGGAGAAAGGTCACACAAAAAAAAATAATGTGATTAGAAGAGGTTGAAAGAAAAAAAAAAAAATAGCCACATATTTGGACATAGCCCAAATTTCCTTTTTGCCACTGTAACTGAAAACCATTGCTTCAATATTTAATGAAATGCTTATGTTGCAGCACCTGGTCACATTGTCAGCAGCGCCTAAGCACTGCCTCCCCTGTGGGTCATTACTGCAGCCATCTGAACGGGGGCAAACTGTTCATCGACTACAATAATGCCACTCTTTAAGAATCTACAGCTACAAAACAGCAGGAGACAGAGTTACTTTGGCTCTGATCTTGGGAAAAATGGCTGGGGGCAAAATGCTGTTTCCTACCATCAGAGAGTGTACAGTTAGCAATAATTCTGTAAGTCAAAGCCCAGGCACCAGCCCCAGCTTGGCTGCCCTGCTCTGCTTTTCCTCCCTTTGCAGAAACCTCGCAGCTCCTGGTGAGAGATCCCTGTCAACAGGAAAACAGTAGTTCACAGTCCCCTGCTAATGATCCAATGCATCAATAGCTCAAACAATCACAACAAGCAGATGTCCTAAGTTAATATAGACTTTCCTGGGATTTTACTTGTGAAACATTGCTTTAAAAGGCATTAGTCTTTTGTCCTCGCTAGAGATCTGCTAAATCCTGGCACCAATTCCTTGGGTATGTGAACCCCAGCCTAATGGAATTTAATTACTTTAGTGGTATTAATCATCTGTACAGTAGAGCAAAGAGTATTTTATTACCACTTTTAAGGGTTATCGGCACATTTATTTCAAATGAACTGTCAAACTGCATTACGTGGAAGGCATGCCAGGTTTGAATCCTGCAGCACAGGTGAAAAGACATTTGCTGCTTCAAACTCTTGGACATGATGAGGATGCCTCTCACAAGAAACAGAAGCAGTTTATCTAAAATTAAAAACAAACCATCTTTGGTTTTAATGATCTCTTTTCTCATGTTGGTTTTTGTCAACTTCTAATCTCTGAGCTGGGAAGGGTGCTCTTTTCCAAGGAGAACAGAAACACCAGTTGGTACCAAATAACCTGTGACACTATTACAGGATTAGTTACACAAGAGCAATACCAGTCTTGTCCATTATCCAGCAACAAGCGCTGGCTCAGTAACACAAGTTTTTTCTAATTCACTTAAATACATCAAATCCTCTGCATTCATATACATGGAAAAGTGTGTCTGCACTCAGCATAGCACCTACCCTTTCTCTGGAAAAAACTACACGTGCCTCAAAGGTCACCAGCATCTTCCTTTTCTGTTTGCTGGGCATGCAGCAGCATATTTTACATGCTGCAAAATTGCAACTAAAATCTAGCAAAAATTAATACCCATTGAAAGATGCATTTTATTTTGCTTTATTTATCCCTTTGGTGTGAAGTTTTTTTTTGTACTGCCCCCAGACTCTTCATAGGTTTTAGACCTGTCCTACACCTGCTTTAAGTACATTGTTTTGCACTCATCATCTCTCAGACATTCTGCACTGAGTAGCAAATGAGAGCAATTTGTGACACAAGATACTACGACATGTGGGAAAGACACATAATTAGTGTCAGAATGAATGCATTTGCTTTTTAAAGCCTATTTGTCCTAGGATTTCAAATGAATCAAGCTGCTATGTCTCTCTCAACAGCTCCATACTGCTGTATAATGAATTAAAAGCTAGTGTTGCTAAAATGTAAAAGCTTCAGGAATAAAAACTGCATGCATCTCAAAACCAGGGATGAGAGGATCTTAAAAGGCTCTAAACTCTAATGTAGCCTATTTTAAAGCCTTCCAAAAAACTAACCCATTTTGCTAAACAGAGAATTCTCAAGTGAAATCACTCCTTTCCGTGACAGATTACTATGAATTTACAAAGCTACTTTGAGTCTTGTATTTTTGAAAGGAAAAACCTCAGACTTCCATCATCTTTGCCCCATGCCTCAGTCAGGTTCTCCTCCCCAGCTCTCTGCATGCAGCAGCGCACACAGAGCACATCTCAGTGTCCTGTTCAGGCAGCTCTCTCACATAAATCTTCCTTCTCTCTTGCCAGATACACATTCTCATCTGCCTCTGTTTCCTTCCCCTGCTATCCAGATATTCAGAACCACTACCTGCCAGGCACTATCAGTGACACTGCTGTGCCAGTGTCCCTCACCCAGCAGAGGAAAAAGGGCACCTCAGACTTCTTGCCCCTTCTCTGTACTGACTTCGCTGATTGTGATGCTTTACAAGACCATGACCTGATACTTTGCCTTCCTGTATTTTAAATATCTCCAGTGGATTAAAAGGACAGAAATGTGGTGCTCACCACTCCCACTCCAGTGACCCTAAAAATGAGTTGGGAAGTGGATTTGAGGGACCTAAGGCAGCATTTTTCTTCCAGGCACTTGTAATCTGGATTCGTTAACTGAGGTTGGGTGTAGCTGAAAAACAACTCTTTAACAGGACACGAGGTTCTCCTAAAATTAGCATTCTGAGTAAGCCCAAATAGCCAGGCTTTGATCAGGGGAATAGCACTTCAGTAAGTAGGGGAAGAGGGAGTAAGTAGAGCATTTCTGCAGCTATCTTGGTGCTGCTGGTGCCGAACACATCCTGAGCTAACAGAGCGATGCCCAGCAGGCCACAGGCCCATCTGACACCTGTGCCCATCTGACCACCTGTGCCCAAGGTGTTGGTTTTAAAGCACTGCCCACAGAAAGGCCCTTCAGATCCAGGTGGCACATCCCAGACTCACCAAACAGCCTCCTGCTCCCCCACTGCAGCCCAGAGTTCCCCAGCTGCAAAGGTGCCGTGTATTTGCCAGCCCCAGGCAGCTGCACATCCAGCCAGGCGACCTCATCAGCTAATAAGAGAGACCCATTTTTAAATGCCACTTTATGATTAGGTAACAGAACAAACACACACACATGTTCCTGCGAGATAAATGTCTTGGAAGCAGGCGGAGATACAAGGCACAGCCAGATGCCTCCAGTGACCCTGAAAGAATGTTATCTTAATGTAATGCACACCTTTGACTGCCTTGTTGTGTTTAATGCATAAAGTAGCCTCAGACACAGGTTCAGGAGGAGTTGTGAGATATCCCACACGGTGGGTACAGCTCTGGACTAGCAAGTACTTCATTTCAATATTTACAAAGATATTGCTGGACTCTGCACCAGTTTTATCACTTTATCTGAAGCATCCTGTGTATCGCAGCTCAGGCCCTGCTGCTGTGCTCACACAAGCAAATCTCGGAGTCTCCTAAGGCATTTTGCTTGTGGAAAGAGTGCAGAATCAGACTTAATTTAGGTAGAAAAAGGAATACATACTGCATCTTAAAGTGAAGATTCAATTTTTAAAATAAGGAAGTCATTTATCAGTAAAGCAGCCTGGAAATTATGCAGTCAGCCCTATCTTGTTCTGATTAAAGCCAAAAGGAGTTTAGTAAAAGGTGGCAGAATTGGGCCCAAGTCTGAGATGATTTGAAACCAATTTTCTCTTGTAGCAGTTACTGGAAAGAAGAAAGCCTGGGTTTTTTTCCAGGAAAAAAAGAATGTTTCTTGCCTTGTTCTCAGCATTTTGTCACCACTCCAGTAAGTCTGTGGCCATCACTTTTAGCATCTGTGGGGTTGCCCAAGCTAAATGCAGGGAATTATAACTGTGAAGTTCAAAGTCCAGCTCTATTAGCTTTCAAAGGAGCTGTTAAAAGCAGGCGTCTGATGCACCAGGAGTGGCAAGCCTTGCATATAAACTGAATCTTACAGGAATGAGCACTCGTGGAAGTCAATGGGATTACTCACAGTGCAGGAAGTTAAACATGTGCATCCATTTCAGGGAGCCTCATGCAGGGTACAAACACCCTTAATGCTGCACATTGCTGAACTTCCTTGTAGCATTTCCAAGCTGGCAGAGGTGGCCTGTCACTAAAATCCAGAGTGGGGCCAAAGTCAGATTTTGCACAGCTTAGCTTAACCCATGAATGCTTTTAAAAGGGACCCAAAAGAGCTGATGCAAGCAATTTGCTGGGAGTTGGGGGTGCTTGTCTTTCCAAGCCAGTCTGTCCCTTCTGGTTCAGGTTTAGTAGGGCTTTGTTAGTGCACAATTAGTAGATCTTACAGGCCTCTCCCCTCAGTAATAAGACAAAGCAGTGTTTGGTACAGAGGATCTGATTTGCAAAGCCTTACCTGAGCGTTGTTATTATCATTTTAGTGCTCTTTGCCTGACACCAGAGGAGAGCTGTCCATCGTTAGGTGACCTCCCCCAAAGAAATCTGGGTTCACCACAAATAATTGACCCCGAAGTTTAACTCCAACGAATAATAACCATGTTTTTAGACAGGGCAGTGTTAAACAGACACAGCATCAAGCCTGCCGGGCCCTCCAGAGAAGAGGGGTTCCTGAAACAACACAGAAGATGCCCAGTGGGAACAGTTCTGCAGACATAACCATGCCTGGAATTCCCAGGGGGTTAGGGAACAGGTCCCTGAGGATGTGCCAGGGTACAAACAGCTTTGGGAAAACTACTACAGGCTGAAATGCTACCACATTCCCCAGATGACAGCACCCAAGTGACCTTTTCCATCTAACACAAGGTCTGGCTGATTACTCAATTCAATTAGTTGTGCAAAACCACAGGCTACAGAGTCAAGCGAGCTCTCAGCATGTCAGAGGCTCCTCTTAGACTGAACTGCAAGATGTCCACACAAATATTTGCCAGGCCAACAACGGGCTCCATCCCTGGAAGTGTTCAAGGCCAGGCTGGACAGGGCTTGGAGCAACCTGGTCTAGTGGAATGTGTCCCTGGCCATGACACAGGGTTGGAATGAGATGATCCTTCCAATGGGGCTGTCAGCCCCATTTAGGTTTTGTCAGACACAAACTATTCTCAATCAAGAGATCTAATTATTTAAAAAAAAAAAAAAACAAAACAAAACAAAAAACCAAACCTGAAATGCTTACAGTTAAGCAAATCCAAAGCAATATTTATATAATATTAGAAAGTAATTTTTAAAGAAACCAACAGTTGAAAGTAAAAAAAAAATCTAGTGAGATTTTTCCATTTCTAATTACAGTAAAATAAAGAGTAATAAATTAGAAATGTTTTTATATTCTTCACTGAATTTGAAATTATTCTGAAGTTAAATCACATTATGTAGTGATGATCCCTCACTGTCTTCAAGGTATTATATTGGAAAATTCCTTGTCACCTGCCGACTGGAAAAGAATTTTCTCAGTCACACTGCAGCCACTGTATTGACTGAAAACATTTAGACTAAATTTCAACAACCAGGTTCTGTTCAGAACTGTTCTAACTATTTTTAGCAGGTGCACATGTTTTCTAATGGAAAAAGATATCAAGCACATGTGACTCTTCTAATTTATACGAAATAGTTTCAGTCCCCAGGTTAGTTCTGCACCAGGACACAGCCACAGTCTTGATGGAAAATGGGTAAAACAAAAATCTAACCAGTGTGTTCATAAAATCAGCTGGCCTTTACAAGGAGAACTAGGAGATGATTCTTGAAGTTGTCACTTCATCATGAAGAACAACAAGAGGTGACATCTCACATTTCCCAAGTGCACAGCAGACAGGACAAGAATTCTTGGATGCCCTGGGCCCCCAAGGAGATCCTGGTTCCTCAGAAAAACTAAAGACTCAGACAAGCAATCACAGAGACAAATCCAGACAAATTACTTTATGAGTAAAGGCAGTATAGAAAAAAAACAACTGACCAACCTTCCCCAAAAAAAAACGCCAGCACTGGAAATGTGATTTCCTGAGATTACCTGGATACATTGACTCAGTGTCTGCACTTCCAAAGCACTGCACAGTTTTGAGCACCCACACTGGGAGTTTATGAGCACAATCCAGTGATTTACCTTTAACCAACCTTAACTAGACAATTCATCCCACACTTAGAAGACTTCATGCCAAAGAAGAAAAGGAAGGCAGATCTTCACTCCTCATTGAAAATACAACTGCTGTCAGGAGCAGGTGGGACTCCACCTCGCATTCCCTACACAGTCCCATCCAGGTCACAACACAAACTGAAGCTTTCCAGCTTGGTTCACCATGACGAGGAATCTAAAATTGTCTGTCCTTAGTGGCCTGACAAGCCATGGCTCTCCAGTGTGGGATCCTGATCCAGAGGAGACTCAGCCAGGCCCAGTGCATCTCTGTCACACCTCACTCACTTCAAACCACAACTCCAAACCTCAGGAAGCTCACTCCATATGCCACCCTACAGAGAATTTTCCTTCACGCTTTTATGCAACCCCGTAGGCATCCAATGCACTTAGTCATACAATTAAGTGTGATTTTTTCCCTGAAACCAAGCTTGATTGGTGAAAATGCAAATAACTTTGAAAATTGCATTTCTGTGCAACAGATGTTATTCTTACTGTGTTCAAATACTTGGTTGAAATATAAAGCCTAATTTTCTCTGAAAAAAAAAAAGGAAACATAACAGCTTCTAACAACAGCAAACTGTGATAATGAAAGTTCCATAGCATGCGTCACTGGATTCCATTTTGGAATTGTGTAATGCACAGTGGTTTTGTCTCATGATTACCAAAGAATGAATGTCACCAATTGATTTTATTATTATATTAAGACCCCAGTCACATACAAATTCAAATCCATGACTGAAGACCTGCAGATGGGATATGACCACCTTTGTTCTTGCTCTCTTAATGATCTTTAAGAGAGTTGCATCTCTCCCTAGTAATGCAGGATATCTGCAAAGACCAACTTCTCTGTCAGATACCATTTCTTCTGAAACATTACAAATAACTGTCTGCCTAGAATTATCTCATTTTAATTCTTTGAATAAGCATAAAGACAATGGAAAATTACCACAAAAGAGAATAGTCTCTTTAAAATTAGAGAAAAATATGGAAAATCCAGAGAATCATAGGGAAAACAATCCTCCTTTGTCACATCTCCTTTCCATGTTTGCATGTCACTGTTAGGCTGGGAAAAGCCTGGCCAAAGCTACTTGGTGGAGATGAACACTCAGGACTTCAGATGTGAAAGTTAATTTGAAAAGACAGAAGTTGACAGTCTATACAATCAGTTATTTAGAGATCTAATTGAAATTGCTGATACAAGCAGCCTGTCACACTGTATCAAGAAATTTCACTATTAACAAAAATCAATAACAAATCAATAAGATTAAAGTTTAATATGTAGTGTAGTAACAGTAACAAAGCATCAGTAACTTACAAGCAATACACTGCTTTTGCCAGGTTTCATCTCTGAATTTTGTACCACGTATGGAGTTCTTTAAATAACTGTGCTTGAGAGGAAAAAACCCATGTCTGTGTGTATATATATAAAGAGATGAGAACTGTGCAGCTCTGTCTGCAGCTAATTAGCATCCTGGATGTCTCCACAGTACATGTGTTGACTATCTTTTCTCAGATACAAGCAATATCTGGGCTTCCGTGTTATTCAAATGAGGTAAATGCTGAACTTGTCTCTCACTTTTACGTTCTGCTAAAGAGGGATGTCTCCTCTGCAAAGGCAGCTCCAGACCTGCAGACTCTGCTCAGGTGTGTGACACAACCATAAAAGTCAACAACAGAAGTAAATAAAAAACATGGGCCACTACAGAAGATACTGAAGTGTTTGTATGTGCAAATAAAATACTGATGTTATGTTACTTCTGTTATTTCTCATAGCCGTGACATTGCTACTGTCACAAATGCTACACTTTATATTTCCTGTTTCCCTTCATCCTCACATTGTTTTATATTCCACAAACTTTGCTGTTTTTGGAAGCCTGAAAAGTCTGCTTTTGGAAGCAAGAGAGGTGAAATGCTACACTGAAAAAAAGTGAAGTGCAAACACATTGGTTTGCCTGGAAATTCAGAATTAAGGATATTTTCTTGTCATTTCCAGCCTAAACACTAAGGTTTTAGTGTTAGAGAGTACACTGACACTCTCTCAAATTACCATTTTGAAAGCTAAGATGATTTTTGAAGTTTCCAAAGACCAGAAAATCATTGGTTACCCTGCATGGCTGGAAATTAGGATAATTAAGAGTCCTTTAAGCTTGCATTATCAAGGCTATAAACCCAAAAACTACTGGTTGCTCCATCTATGAAATCTTTGCACCAAAGCATAAGGTTGTGAAAACACCGTTGAGTGGTGTAGCAGAAGGAATCCAGCTGTAGGGTCACTCTCTGTGAATGCCATGGCTACAGTTTCCTGGGCTGTGTAAGTAATAGCATAGGAATGAGATTGGTGGAATCCCAGTTTTTGGGATTTTTTCCCAAGTTAGCATCACTCCTCTTCAGTTCCTACATTCCCCAGCAGATACCAAGCCCATGCTTGAAGGAGGGAAAGCTAACTTTCATTCCTTTATTGATCTATCAGACAAGAACTTAATCAATCTTCTTTATAAGCTATTAAAGCAGAGCAAGAGAAATGAACTCACCTGATACATTCAGCATTGATTGCTTCTTTCTAAGAAGGGAATGTCAGCCTTATCTGCAACTACAGCTGCGATTCAATTTCTCAGAAACAAGTTTTTCCCCTCATTAGCTCCCCAGAAATAGTGCAATTAAAAATGTATTTTAGACAAAACAGAGAATATAATCAAAATTAAATGAACACCACTTTCATCTAAGTTTCATTAGTTAAGTGTGTTCCAGAGAACACTGAAACCATAAGATGGGGTCTGGTTAAGGAAAATCTTCTAATGATACATAAGCTGTGACCACCACATTACTAATTTCAGTGGAAATTCTGCATGCCAAGCAACTCTGGAATTCAACAAGGGGGATTTCCACTGTACCTATCAAAAAAAAAAAAAAAAACAAAACAAAACAAAACAAAACAGGCACTACTACTCCTGACTCCAAAATTGACTTTATTCAGGGGATTTTCAATATTCAAATTATCATTTTAGATCATCCTCACAAGTGCTAAAAGATTCTGATTTGCTGAACTATGCTAAAATATTTTTTCTTAACAATATAAGCTTATATTAGGTACACACATGTCCACAGAAGCTCCTGGGAGCTGCAGCTCAAGTCCTTCCTCTGAAATCATCCCCATGACACTCAACAACTAAATCACTTTCCTTTATTTCCTTGCCTAATCCTCCCCTTAAAGGAGTTTAAGGGCTGTAGGAGGGTAGATGGATCACGGGAAGGGTAGTTTACAATTCCAGAGCTAAATTCAGAATGGAGAAAAGCTGCTGCAAACCACAGCTCAGTTACAGGTCTTATCACCTCTGTTATCACCTGGTTTGTGACATAGCACCACAAAAAGGAGGAAACCCAATGTGGAATTGATTGGAGAACAACAAACAAAACATTTCTATTTCATAAAACAAACTGATGGGCTCTTTTGGCAAGAGATTTTGATGTAATTGAATTAATTGCAGGTGTTCACCCTACCAAACATTGTGATAGTTGGTAGCTTTCACACTACATGAAATGGGAGCAGGGATCAAAATCAAGATTCCCAATGGATGGAGAGCGTGGGGCTTTTCCTTGCTTTGCCAGGAGTTGATGCACACACTCCCCTAAACACAAAGAATTACCCCCATGACCACTACCCATCTCCCAGTCCAGATCAAAATGCAGCCTTTCTTTTGCTGCACTGTAGAAAAGAGCCTTCCTTTACTACAAAAATCTTCACCATGCAAGACACTGGAGCTGGGAGAAGGCACAACTGCCACGTGTCAACAAATCTTCCTGGAATCTCAGATGGAACAGAATGGAAAGCATTTTGTCTTGCCAAACAGTAAAATAAAAATGTTGCTTTTGAGCTCTCTTATTTTTTTTCCTTTCACTGGAAGGGAAAAAACAGCCTTTGCTATTAAGCGTGTCTATTTTCATGGGAAATCCTTCCATTTGCAATATCTGCATATCATGTTTAAATATCTCCCTCAGGAAGATATACCACTTAATAATGCTTCTGTTTATTTATTGCAAAAATCAAGAATAGCTGGAAGTCCATTATGAGAATCTTTTAGCAAATTTAATTAATTTGTAATTAATTTTATTGGTATTTATGAGAGAAATCTTTAATCAGCATAATTTAGGCTGAAAATTACAATATTAACTAATATTAATTAAACAACAATGTAATAATTTCAATAGTTTTAATTATTTTTTAGATTAAATTACCTGCTAGTCAATTCTACACTGCTTTTGAAATTAATTAGCCAACTTAAGCATGCTCTGTATCCACTGATCTACCAAGGGTAGAACATGATGTCTAAACAAGGCAAGACATACTCCCTCCAAATGTCAGCTGGGTTGTCACTGTTAAAAAAACTACTACTTAATCCTAATTTTAAATAAGACATGTTCTATTTGAAGTCAGTGGCATGCTGCTTTTTAATCCTAATTTTAAACTAGCTGTGTTCTGTTTAAACTTAGGGGCAAGTTTTCAGGCAGTGCAGGGCCTTGGATTTTGGAACTGCCTTTCCTTTCAGTCCCTTTCCAGCTCATGGCAGTGTCACCTCTTATTGATAGAGCAGAGTCAGTGTAACCTTATTATTTTTCACATTTGAAGTGAAAAGGGACAAAACAGAGGCATTTCAAGTCCAAATTTAACAGAATCTCCTAAATACTGCAGCACCTGCATTAGTCAGGTTATCACAGGACATGTCCCCATTCAGAAAAATGAGTTTTCTTGGACCTAGAGCAGCCCTTCTTCTTCACACTAAGTCTGCTGAACAGGACAGACTCAGGAAAACAACTTTTCCATTTTTCAGACAGCACCTAACGGGGAAAATGTTGTATATCATCTTTCCACCTTTGGACTCTCCTTGGAATTTTCCACAGACTGAAAAAACCTGAAAGCACAGTGTTTCCTCTGATTCATCATACTTGGGAGTTTTACTGGGATAATACTGTGCCTCTCACCATGTACAGCCTGTGAGAAAAGAACAAACCTTGCTGTGTTCAGTGCTTCCCTTCCCAAGCAAGGCTGTGCTTTTATCCATGAGGAAGAGCACAGCATTTGCAGGGTATGGATCCATCTGCACGCTGGCACTGAGTTGGGTTTGAACCTTGGCCTCCTACGACATCAATATTGCTTTCATTGATCTCTGGGTCACCCAGATGAGGACCAGAGTGAGTAAATATTTCACTCTTACAACAACTTCCATTCATCTGCTTATACTTCAGGTGTGGAAATCTGCTGACAGAGAATTCTCTAAGTGTTAGCCACAATTCTCAAAAGCAACCGGCCTTTTGGGGAAGCTGAGTTTTGTGAATTTGGAGCTCCTTGAAGGGACGAGAATTTCAAAGGGCAGCTCTGCACATTCTGAAACTCAGGCTGGGTTTTTCTTTTATCAGGCCAGATATTAAACAGGTTTGGTCATGGCAAAGCTGTTACAGATATAGAAAGCAGAATATAGAAACAAACAGTGCCCAAAAGGTGAACCATAAAGCAGTACATTATCTGGCAGGGCAACTGTTCCTCTTATTTCCTTCAGAATTTCTCAACAAAACAATTCCATGGCTTTAAAGGAATTACACAAAATTTGTACAATGAATAAATACCAGGTTTTCAAATGTATTTGAGCAACACCAATTTCTCGGGTGCTTTGAAAATTCTTACTGTGTGTTTATTTAGACCTTGAAATTCCTAAGAATCTTAGGAAATCTTTATTGAGTGTTGCAGGACCCGCATTACTCCTCTGAATGTCACAGAGACCTACAAAAACAGAGGATGTTTTCCAGAAAAAAAAATTAAGCCCAAAAGCTACCTTTAAACAGAAACTGTCCCTGGTGCAGAGGGTCAGGTTGGCACCCACAGAGTTAAACTGACTAAGTCTACAACAAAGGAAAAAATATTAGCATTGCTATCTGTGTAAACGACATTAGTAGCAAGACTGAATTATCTTCTGAATTATTTTATTCCAATTATATTTTGATATAATTCAAGGTCTAGTGATTTTTTTAATGTTTGCAGTCCCCCAGTTTAATACCAGAAAAGCAATCACTCATTTGCTTCTCAGACACCAAGTGGCTGGAATAGTTTTTCCATCCATTTGAAAAATATATAATCTGTATTTGCCTTTAAGTATACATTAGATGACTACTGTAAGTGATTTGTAATTGTTTTTAAATAGTTGAACTTATTTTAATATGTATTTGCAGTTATATAGTTATTTAAATGGTCATGTTATCAGCAGTTTTTTTGGATTAACAAATTGTTCATTCATCTTTCAGTTTTCTAAAAAGGGTGAATAGGAAAAAGATTAAAATGTGCTTTATTAGAGCACATTTTATTATGTTGCTTATTAAAAATCTGCTCTGTTAATATAAAAAGTGGAGAAGATACCTAGAAAAATATTCAAAATTAACCATTTGGAACTCCAACACTCCTTGTGTGTGGAAAGGCAATACAGGGACCAGGTCAAAACCTAGGTTTTTTAGTAGTTCAGTTTTCTGAGTGCTCCAAAGTTCCTCTTTATGCAAAGGCACATTTCTTCTCCTAAAGGTATGATTTTTAAACCAGCTTAATTCGACAAGGAACAGTGTTTCTTTTCCAATGGTTTGTGGTGCACATCCTGCCCTAAGTGCAGATCTAAGCAATGGAAGGATTTCAGTGTCACCCAGAGAGCTCTGAACAGAGGCTCAGCCTAGAAAAGCCCCATGTCAGGGCTCAGCCACCCCAACTCAGCATGGTCCTGCTCCTGAGTTTCAGTAAGAGTGAAACTGGTTGTAAGGGAAATCCTAAACACAAACAGGACAATCTAACAAACATTTCCCATTCCTCAGGTCTGCATAACTATCTTCCAACAGCAACCTTTCCATTGGCAAAACAATCTTTGATCAAAACTAAAAAGCAACTCACAAACTTACTATGCAATAAAAATGCTGAATTATTCCATTATGGAATTGTTTAAATGTGTCCAAGCAGCAAGTGGTCCAGGATAAGAGACAGCCTGACTGCTCCAGTAGGTCCAGGCACCTGATCCCTACTGCTTCATGCAGTGGGTATTGGAAGAGACTCCGGAAAGAGCAGCCTGATGCAGACAGAGAGGGATTTTGGGAAGGCCACGCCACACATTTTCTTTCTTACTGCTGTGAAGAAGCCCAAGCTCATTGACTTGCAGAAGCCCTCCACACTCTTATTTATTATCCTCAGCATTTGGAAATGGAAGCCGTTTTGTGGGATCAAACATAGGTCATTACTGCCTAACACCCATTTGTTAGTCTATACAAACTGAATTTGGTACTTCCAGGTCTGACTCCTAATGGATGTTTGCCATTATTATTTATCAGAGCAGCACACCTGACAACACTTTTAATGCCTTTCTCAGGAGAGAAGTGAGGGCTGAATGGACCAAAGGAGGAAACCCTTTCAATCTGAGTGCTGGTTTCTCCAGCAAGGGCTGGAGGCCTCTCAGCCAAGCAATGGGGGAAATGGGCCTCTGGTCTGCCAGCTTTGTAAGAAAAATTGTTTAAACTTATCTTAACATATGAGGAGAAAGTGGGTAAGGCTGCACTGGGGGTCAGTCTGTACATTTACACAACACAATCCCCCTCTCCAGGTTCATTTTCACAGTTGCCTTGACACCTGTCTATAGCTCTGCAATTACTCATTTTGCCTTGTGCCTTCCTTCATCTCCAGGAACTGTTCCCATCTGTTTCCTACCAAACTGATCTTTTCACTTGCATATCCTTGATCCCCATGCTGATTTCAGACATGACCTTCTGCAGAATTCCAGGGTGTATGTGGAGAGAAAGGCACCCCAAAGGGCACTCACATAAACACCTCCAAACTGATAACCATCAGTTGCACTAGCAATTTGAGGTACTAATTATCCATCTTCTTGGTTCCTTTTTCCTCATGAACTTCAGTAAAGGAGTTGGAAGAGAAGCTGGTTCCAGCAGACCCGTGGTATATTAAAAATTCATTCTATTTTGGACAGGTCAAGGTATGACCCCCAAGCCAGTAAAACACAGACAAATAGAAGAACTATACAGCAAGCTGCAGTGTTCATTACTCTCACTTCAACTATTGACTAATTTTGATTAAAATCTATGGCTAATTGTCCTTTCACACTTAGCAGACATGCATTTATCTAAATCTTACAAGATCAGATGGCACTGGATATGATCATCTGAAGCATACCTTTATTTTCAGCTCATTTTTGAAGCTCACATAATTTTGTAAAGAAGCAGTTTGGAACAGAGGGCCCTCACAGGAATGTGTGCATAGGCCCTGCCCATAACATCCCCTGGAGCCTCCTTCCTTCCAGGCTGGAGAGCAAACAGCATCTCCTTGGAAGAGTTGACCAAACAGGTGCCCTTCCCTGCTTCTCAGCACACAGTGGATATGGAGCAAACTGCTGGCTGAACACAAGGGAATAACCCTGACCCAAACCAAAGGTCTTCTGCCTGGAAGCAGGACTGTGTGAACAGCCATTTTTTATTATTCTTTGCTCTGTGCCTATTTTGGGGAAAATGGTATTTTTCTGAAGCTACGCAGTGCTAAGAGCCACTAGGAAAACAAAAAACTAGAAAATAGCAACAGCAAACATTAAAATGGGGGAAGAATTCTCAAAATTATGAATAAAGTCTGAAAAAAGTTACGTTAAATTTTCTTTTGAAATGTGTAATGTGGCAATTTAATTGAAGCATTTCTATTTAAAAATCCCACCTTAAAGTTTGTTGGGATTTTAAATTTTGGCCAGCCTAAATTCTTCTCTGAGATGGAACTCCCTTGAATTGCAGCTTGAGTAGGACATTCCCACTTCTGGTAGGATTAACAGCACACTAATAAGGCAAAACTGCTCCTTTTATTGTGATGACTAAAATTCCTCTGTAGCCAACAGCCCAACAATACTGGCATGTGGCTTAGACATTTGTTGATTGAATACTGTATGTTGTCCTGGAGGCTTGTATACAAACAGGAAAAATTTTAGAAATATGTTGTTATCACAGCAAGTGAAAGGCTTGGTTAAGAAATGAAGTATTTAGTAAAAAAAAGGTTATTATGGGTCTGCCATCTATCAGGTTAAAAGTCTAGGCAAGGCATGCATTCTGTTTACACACAAATACATTATTGATTTCTAGCAGTTCATTCATTTGCATAAAAAATCTGTATCTAAATAGGATCTTCAGTTTTAAGCCATATGTACTAAGAGCTTGACAGACTAAATAGTATTTAAAAGCGTATTCCTTACATACGGCAAAATGGAAAATATTGAAGTTCTGCACTGCAGAAAACAGAAGATTTTTAACAATGCATAGGAAAACGCATCTGTTAGATTTTACCTGTTCTCGAGGCACCAGAGCTGCACACTTGAAATGCATCTCCTTTCAACAGCTTTGTAGATTTTGTATCATAATATCACATCAGACATTTGTTTGAAGGCAAACAGCAACTCTGTTTTAGAAGCAAAGCCATTCAAATCCCATCCAGTCCCAGATTTTTGCATCCAATTCCTACTGCGATGCCTGCAAGTTTCCCTGGTACAGAACAAAACAATGCTGCTCTACAGACAGACATGCACAGAAAACTTTAAGAAAATGTTCTAAGGTAAACAAATGAGGTTAAAGAGAACAGCAATAGAGACACCCTCAAGATTTATTTATTCAAAACAATAGTTTATCATCTGTTCCTACTTCTGAGCCACATATGTGCACACTCCAGAGCGAGCAGAGGGGACGGCAAAACACAGTTGCTGCAGTTTGCTCTTGGCTTCCAGGAGACCTCTGAAGTTTCCATCCTGGAGACAGCACAAACACAAAAATCACAGGGAGGTGCCAGGTTCAGAGCTGAGGTCTCCTCACTACTGACTTATTCTTGGCCCTTCCCCTCCTTGCTTTTATTAATCTGAGGATTCCTGAACTTAAGATTTGAAACTTTATTTCAGTGAATGTAATGCAATTTTCCTCTTTCTCCTATTGCTTTATCTCTTAAAATCTTTTGCAAATATGCTACAATATGTAAATATGCTACAAATATGACACCAAAATGAGGGGTGGCACAGCCAGCCTGCCTTTCAGTACACTGACATGGATCCTTGTGACAAGGTCTGTATCAGAGAAAGTAAATATGGCTGGGAACAGCACTGGGTAGGGACTAATTTTAAACTGGAATGAAGAAAGTTGCAAAGAAAAGGAGCTGGAATAAATGAAAAATACCCAAAGTCATTGGGAGATCCCAAGGTGTGCAGCCTTTCTGAAATTAAGCTACATTTGCAGACATCTGAAAAGTCTTAGCAAAATAAATGTCCCCCAGAACCTGGAAAAGCTGTCCTTTGGAAACCCAACTATGCCACCAGCAGCTCACTCCAAACAGCTGAAGAAGTGAGCTCCACTGCAGGAAGGAAGCAGCTGTTTACCTGCAATGAAAGGCAAAGCTGTTGTTTTGATCTATGAAAGAGAGTGGCTGAGAGGAACAGATTGTGTTAGAGCTGGGATAAACCCTCAGCTAACTCACTCTCACTCACATCCCTGTGTCAGCTGAGCCCGAGCAACTCCAGTGGATTGGGAATATACAAATGTGAGTGGCACCTAGATATTAGTCAGAATTCCACACTGTCTTGTTTTACCCTCCTAGGAAGAGAAAGAAACACTCACTATTCAGACAGAAAGAAGCTGACCCCATTCAAGGACCTTGAGGTCCATCCCTGCAAGATTCCTCAAGCAAATCAAGAAAACCTTTATGGATACTTTACCAGTATTGATCTAGACATCAGCTGCCTTAGATAATAATGCTGTGTCTGTACCAGAGCCAGACTTACACCCAGGAATGTGCAGTGAGAAAAGGACACAGGAGTTCACTCACACAGAGCCTCTTTAAAGCTTGGATACGAAGGAATAAAATAAAACTGAAATTCTCACTGTAACCTGCCATAAATAAATATTCAGAGGGTTCTATGGCTGTTCTACACCACAAAACTCTCATTAATTTCAAGCAAACCACTCTGTTCAGTGCCACTTAAGTCCTCACTACTGACATGCCTGATATTCTTTCAAATATTTAAACATTGGGATTTTTAAGCAAATCCATTGAATTTCACTGGAATTTGGGCACTCGTATTATTTAATCTGCTTTCAATGTATCAGTCATAGCTTCTTAATATTTAAACATTTTCTGTCATTTATTAACTCCTGAAATACTTAGATAGAAAAAAAAAAAAAGATATAAAGAAAAAACCTATCCAGCAGGTTTTAGATGACCACACAGGCCAGTGTGTAACAGCAAGCACACAAGTTCCTGTTTAGGACTGATCATATTATCGACTTTGGAAGGATTTACAGGTCTCAGCTGCTCGTGTTTCTGTACCACACTACATTACATTTATGTGTACCATTGCCCTCTACAGGATGGAATTCGGGATTTATGGAAGTGTTGCAGTTATTTTGCTTTCTAGGAGCTCACAAAGCAGCACATATTTAATTCCAGAAGTGGAAGACTGTAATTTTATCACAGAAGGTTCTAGATTCCAGATCAGATAAAATATTCTGTGATATAAAGAACCAACCATGAATAGAGAGTACTGTGTACACTGTGTACTGATCAGCTGCACCAATACACACAAAATCATATTCAGAATCATTCCTTCGAAGCACAAATGTGATTGTAAATACAAATGCAGAAAGCACCTTTACTTCCCAATAATGGCTTTTTTTCTATAATCAGTATTGTACACAGGACATGTGCAATAAACTCTTTCGAATATCTAGATTATTTAAAAGTATATCACATTTGAAAAATATGAAATGTGAAAATAATTTAAAACAGACAAAAAGAACCCTACAAATTCTGCTCTGGCATTCTGACAGCACAGTTCTATCATTTTATTTCACTATCATTTGCATTTACAAAGCCACAGCAGCAATTCTGGTTACAGTAAAAGAAGATGGTTAACTTTTCCATGATATTACTTACATAACAAGCCTGTATTTTCACTGAAAATCTGGCCTCTGAGCACACTTAGAATACTGGAAAAGGTTCACAGTGTAAAGAAAAACCTGAGGTATGTTTGTAAGTACAAACGGACACTGAATGAGATCTCAGTAGAGCAAGTGAGAAATTTGGGAACTAATTTTAAAAAGGACAAAATTCTCATGGAATTCCCATCTGAAATTTCAGTCTTCACAAAGTATTTATCTCGGAACTTTAAAGTGCACAAAAATGAATTTCAGCAGAAACTGAGAAATTGAGATCATCTCAATTTTCGTCATTATTGGAACTATCACGTCTCCAGTTTCATGTAATTTTCAGATTTCAAATTAAATCAAGGAATTTTTTATAAAGACAGACCAAGAGGCCACCGCTTCAGATTAGTTGTTAACAAGGTTCCCTTCATTTAGAAATTAAACTTCATTGTGTAAATCTCATGCATTAAAAAAAAATTGAACAGGCAGGCCTTCTAAAACAGGATGAGAGATCCTTATCAAGGCTTTTACCTGTGTCAGTTGTAAATAGAACTTTTTAAAATCATTATTCATCTTCCTTTTTGTTAATTACAGAAAAGGAGAAATATTCTTTATGGAAAGAAAAGTTCTTTTAAAAAGACATTTAGAAAAGCATTGAACAAGACGTTAATAACAAACTGAAAGGATAAGCAGAATGGAAGTCTGAAAAATTCTATATTTGTATTATACAGGCATTGTTTTCATTCCTGGCACCTTATTTTTCATGTACATAAAGAGAGCACGAGCTACAGCAGGGTGAGACAAAGATCAATGCTGAATGTATTACTTGGCATTGGTCAGACTCAGTTTAATAAGAAAAGAATTGATCCATTAAGCTAAACCTAATTCTTGGCCGAAAATGGTTGAAATCTCTTCTTTATACTGCTAGCTTCATAAAGACCTATAATATTCAGAAGAAACAACTCAGAGCTGAGTTTAATAAGATTAAATGTATTGCAAATATACTTAACAAGAATCTATCAAGTTGTTAATGATTACTATTAATATCAAACAATTTTTGTATAGAATTTTTTATTAGAGTGGTTGTAAAATATAACCATGTGAAATGCAATATAAAAAGGGGTTTAGGTAATTTGTAACAGCTACAATTGCTGAACCAAAACCTTAACCTATAAGATATAGTAATTTATTTTATCAATCCAGTTTCTCATACAAGTGCAATTCAATTTGTAAAGTATTTAAGTGCCAGTCATTAACACTGTATAGCAAAGTGCAGAAGGACAGCATCTACTATATGTGATTGTGTTATTCTATGTGAAGAGACTGCAAAATAAATTACTTTTCCCGTCAGCAAGGCTGGAGCCCTATTGTTAAAACAACTTCAAATTTCTATGAACTGCTCTACAAAGCCCCTTTCGTGGCTCCGACAGCTAAAAGCAGCCCTTGGTGCTGTGGGGACGCCCTGTGCTGCCAAAGGGACACAGTGACAGCCACCTCACTCTGCCACTCCTCCCCTGCAAAGCAGGCTGCAGCACCAGAGCCCATCCCAAAGCCTCTGGGAGGGCCCGTCCTGCAGCACGGCATCGCTGGGAGCACCAGCGAGAGAATCCCCACCTTGGGAATACTTTAAAGAATAAGAGCAGGAATTCGGCTTCACCTAGGATTTCAGCAGAAGAGGACAGACCTGGAGTCTATTCAGCAGTGGTTACAGTCCAGTTACAATTTTAATTAAGGTGACAATGTGGCAAAAATACAGGCACACAAAATCAAACCTCTGAATTCAGCAAGGAGAATTACTGAAAGCGTGGGTAAGAGTGGATGGAAAACAGCACTGGAGGAAAAGACAGAGAAGGAAATGAAAAGTACTGAAAGTCAATTATTATGTGCCCAAAGGTGAGATGTGCTGTCTGGCATCAGAACCTTGTGGTAAAATATATATTGAGAATGAAGAGAAAAATGAAAGAAAATTAATTTATGAAAAAGGCATATTTAAGGTACAAAAATAAAGACAGAAATGACAACTGCAAAGATTATAGCATGGAATTAAGAGACTGACACACTGATAAAGAAAGCAAA
Organism: Onychostruthus taczanowskii; assembly: GCF_017590055.1. NCBI lineage: Eukaryota > Metazoa > Chordata > Aves > Passeriformes > Passeridae > Onychostruthus > Onychostruthus taczanowskii. The sequence continues at coordinate 3,368,051 of NW_024503124.1, forward strand.
GGGGAAAAATGAAAGGAAAAGTTCACATAAGGCAAGGAAATTGTAAATAAAGATTTTTTTTCTTTTCAAGCACATAAAGAGCATAAGGTCACTGAGAGAAACAGAAGCACACCTATGAAATGGCAAATGGCAGTTTGCTAACAGGAAGGAGAGACTGCTTAAAAATGAACTCTCTATTTTATTGTACATAAAACAAGGTTGGGACTGATGACAGGATCAGACATAAATTTCCTGGGGGAGGAAGAATAAACACCAAAGAAAATCAGTACCACACCAGAACAGCTCATCAAGAAATTAGAAAGTCTGAAGGTTGACATAACTCCAAGAATAGACAGAATTAATTCAGAGCTCAGAAAGATATGTCAGAAAAAGATACAGAAATCATTAGCAGATATATTTAACACCTGGTCAGAATATGAACTGGACTCAGGAGAGGTTAGTGATAACCACTATCTAGAAAAATACAAACCCCAGACTTCACAGCCATGTCAGACTCTTGAAACATTATTATTTCAGGAAACAATACCATTAGGAGTTTGTACAGCTGCAAGAGAAACTGCTGGCACAGCTCACCAAACTGATATCAAGCCTAAAGATGCCCTCAGCACTTTTAAAAGAAGAATTACAAGTTAGTGATCACAATAGAATACATGGGCACAGATTCCACACTCTCTAGAAAAGCTTCTGCTACATAAATACATGGAAAACTCATCTACAAGGTCAGGAAGTGTGGGTAGTATCAGTAAGATGACAGGGTACGTTACAAAGGGAAAAACTGGTCAGCTCATCAAAGAAAATAAACGGGATGAAATTCAGACTGCCTGAAGTACACTCAGAGAGCCTGAAAACCTGGCAGAGCAGAAGTGTAGACAGATTCATTCAGTGTAGACAAATTTATGATAATAAAAGTAACAGCTAATAACAAGCAAAGGGGCTCTACCCTTGGAAGGTGTTCAGATCTCTCACATTGATGTACTTCATTAATTTCAAATTTTTCATTATCTGTCCTTGTGACACAGAAATTTCCACAAGAAGTAAAACCCAATACAGAATCTAAAAATAGGTTAAAAATTTAAAAAAGCTTTTTAAAATTCAGATTTCCAAGAACTGTATCTCTCATCAGCCTGTTAATTTACTCAATTTTGGCAGATGCTTCTAAAATCCCTCTCCAGACTTTTAAAATCTCGACTAGCCGAGATAGCAGCATTTCATCTGAAAATTCTGTTCAAAGTTCACCTGATTTTAAACCACAATACTGGATAACACAAGCCCTAATCCAGTTCAACCAGGGCCATCATTGGTATAAACCTCAATTTATCACTTTAGCCACAATTCTTGGACAGACTTGAACATTCCAGTAGATTAGAGCTTAGATGGATTCTATTTCTCTTTTAAATTATACATGTTGAATTATACAAATCACAAACTACTTGCAATGGAATGCTCTTTTAAACCAGGCACATTTTTTAACTTCCAATTTTCCAGCACAGTAGCTGGTTTTAAAGGGAAGTTATATTAAATGATTACCAACATATTAGCTGCATGCAGTGGAATGGGGCAGTAATTGCTACAGAAGTGAGAAACTGACAGTTAAAATGGAAACGTAGCATGAGCAAAAGAAAAGGGAAGATGATTTCTAAATTTCACCAGTCCTAGAACAGAGTCCCTTTTACAGAGCAGCTGGGCAGGTAACATCTTCAGAACAAAATGGGGTGAGTGAAAATAACATTTACATATTTCATCCAGATATAGTTACTGTCAATCTAGAAAATAATCTCTTCAACTAAACATTAGTTTACCTAACTCCAAGCCTTGATATATAAATTCTCTTATTCCTGTGAGATGATGTGCTTTCTCTTTAATCTCCATTTTGGCTTTTCTACTGTCTACTTTATACATTCCTCCCTAATCAGCCACAGCTGCCATTGGCCTCAAGGCAGGATGTCATTCAGTGCTATTACAAGTATTGCTTTGAAGCAGAAGGATGAAGATAGAATTCATACCTGTTTGGTTGTTAATGCTTAAAGAGGTTTGCCAGAAATTCCTTTAGAAAAGCAAAAACTAGATGTGGAAAATTTAAAAAAAAAAAAAAAAAGGGGGAAAAAAAAAAAAAAAAAAAGCAAACTAAAAAAATATAAAATGTGTGACATTCAAAAGTACTCAGTTGGCCTAATTCTGTTACAAGTTTGACTTCAACAAATGCAGAGTTAGGCCAGCACTGAGCACAGGAAAAATCACTCCATACAGAATGAACTCTGATCAATGCAGGTTTATTTTTTATGACTTAACAGCTTGCAAAAGGAGCACATTGACAACTCTCTGTTTCTCTACACAGCACATCTCATCATGAACCAGTGCAGCACCAGCTTCTTGATGAAATTAAAGCATCTCACACCTACCCTCTAGAAGTGAGGAGACTTTTCTCCATGGCTGTCCAGCCAGAGGAGAAAGCTACCAAGATGGATATGAAAAATGGGGAGTTTTGTGATGAACACCTTTCAAGCAGACTGATCACATAAGACATGGTATGGCCAGCTGACAGTCACAGCTTTTAACCAGGACTGAGATGGAATGAAATCAAATTAGATCACTCATTTCTGGAAAAGTTTTTGTACCCAGTACCAAATTCTCAGAGACAGGGATTAAAAATCTTCAGGGAGAAAAAACAAACCACAGTAAGAAAACACATAGAAACCCCTGATTAGGACATCTGTCATGCCTATGATATTTCACTTACTGCAGTTTTTATGGACTGATTTAATCCTAATAGGTGGAAAACCAAAAGGAGAGCCCCAAATCCAGTAGTTATCACCCACTCTTTGCCTTTTCAAATGAAGCTGTTAAAACATACCAGAAAAAGGTCCTGGGAAGTATGACTGTGACAGAACATGTCTTTGCAGTATATAGGAGGTGCAGGAGGGGGATAGGGGAAGTTGTTAGTTAAAAGGACCAAATGAGGGAAAAAGGAAAAGAGAGAAATTATAGTAGAGCTAATAATAGGCCTGTTATACAGTGAATGCTCTTGCATTTACTCCATTTGAAATGTGGTACATGTTATTGTCTATTTTGCTTTTTAATTTTCAGCATGGTCTCCTTCAGTGGTGCTCGTGTTGAACTCGGGAGTTCCTTGTTTCAAATTGTAGTGGAAACCTCATTTTGAACAATTTAGTCAGGCAATGAAGGAAAGCTGGAGGTAGTCAGGCAGCAGAAGTTTCTGCTATACCTTAGCATGCTGTCCTGATTATAGTGCTATTATAGTTTGCTGTTCATAGAAATCAAGGAATTTATGAATCATTAAAAGGGGCAGGCGATAGAGGAGCTATTACAATAGCACTCAGAAATATTACAGGAACTATCACAAAAGCTACAGTGTTAATACCATTGACTTAATATAAATGTATTTGTGAAATTATGTGATAGCCGAGGATGTGGAAATGCCAAATTTTCAGCCTCAAACCAGTCACTGGCATGTGCACATTTTTTATGTATGGCTACATTCATACAAAAATGGTTTAGGGGTATAAAAATGCACCAGAGGTCATTAAAAGTGCATAGTGACTGTGTAAAGACCCTGGACTGGACTTGTGAAAACACAGGCTTGGGAATATTAATAGACCTTATACTAAGTTCCTCATTTCCTTATCTTTTGCTCAGAATTGCCCAGTGTTAAAAGCATATCAAGTGCCAGACATACCAGCTCCTAATAACACCAGTGGCCAATTCCATGTGCACTCCACCTCTGAGAACAAGAATTCCTACTTTATTTTTTTCATTCAACAATGCATCCATAGAAAAACAGTGAAGCATTTTTCTTTGAGTATGTAAACATCTTTTTTCTTTGAGTATGTATTCAAAAGACAGGATAGAAACATTTGGGGAAAATCCTTATCTTGATTGTGTGAAGGCCTAATTTTTCAAAGTCTGACTTTTTGAACTTCAAATATGTCTCCTGGAAACCTGAGCAACTTGGTACTTAACATCACTGCTACCACCAAAGGCTTCTATGTTTGTATTGATATTATTATTTTAGATGAATAACCAAAAAGCTACCAAGACCAAAGTCAGAACTGTTCAATTACTATAACTTCAGGAAGTTATTCAGCTGGATTTTAAAAATGCACATCCTTGAACAAAAGCAGTAGATACTGAACAAGATTTTAAACTTTTCTTACATGTAAATAGAATCTGTTGTATTGAAAAATTTGCTGATTTTTTTTTCTGGTCTTTCTTACACCTGTAATTTTAATTGACTGTTTAATTGAGCCAATGGGGCAGAGCCAGAGCTATTCTGCTCTGCTGCTATGGGAGGTTTTAGCCATGGTCATTTTGCCTCATAGAACACTTCCTGCTCCTCAGTCAGCCCTTACCTCTGCTTGGTAGTTTCCCAACATCCTTTAAAACAAAGGATCCAGACTCGATGCAAGAGAAACCAGATGAACTGCACTAACTACAGCCCAATTCCCCTTTCTCCTCTTTGAACTAGAGAGGCCTGGCAGTTCACTGAGGGGGTCAGGTTTGCAGGCCATTAGCACAGCTGGGAGCGCCTGCACAACACCTCCCCACACTGCTCTCACTTGTTAGAGCTGCAGCCAAGCCTTCCTTGCTTTGATGGCCACTGAAATTCATCAAGTTCAGAACACATTTAAGACAGAAGGAAAATAAGTATCTTGACCAGTCTGCACCATCTTTTCTTGACTAATGCATGGGGGGAAATAGGCAAAATTCCTCAGTTCTATGTCACCTATATTACCTCCTTCCTAGGGCAGCTTGGGAAGGTCCTTTAGTTTCTCCAAGCCCAAATCCATCCACCTGCAATACAGGCCTTCTTGCCTGACTGTGCTGTAGAAGAGGCACAGCCACTTCAATATTATATTCACAGATTCTTCAACTTAACAAGGCACAAAGGACCAAGAAAAAAAGTATTTAAAGGCTGCTCATCCACATCTCACAGTGTTCCTCTGCAGCATCAAATGCAAAATGTTGGCCTGTATAGAAAAGACACTGCTGGCATTCAGACCTTAAAGAACAGCAAAGAAACTGTGGGAAGTGTGTGGAAGGAGGTGCTCTCTACCTGAGAGGAGTCATTTAGTCCCTGACAAATCCACAGTAATAGTAAGCTGTAGTTTTACTCTTCATCCTAATAGCTGGGATAGAGGAATTTATACATATAGGTTTTCACAATGTTTTGTCTCAGAAATATTTATCATTCTAAGAGGCAATAGATGACATTCCATAATGCTACCTCTTACTGTAGTTAACACTGCAGGGAAGAAATCTGTCTCTGTCCTCAAGTTCCATTATAATAAAAAAAGCAATAAAAGAAAACTAACAAGTGCATATAAAGTAAATAACTATTTCTGACAAATATATATTTGTCATCATAGCTGCCAAGTGATGTAATCACTTGCTCTTCCATCACAATTGAGGACCACCACAAACCAGTAATAGTAACAGTTTATTTTTATACAGCACATCACATTTTAATCTGAAAGCTCTCTGCAGAACAAGGGCAAGGTGGTGAGGGACACAGCCAAAACCTGTCCTATGGCAACCTGCAAAAGAGAGTCAGGAATCCAGTGCAAAAAAAGTGCCCAAGTCTGAGGTTTCAGACTGTCTGGGTAATCTGTTCCAGCATTTGATCACCCCCAAGACAAAGTCTTCCTAAAACCTAATCAGAGTTTTCCCTCTTCCCCTTTCACTGAGCACCTCTGAGGAAAGTGTGGATCAGTCTCCTCTAAAATGACACATCCTCTCCCATCACACACAGGAAGACAGAAATAAAGTCCCACTTCAGCCTCAAATGTAATTTTTCAAGAACATTCCAAAATACCATGTGAGACAGCTTACTCTAGTAAATTTATGTATCTCTAAAGGAGAAAGTGTTGTGTCAATCCAGCTGGGATTTTAACTTTTCCTAGAAACACTTCAGATAGGATTACTCATTGATAATTGATGAATTTAAATTACTTCTGACAATTAACAAAATTACAAGTGCAAAGTCCTGCTTATTGGCAAATAAAATGTGCTGGAATCTGCCTGCCTTCTTCATGTAATATTCCCTGTGCTGACTCCCCAGTGGGACTTTTCACAATAAAACAAGCTGGTTTGTGCCCAAAATGCATGTGATAATAAAGCTTTCCCTTATAAAGCTTATATTGTGCAACACATCTTGTTTATTTGCGTAAACTTATATTGTGCACTTGTAGATAGCTCCAACCTGAGGTCAGAATTCTTAGAGAACTGCCACAGTCCCATGAAAACAAAATCTTTCCTTGGCAATAAAACATTCCAGGACTCCTGGCAGGTGCTGAGCCTACAAGAATGGATGCCTCACAAATCCGAAGGGCTGGGAGAAGGGAAAGCTCTCAACATTCTCCTGGTGAAAAGCTGCAGCTCCACAAAACCTTCAAAGAATGTGAGTAACTCACAGGCACAGGGTGCACATGGAAAAGATGACAGCTCCTGTATGTTAGCTCAAGTGGAAAGCTTGGAAGTGCTACAAACCCAACAAATGTTGATATGTGTATGTTTTAAAGGAAAACAGAGTAGAAAAATGATACAGCAACTGACCTTGACAGTTTGCAAGGGACAGTGCTTCCATGAAGAGCATTGGTTATTCCCACTGAGTGCCACAGGGCTATCCAACAGGAGACAGAGGTCCTCCAATTTTTTATTTTTCAAATGCAAGAATTCGTCATGGAGAATGCAAGACTGCAGTTGATTTTAAATGTAAACCACTTAAATATAGTTCCTACATAACCTGAAGCTATTGCTTGGATTTTAGTTCTCTAATCCCACATATCCTTGTTTTCATTTGCAGATTTCAAAGACTGACCAGTCAGGAAATGCAATTTATCTCTTTTGCACATATGAAAAGCACCATGGAAGAGATAAGAATTAGGCTCCTGCTATTAAATCATTTCTTCTATCACCTTTGCAATTTTAACAAAGGATTGATATTGATATTGACTTTCTGTTTGGCCTTTAACCAAATAGCCAAATGTGTGCACTGGTGTCAGTAACAACATCTGGGAGGATCTACAGCAAAAAATAGCAGAAGTGTGTCTTGTTGAGGAATTTCTTTCCCTGTGAGACTCAATTTTTGCATATTTCACTTTACTAAAAGTCTTCTTTATTTCTAACCAGATATTTCTTCACCCAATTTGATGCTGTAATGCTCATTGTGAAGGAAAGACAAAACCTTCAGCTCCTTACCTGGTGCTTTCAGTCAAAATGTGTGACCAGCAATTGAACACCCTTCAAACCCTCGTTAAAAAGTACCTGCATATTTCATCACGTTTATGGCAAGGCTTAAATGGGGCTCCCGACAGCTCAGATTCTCTTAACTCCAATGTTTTAATGAAACCAACAGTGGGGATCAAAGGTTTCTCTCATACTCTGTTTCCTTACTAAATGCATAAGGTCCGGCTGAGCTAAATGTCACATTCTGACTTGCTTGATTTAGCCCTGCTATTTAGTAGTAATTATGGACAGAAGTCTCATTTAGGTGTATTGATCCACTCTTTAACATGAGGAATAAATTCAGCAGCAGAGCTATGGAAAACACTGGATGAATTCTCAATTCATGGCTCTCCACAAAGAACAAAGGAGCAGCAAGGCATTTGCTGTAGCACCAATTCTCACACACGTGTGTCTGGAGTTAAACACGCTAAAAAAGCTTCTCCTTGGGGAGAAGCCACAGCACGAGCAACAAAAAACCTGTGGCCCATCAATAAAGCTATGGAAGAGGAAGGTTCCAATCCTGCCTCCATGGAAGGCAGTATCCCAATTCAGGAAAGCATTTAATCATATGTTTCGGTCCATCAGAATTCATGAGAGTCCTTAAGTATGTGCTTATTTTTAAAAGATGCTTAAGTGCCATTGATTTCAAGTACATGTGTAAGTGCTGTCCTCAATATAAATGATTTCTGAAACCAGGGTTGATGGGAGTTTTATCACTGATTTTAATAAGAGCAGAACAGGAACTGAAGAATTTAAGAATCCCAAATGGTTATCCAAATTGAATGTCTACATGACAATAAGGAAAGTATAATCATAGAATGTTGCATATTTATATTTCTGCTACCTAAGTAAAGAAATTCTGAAATTAATAAAAAATCCTAAGCTCCTCATGCTAACAAAAGACATTTGCCATGAAGGGATAAGAACTTCCTTATCTCTGTATTATCCTAAATTTTTAACTTTACACATATTTTCCTATTTTAGAGATTTGTGGAGGGTTTTTTAAAGACCAACAATACAATTTTCCAGTTAAATATATTTTTTTAAGTTATAAAAAAATCCATAATATAATTCTATGGGAGTTACCATAATAGACTGTAACAGCTGCTATGGTCTATTGTGTAAATAAGTAATTACAGAATTTACAGACTATCATGTAAATATGTAATTATGGACTTTTTAAAATGTGCATTATTTCCTCGATAGTCTATCGTTTAAATATGTAATTATGGACTTTAAAACATGTATTATTTACTCAGACTGCAACAGCTCCTTGGGACAGAGCTGTTCTGGCCTATTGGGTAAACATGTAATTACAGAAATTTTAAAAATATGTATTATTTATTTGCCAGTGCTGCTGTCAATACATCATGGCAGCCATTTGGAAGTTGGTATCATATAGTCAATACTCTGTCAAGTTTTCATTAGACACTTGAAATAATTCTCCGAGTGCTCTGGTCTGCTCCAAGGGAAGAAACACTCCCAAGTATGTGCTTCTGGTGTGGTTTAATCCAGTTTTGGTTCTGGGAGACCACTGCACAACAAGAATCCCAGTGCTGAAAGTGGGCCTGACCCCTGCAGACATTATTCTTCACCTCAACTAAAGCATCAAGGCAGGAACACCCACAGAGCACAATCCATGGTCCCATTTGCATCCCAATTTCTGTGCACCATAAGCAGGAGACAGGTTGGAGCAAACAGTTCTGCAATTTATGAAGTGTGGCATTTTTGTAATATACAGAACTATGAATTCCAGAAATGCTTCCAATGACAAGAAAATATTCTTCAAAGTGGTGGGAGAAACTTACTAAGGGGGTTTCACTCATCCAATATGGAACTTCAAAGACATTACTATTCTGAAAAAGGGGTAATTACCATTACCATTAAATATTTATGTTTCTAAATTACCCATAGGCCCCAATCAGAGATGAATTCTAGGTACTCTGCAAACATTTATGAATATCCCAACCTCAAAGACTTCACAATTTAAGAAATATTTTCGAATATATTATACTCTATAGAATGCTTTTTAGAAGCAAAATGAATGTGGTCTTAGGCCAAAATGTGTGCACTGAGTTTATGATCTGCTGTGTCTGCATCTATTTACCAATAATTCTAACATTTAGGCATGATTTCCCTAATAGACCACAGCAAAAAGCAGAACTAGAATAACTTATTCTTGTAAATATATAGGACAGTTATGTAGCATGGGACTGTGTTCTGCTACAAACAATTCTATCCTTACATTGGAAATAGGAGTGGGATTGTCATTTACCTAAAATTATCTCCTCACCAAGAAAAGGAGAGAGAAGAAAGATAAAACTCAGAAAGAAAAAGATAGTGTAAAGATAAGGAATATTGCCATAGTAAGATATATTTATTATTCATTTTTACTGATGGCACTTTTCCCATGGTCTCCAAGCCTTGTGTAATAATAAAGCTCTAAGAACTGAAACTAAATAGAAAACAGTAAGAGTACTGAAAAAGCCAAAATAATTCCCATCCTGATGAAAGATGGCAGAGCATTGGCTGTTGTTAGACTGAGTCCAGCAAAGTCAGCTCAACCCTTTGGGATGGATCTGGACTAACCAGTGCAGGGCTGGAACATGACCTGAGGAGCAGGGGAACAACCTGGGATTGCTTAGGCCTGAGAGGGGATGACTGCCAGGGACACAGTGAAGTTCTCCAGACACTTGAGAAGACAGAGAGGAGTGAAGACTCCTCTTTCTGTCCAATTTAGATAGAACAAGTGGTAATGAAATTCAATATGCCAAGGGAGGTTTAGGTCAATGGCCTACCCAGGAAGACTGCAAAATCTTTGTGGTTTCTAAAAATGGAGTGAACAAACTTCCACAAACAATGGCACAGTTATCCTGCCTTTGAGAAAGGAAGACAGACTCTCCACATCCTTTTCTGGCTGGTTTCTACAGAGCTTTTTGCTCCAGAACTGACCACAACTGTAGACTCAGGCTTATGCCTAAAAAATCAATGAAACCCACTGAAATTTAACAAGAACTTTTAAAAAAAGAAGAAAAAAAAAAAAGAGGAATCATATAGATACATAGATCTTTGATACAGTCTAAATAATGTATATTTCAAGATCCTATTTCATATTATTTCTCCTGAACAAGAATGCCCTGCCCCCTACCCAGAGTTTGACAGCCCATACTCAAAGACAGCTCTGAGAAAGGGCCAGATTGCACCAGGTTGTTTTGAACTGTGAGAAAGGGATGTGTGGGAAGACACTTGCTTATCTCCATATATGTACCATGAACATATATGTTATTTTCAGCTTTAAAAAGATCACAGTTTATTTCAGAAAAGCAGAAAAAAAATAGTTTCATCCCAATTTATTGTTCACTTAGCCAGAGATAAAAGCTGGCAAGAAAATGTATGAGAGAAAGGAACAACAGCCTGAACAAGTGATAAATGTGAGTGTTGCCACAATGAAAACCAACAATCCACATCTGGAACACAGAAGCTGTGAAATCTCCAGCCATGATGAGGATTTTCAGCTCTCTATGGTGAGTTCCACTGACCATGGATTTTCTGTAATAACGAGCCTAGCTCTCTAACAGTAGTTGGAAATTGCTGTCCTCAGGGTAATTTACCATGTGTTAAAACAGGTAAGTTTCATAGGAAGAGTCTCTGCAGGCTTGGAACTAAACATTGGGATTTCCTTCCAGAACCTGGGAATCTGCCATAGTCTGCTCTTCTGAGCTGTTTATTCTGGAGCTCAGCCTGCATTTGCAAGGTCATGCCGGATACCACTCGTCACACTGTGTTGCCTATGCGTGAAATCCTCATTTTTTGCAAAGCTCACAAATATATATTCATGTCATAGCACCTTAACATCCAGGGATGGTTGGAGCACTCCAAAGCAAGGGGGGCTGCCCTACACGCTCTGTCTTAGTGTGGCTAAACAAGGCCAAGTGGAAAGTTGTCAGCTGGAGACTGGAAATCTTATGGGAAGGTTTCTGGAACTAGGTGGAGGGGAAAATATAGACCTTGCCTTGTGTGTTTGCAATTAGTAATGTGTGAAGTAGACCCGCCAAAATGGGAAGCAGTGTCCATTTTGTAGCAGTAATTATTATTGTGAAGCCATTTTCAAGGTGGGATTATGGGCACTAAACCGCTGGGACTGGCTGTGCTGCCCATGCGTTAAATCCTCATTTTGTGCAGACTTAATGAAAAAGATAGTTTTCTGTAATATGTTCTGTCTTGTCAGTTGCTCCTACACAGCAGTATTGGGATGCTTTCTTTGTGCTTAATACATGCAGTGATAATTTTTTCACATGCTCTCTCTGTAAACGTTCCACCACAAAACATTCTGTTAAACTGGAATTAAGGTTGTAAATATGCATTAATAAGTTAGAGCAAATTCTGTACTAATTGCCTGCCCACACAACCTCACTGCCATAGATGGAGAAAAAGCTGCTGAAGGACATTGCAAGCTGGGTTCTCATCCCAGAAATGTTATTCTACCTCCACATACAGGGGTCTGACAGAGAATCAAATCCTGTGCTGAAGTTTGTATGAAACAGATGCTTGAGTATCAGGAATGCAAAGTTGCACTCCCACTTTACAAACATAAAGAACAGGATTGCAAAAGCACTTGTCAGTGGCCTAAATCTGCTCTCCTTGGAGTAAATGGCATTTTCACCACTGGCAGTAGAACTAAACCAGTAATCCCTCCTTTTGGAAACCCTGTCCTGGGAGACATGAATTAAACAAATCCTATTCTTTGTGGTTTGAATTAAACAAAATAGTTTGGGTTTCTTTTGTTCCCTCAGCTAATGTCTTTGTACAGTCTCATCAGCCTTTCACCTACATCAGTTACATCACAGGATGAACCACACAGCAGAGTGATTCCAAATTTACTTTCTGTTCCAGCCACATGAAATACATTCTACTGTCAAAATTCTCTGCTAATTCCTTCAGGAATCAGTCAGTATTATTTTCCCTCTTAACTCTGACAGATCTGTCCATTCCTGTGGCTGAAATTAATTATTTTTTTTTTGTTTCATAAGATCATATTTTATCGTCAACATATTAGAAGGGAGAACAGTATCAGAGAGTATGCAAATCAGATAATAATTACCAGAAAATTAAATAACGGTAATTAATAATGACACCTTTCTCTGTATGATAATACAAAAATTCACAATGGTGTTGTGAATCTTGGTTTATTCTTACCTGTAATTTACTTTGAGGTCTTAGAATAAAAGGTGCTTAGAATGGAAAAGTATCATTATTAGCATAAAAATGAGGTATGTTCTATTTATTTTGTGTATTAATTTAGCAGAATATATTATTACACAACTTTATACTGTAAGCACAAGGTCACACAGGATATGACTTGTCACACTGTGTTGCCTATGCATGAAATCCTCATTTTGTGCAGAGCTCTGAAATATATATTCATGTCAGAATATCTTACTGTCCAGCGACAGCCCCAGAGTTTCATTCTATTACATACTGGGGAAACAGATTCAGCATCATTTGAGAGGTCTCTTCTTCTCTCAATACCCGAATGAACTCTCATTAATCAAAAACATACAAACACTCACCATGAGAGAGCCAGCCCCAGTAATGCTCTCCTCAGCCTGAGACATGATGATATCCATTCCACCAGCATTGTTTTATCATTTCAGTGTGACTATCATGGTCAAACAGCCAAAACAGAGCATTGATTTTACAGTTACTAGAAAATAGTACCTAACTTCACAATAAATGAATGAAATTGTTTCTAGGGATGGAATCTCTCTGGCACTGCCACTGCTCCAAACACTGCACAGACCTCAAGACAGATAATGCACCCTCCTCCAGACTCCCAGTCAGCCTAGGAGCACACACTGGAAGTTCAAGCTCTGCTTACACTGAGCACACCAATGGCTGCAGTTTGATAAACAGGAGTTCCTGCAGAACTCTGTGAACTACCTACCCATCAAATCATCATTGTTTTGCCCAGCTGTAGATGTTTTTCTCCTCTAAACACATTCCTACTGCAGAAACAGAAACAAAATTATTTCAGTCTTAGGGCAGCCTTTTTTTTGTTTCTTTTTTAAGCAGCCATAAAATTGAGATTTTTGAACAGTTTTAAGTGGAACACCTTGCTTACCAAAATTCTTAAATCTAAGGCAATGTCAGTTTGCATTAAGAAGAGAAATATTACCTTGGTCTTCAATAGCACAGTAGAAAGAAACAGCAGTTTAGAGATCAGAGCAGATCACCAGTGTAGCTTCCAGACCAGAACAGCAGGTTTGACATGATACTCAAGCAAATAGCCAGAACAGAACAGCAATTAACAGTTAACAAGCCACTTAAATTAAGAGCTTTCCTTGAGAAAACAGCCCCAGACCTTCAGAGATTCTAGGAAGTCAAGTGACAAAAGATGGAAGTGCATGGGGAATTTCCTCACAAGACCTTTTATCTGCAGGGTGTACAAACCCAGAAAAGCCTGGCCGAAATGTCGATGTAGGGGGATGTAGCTGCACAGAGGAGGGAATAAAGAGAGGAAAGGAAACAAGAAATTTTGAGTAATGACCTTCTAAGCAATGGAAACATAACTTTCTTCACTGATGTCTCCAGAGCCAAAATTTTGCGTGACTTGACATTTGGTGCTAACCTGTGTTTTGTACCCTTGTCATTCAACATGTCACCACAACATCTGGTAATGGAAGACAGGCATCAAGGGTCTGTAGCCAGCCTCAGCCCTCGGTCAGGCCGCTGCCCCTCCCTTGGTGGCCCTAGACTTAGCAAAGGGATGGACACACACACTGAGAACCAAAGCTACAACCCCTGGATGAACACACCCAGCCGTGGCACCCACAAGCACCTCCACCCATTTCTGTTTCACTTGATGTTTCAGTGCACCACCACCATTCTCTTGATATGAGCACAGGCTTCTCAGCACCACACAACACACAACATTAAAACCCATTCCTACAAGATGAGCAAGAAAAGTGAATGTCTCAAACTCCCTATCCCAAACCCTTTTTCACTTACACTGCTTCATAACTCTACAGTATAAATGATTTTTCTTTCATTCATGAATTTGACCTCCACAAACTTTTGAAGTCAAACAGTTCAAACAGTTAATAAAGACCTATCTTTGCTACTTTTCTCAGTCTCACATAGCTCAATGCACTCTGAATTTGGGACATGTAGGAGCACAGCCTCAGAAATATTTGTTGGTTCAGCTCTGCGACAGAAAAAGCCTGGAACCAGCCAAGTGTCTTCCCCAGCCCCTACACCTTGCTACCTCCAAAGTCATTTTGCCAGTCCTTCTGCTGCCAAGCCCTGGAAGCAATTCACGCATCTCCCAAACATGCAGATATCGGGATAAGTGCAGTTCAGCAGGACTCACAGCCAGTATATTCGGGTCACAAAACCAGGGGGAGGCCACTGCCCCTTAGCCACATCCAGAAGGGCAGAGGTGCCAAATTAGTTTTACAGCTTTCTAGCACTGAGATGTCTCTGGGGCCGGGGGACTTTTTGATGGACACATGGGAGCAACACTTGCAGCCTGCTTGAAAGGGTCATTTCCACATTTCACAGCAGTGCCCTATGGCGGGGTGGGAAGTGGGGGGGCAGTGTCAGATCAGCAGTCTGGGGGCTGGTGTTGGCAGGGGGAGGGACCCAGGCGCCTTTCTGGCTGTTTCGGGGGGTGGCGGGGGGTAGGACGTGGAACACCGTTCTGTGCAGCAGCAAAAGCTAAACCCGTTCCTTGACTGAGGGAGGTTGGAAGCAAGAGAGTTTTGGGGCATAAAATGTTAGGAGTGCAGATGTTTTAGGGCAAGATTGCCCTAAGGGGTTGGTACTGTTTGGGGGTGAAGCTGTCTGCAGACAAGGGCGTTTGGGAGCGAGGGAGACTGAAACAAAAGCATTGGGGGCAAGGATGTTTGGAAGCAAGGGCAAGGACCATTGAAGGTGAGGGTGTTGGAGGCTGATAGCACTTGGGGGATAAGAGCATTTGCAGAGTAAAAACATTTCGGCGAGAGGGCATTTGGGTCAAGGGTATTTGGCAGCCGGCATGTTCGGGGGTGAGAGTGTTTTGGGGAGAGGGGTTCTGCGCTGCTGCCAGCTCCCAACCGCCTCCGCCGGTGCCCACGCTCGCTCTGCGCTGCGGCTCTCGGACACCGGGAGAAGGAGCCTCAAGCCGCCCCCGCCACCGTCCGCGCGTCTCCCCCCGCTGCCTATTTCGGGGCCTCTCGCTCCCCAGGAGCGGAGCCCCGCCATGGTGCGGGCTCGGCGGCGAAGCCCCCCCCCCCGTGCCCGGGCGGGCAGTTCTCTGCGCCCGGCGGGGCACGGCGGCGGCGGCGGNGCTCCGGCGAGCCGCGACTGCGGGGGGCCGGGGGGGGCCGCTTGGGTTTGGGGGGGGTTCCGTAATCCAAGAGGCTTTGGGCTGCCAAATGTAAACACTCCGCCATGATTTCTTTGTTTAGATAATTGAACCTGCCTCCCTCTCCCTCGCCGACTCTCGCTCGCTTTTATTTATTTATTTCCCCCCCTCCCGTCATCATCATCATCATCATTATGGCTTGTGTGGGGTGTTTTTCTTTTCTTTTCGTTTCTTTTTTTTTAAGGGTGGTTATTTACTAGCGGCGTTTATCAATTGCTGGTTTTACAAGTATTTATATTTTTTTATTTTTTTTTTTTTAAGGGTGGTTATTTACTAGCTGCGTTTATCAATTGCTGGTTTTACAAATATTTATATTTTTTTATTTTTTTTTTTTTAAATCTTTATATATATCCCTGTGGGGTGGCGGTGGGAGGCATGAAGGACAGGAAGTTGTTCCCGCCGGTTGAGGGGCTGAGGTTGTTCCTCCTCCCTTGGCCGATGGGGCCGGGGGCAGCGGCCGCATCACCTCCCACAGCGCCCGGCGCTCCCAGAGAAAAGGCAGCGGTTCCAAAGGCATCACCCGCTCCAGCGGGAAAGATGCTGTGTGCAGGGGGGAGACGGGTGGAAACTTCCAGCCTTAAGTTTTTTGCATTTCCTTAAAATTCAAGCTTGACAGGAAAGCGTGCATATTATTATTATCTATTTTTCTTATTATTATTGTACGGGATTTCCCTATCGAGAAATAGGGGTTTATTATAGGAACTGTACAGGAAGTGTGATCATGACAAGTTCCACCTGCAGCCCTCCTTTGGCAGCAAGTTTCTCTATTTGGAAATACCAATGTATTTCCTGCCAGTGCTACTTGAGAGAGACATCAACACACTTCATCAATGTCCATAAACCCCTTTCCACAGACCTGATCCTATCAGATCTCAACTTCCCAAGGCTCTGGTGAGGTGCCTAGGGATGCAGGAGGCTGACTTGCAGTGTGCCAAACCTGTCAGCTACCCAGGAAGGATGCCCCACAATTCCCTTGGGATATTTGAGGAATTTTAGGCATCACATCTCTCAGGAATTGTGCCAAAGACTCCAGAAATTCTCCATTGCTCATATTTTATTCCTTTTTATATTAAGGAAGAGCACCACCTCCTGATGTCTCCCTACACAATCATTTCTAGGAGGTCCTCAAGTGCTACAGAATGTACAGCATTGCCTTTGCTGTTCATGCGTAGAAAGAGCAATACAGCAGAGACAATATAAAGAGTTGTTATATAGGAAAACAGGACAATTTACTCACCCTGTTACACAGTAAAGAGAACATGCTCTGTGACAGCTACTAATCATCAGATAGATTCCAAATCCATTTGGCCCTGAGCCTCTTGCTACGATACTGGCCGCCATTCCCACAAGAAACTGCCTTGGCTTTGGAAATACACTGATCATTTGTGCCTTATTGTACCTTAAATATTGTGTCTGCCATGGACAGAGGTCCTCTCTCTGCAAAGGGATCACCAGTTTGGACTCCCAAAACCTTGTCTAAGTCTCACTAATCCCTTGTAAAGCCGTTGTTAATTGTTGGGCTAAGGAGGTCTGCACGTACAGTGAGTGTAGAAAAAAAAAAGTATACATATGCGTTACACTGACACTCTATAGGAATACAGAGTTGCATTGCAAGTTACATTTCAGAACAGCACAGGTATTTATAAACTATTTTACAGTAAAATACTGGTAATTTGATTGGATCATGGCCAGAGTGGAGCGACTGCCATGCGGGCCTTGGAGTTGCTCTCAATAGTTTGGCAGCCCTCAGGGTCACCCCTCACAGTCTGACCTCACTCCTGTGTTTCAAATACCAAACAAACACCATCACTTGGTTTTTCACAGCAACCCTAGTTCTGCTGTCCTACTTTGTTCTAGTTCTTTTATACAGAAGTTCAAGAATATTTCCCAGTTTCTGCTTTTTCTGCTTCTCTTTTTAAGGTTACACTACTTGCTTACGATTCTATTTTTATTTCCCTGTTAGGATTTCATTGCAATCTCCCCTTTGTAGATTTTTTACTTGTGGCCATTTAAATTCATTTCAGGCTAGAACTTGGCATAAAAGTTCGCAGCTTCTCAGCCAGATTTGAATTACTATATTTAATCTATACTCAGCTCTTAGGCTCTTTTTTTTTTTTTTTTTTTAAATGAGAGTGAAGATAGAAATAATTTTGTTGTGGTTCCAAATGGTGCCATCACTCTGTACTGCTTTCAGATCTTGTCTTCATTCCACTAACTTTTCAAAAAGGACATGCCAGAGCATTGATGATGTGACTTTAGAAACATGTTGCTTTACAATCCTTTAAGAACAGTTTATTTCAGCATAAAACTTTATGAAAATTAAGCATTGTGGGTGCACAAGGGTATTTTTATTGCACTCTTAGATATGGCTTGCTGAACAGCAAAGCAAGTTTTCATGTGGGCTTAAAAGAGGGCAAAAGTTTTGTTAAGCTTTGAAAAACAGATTTGCACAACTGTGTTTGTGTTATTAATTTTTGGGAATATTTAGGCAGTGCTGTGTTGGCTCTGAAGATACGAAGAAGATTTTTATTAAATGAGATTACATTGGATAGCCTAAATTTCCTTTCTCTATTTATCCATTTAAGAAACAAATGTACTACTTAATCCGAGATGCATTCCACTGTGGAAGTCCAGCTGAGTAGTTGCTTGAGAAATATTTCTACCGAGTCAAACTTTTGTTTGCTCCAGGGTTTTATTATTGCTATTATTATTATTATTAATAATAATAATAGTAATAGTAATAGTAATATTTAATACTTTTTTATTACAGTGACCAGAAAATGGCAGAGCTACTGGTATTTAATACTGGCCAGTATTAAATAAATGTAATTAAGGTAGTGGTTTTTATCACAGCACATGCACAGGTGATAGAGGGATCCTGTGATGGATCCTGCAGTCTTTCACTAACTGCTGGTTAGAGACAGTTTCACCAGTCAGACTGGTCAGAGTTTTCCAACCTCTTGCTTCCAGCTGTGAGGAGTTATGGAAAATCACACCAGACCTGCATGATAGTATTTCCTCTGACTTTACAGAGCTGCTAATGATTGATTTTATAATTAGCTCTTGTATCACACCCCGATGCGATGAGCAGGAGCAGAGAGGACCCTGTGGTGCTGGTGACAAATTGGGATAAGTGGCAGTGCCTGTCTTGAGAGTGAGCAGGCCCAAATCCAGCAGATCCATGGCCGAGTCCATCCTGACTGTCCTGCTCACCTGTGCAGGGAGCAGGCTGCTTTTTCCACACTTTGGAAGAGGCTGCCAGAGGGGCACTAATTACTGACCTGAGTGGGAATGGAAGTAGAAGGATCATAGGAGAAAGTGTGCAAAGAGCTACAGCAATGTGATCCGTACTCAAGTATCTTTATGATCTCTATGGTGGAGTATCTTGTGCTGGAAATGGGCACTGTAAAAGACTCTTGCAGACAAAGTTTGAAAGAATGTTACAGATTTTTAAAACTATGAAAAAAAATAAAGGCAATATGCACATTTTCCTTCATTCTTCTCATTTGGGGCGTAAGTCTTTGTGGTAAAGTAACTAGATTCTTTGAAAAGCTGTTTTCTGTATTAGTTTACCTTCCCTGAGATTGCATTTGAAATGTGTGTGTAAAAAAGCAATGATGTGTACACTGGGAGTGTTTTAATCAATGCAATATGACAATGTATCCCCTGGTTATAAAATGGTTGCAGTGTGGAGCTCTGTAATAAGCTGCACTGTTGTACAAGAGAGTGGAGAAAAGATCTTAAAAACAGCAGTAAAAGTCTTGCCTAAAAAGGTAATATCCAGATTCTAAAAGTAAGGTTGAGATTAAATCTGTCAGCCTAAGAGCCTGCATCTACTGGACTAAAAAGAAAAGATTCAGGTGCTGAGTTTCTCTTTTGCAAGCAGATCTTTCCACTGTAAATATGGGTAAAAGCAATTATGGAAGAAAATATGAAAAATAAAGTTTTCTTTGAGTGCTTTGCATGGAGTTAACAAATTGCTATTGCACAATAGTAACACTGCATTAATTATGTCACTATTTTTCCTTCGTGATAGATTATTGTTAGTAATTCATCACTGTAACATATTAATAGTGGTATTAGTTTTTAAACAGAACAATCATATTAGTAGCATACTTGTCATATTAGTGAAAATTAACAAAATGATGAAAAATTGCTACCAAGGCTTTGGGGCTCTAACACTGCAAGGAAATCACTTTTTTCCCAATCCAGCAGTTTTTCAATGAGCATATATTTTCTTGCAAAGATAAAGAGACTGTTTTACAGTGTTCTCTGTCCATGCCCCAGGAGCCATTTAAAAATATTTATGCCATCCTTTTAATGCCAAATGTGTGTATTCTTTTATGAGTCTAATACTGTTACGTTCTGCCTTTTAAAAGCCTGTGTGCTGCCATTCACAACCCCTGGCATGAGGTTTGAGGCCATTACCTCCCTTTTTGTTGGGGACTGGGAGTCTGTACTGTCTGGTGAACTTCTGGAGCACAATCCAACTGCCTTTCTAAAAGATTAAGGAACATTGCTTGCAGAGTCACTTATTGTGAACTTGTCCATGTGCCTCCTTTTTTAGGGTCATTTTTGAGGGGGTTTCTGTTTGTTTGGAAGGGAGGTAGCTTCAGGTCCCTCTGAGCATCCTCCTTTTTACTTATTCATCCTGACCTTTTGCCTATACAGCATCTTTATCTCTGCCATGGGATCTCTGGTTAATATACAAAGATGATGTATAGGTTTCTCTCTAAGAGTAACAACTTGAATTAGGGAATGGGGTTAGAGAGTGGATTTCCTGCTCCTTCTCTCAAGAACATCTGGTGCCTCAGAATCAAAAAAAGAGAAAACATTAAAAGAACCCTGAGAATCCTGTTTGGAACTGGAATCACTGGTTTTGCCTACTGCTTTGTGAAACCAAGAGGTAAGTCTTCAACCTTTTGGGTGTTCAGAAGCCAGCAAAATACAGCATTTCCCCCATTTATGCATCTACTTTGGGTTAGCTGTTTTATACGAAGCAGTTTCTTCAGCTTAAATCTGCTAATTTAACGGAAGACATGAATAGATTTCATTTGATTAACAACAGAATGTCACAATGGGAAAATAAGTATTTATGAGTAAGCAATAGGCCACAACAGGCCACCTTTTATTCAATAATCACTTGAGCCCAGTCAGTCAAATGCAGATGAAATGATACATTTCGTGAGTTTTTGGAATGACCACAAAGATGGCTTTATATTCTTGTCTGTGTGCAAGATTGCTTTCTTGGACCACGTGATTCATCAGTAAGTATTCTGGAGATTCAGAAGCACAGTCAGAACCAGAATTCCCAAAATCAGTCCAACAACCCTCAGTCTGATTTTTGCAAAACTCTCTCTAGACAAAATCCATGCTGCCACAAGCTGGAACCGTCCTAGGGGAGTCAGACCACTGAACAAACCTGCACCAACCACAGATGTGACCCACACATACAACAGGGTTAATAGCAGTGTCCTCGTTGCAAAGATTAATTAATGCTTATGAACAGCTTTTATTATCAAAACTGCTGTTGGATTAGCCAGGCCACAGCATCTGTGTGAACAAAAGTATGTGCAGCTGTTACACCTGGGCTGTGCTTGGCTGAAAAAAGTTCCTTAGGAGACATCCACAGTGACACTGGGACCAGCTTTACAGTGACCCCAAGTCCATACCCAGTGACCATCTGCCCTGAAAGCCTCCCAGCTTCTCCCATGGCAGCAAGTCTGTGTAGGGTTGGAAGTGCTGCTGAGCTCCCAACTCTCAGCTGGGACTGGCCCTGTCCCCACCTCTCCGACCTTTCCCACTCCTGTGTGTAGAACTCACGTAGGCACAGCACAGCTCACACAGGGGCCACAGTGTCAGCCTGTGCCAACCCCAGCACCCCCTGCTCTGCAGTTCCCTTTGTTGGAAACTCAGCTTTTCTCTGTGTTTTTCCTAGCAGCAGACAAGCCATGGGGAGAAGCAAGTGGCATAGGTGACCTCTCCTTGGTCTGTGAGTAACAACAGAGAAGTGAAGTTGGTATTTTAGTGTCCCTCTTCTGAAGTTTAATTTCCCAAGTATTTCTGAGCTCTTAAAGTGTTGTGCAGATGATGGCTGCAAGCAGCTGTACACTTCCAAATGAAAATCTCCCCAGTGATGTTTATAAAGTTGTGCATGTTTTGTGGCACTGATTTTAATACAAAACATTAGATTGACATCCGATCTACACGTAACATGCATTTGACTGACATGGGCATTTTTTATACATTGATGTGACATATGCCAAGCATAACAACAGCTCTGACTGACAACACAGCAAAAAAGGACTTGTATTATCCATGCTCGAGTCAGAATGTTTCCATCCTTCCCTATTTAGTGGTAGTAATTGTGCTACACATAAGAGAAGATATTTTTGGAGTAATACAGCATTGGAAATTGGCCCGAGTGGCACGTAAGTCCATGGCAGAAAGAGCAAGAGGTCTTTTTACTCTCTAAGCATTTAGAAAAGATAACATAACTAGGGCTCCAGTGAATTGGAGTTGTCAAAATTCACACCTAAGAGAAAGGGGGTGTTGGGCCTGTTGCCAGGAAACAGCATCTGGTATCACATTTCTAACAGGATGCATGCATATGAATGCAAGTGGGAGCTGCAGCATGATAAATCTATCCCAGAAACTGCACCTCCTCTCGTCTGCGTTGTGGCACCCGCCCATACAGACTTCCTTGTCCTCATTCCCTAACAATACTTTACTCATAGCCAGAGTTCTCAGGCAGGTCATCTGCAGGGCCAGTTACAGGTTCACCTTCCGTGTGGCTGGTGCCACAGACTGTGTGCTGGGCCTGAGAGCAAGCCTGGCTGCTCTTTGTGTGGGTATTATATTATATTATGTTAATTATATTTTCTTGCACAATATGTAGTTTGCTCCCTGGCTCAGTTCTGAAGCCACACTAGGACATGATTTGTGTGGACAGGACTGCATTAATCTTGCCTCCCACCGTTCTCTAGTCCTCCAGCACCATCCCACCTTTAATATTCTCTGTGCCCACATGCCACTCTCCATGGTACAGCAAGGAACTCTCACAGTGTTTCAGTTCCTGAGAGCACAGACACACTCAGGAATAATTCTGTTGTGTGGACATGGGGGCAAGACACAGAGCTCAGAGGAGATCCAAGGTCAGTGTGATCTTGGCCAACTGATCCACCCTGCCTTGGGTGCAGAAGATGTATCTGGTTGCTTTATTCCAGGAAGAGAGATACAGACCTAGGAGATGGAAGAGAACAGAAGGGGGTAATACTGGAAGAATTACCTATGATCAAGGCACTCAATTAGGTTGTTAGTGGAGGTTAGAAATATTCACTCTAACTTTTCCAAGACTGTGGAGTTTCTTTAGAGGATGGAAATCTCTGGAATATATTGGGGTAAAGCCAGGCAAAATCCTGACTGGAAATTCCATCCTTGGGCAGTCTCGCAGTGATGGTCTGAGCAGACATCCAAGAACTCTGGGAATATCTGGTGTCCTGACAAAGTTCCCAGGACAGTCTCATGATGTGATACTGGAATTGCAATAATCAGTATTGAATGGACGCTATGTTACTTAGTTTTCATGAGTTTGCAGACTCACAAATATTTTGTAGTTCATCGAATTATGGAACAGACTAACTCAAAAAGTAAAACCTGAATAAAGAACAAGACCTTATTATGGGCACTCAATCTGTATCATCTCAGCACAGTTTTCACAGACCTCTTTTTTAAAACAGCTTTTCTGTTCAGTCTCAGAATGGGTCATAATGCAGGAAATTAAGATTTCTTCATTATTTCTTCTTCTTTTTTTTTTTTTTCATTAATTCCCAGCAGTATTTGTCGTTGTTCTAAAGTTTCGGTTCTTTGTTCTTAGATATGGAAATTTGTTAAAACTTAAACTACCTGGCAATATTGAAATTGAGGCCGACAAGGAGATTTAGGAACTGGCAATGTAAAGGCTCTTTCCTGAAAAAGTAAGAATTTCTTTTCTAAAAGACGGTGTCCCCTTGCTTCCCCAGTTAGAAGAACGGCTGCTGAATGGTAAAATCTGGTCATGTTGAGTTTTAGTTGCCCAGGTAGGTGTTGGTCCAGGATAATAGAGACCAAAAGCTGCATAATGGATATACACAGTAAGTTATTATTCTCATGAGTTGTTTCTCCCCTTGTGTTTAAAACACCTTTCATTTCAGATGGCCTTTGACACTATAACTGTTCTGTGGCTAAATAGCTAATACCTTTTGTAACATGTCATTGCTGTGTCTCTGTATGACTGTTATATTTATTTTTAAGCAAGGCCTTGGCAGACCCATTTGTTTTGTTTATGGTTTTATTTCTAATTTTAATCACATTAACCTTGTATATATGTAATCTCTTAAACTGTGCTTTGTAATAAAGCACTGGGGTGCTCTTGGGCAGCAGGTTTTACAGGCACATTTTCTGAAGAGACAATTCTTCATATATTATGATTATTCCCATCACATCTGAAATCAGGTTATCTGCTTGGGGTTTTTTTTTAAATAGGTTTATTTACATGAGTATTACCAGAAAAGTTTTTTTCAAACAAAAGGATTTTTGAGTGTAGAATCATGGATTTGTGTTAGAATCTGTCCCTAGCTGAACAGGATAGTATTGCTTGGTACTGCTGGTCACTTGGTTTAGGATTCAGTCCTATAAGGACTGATTTATTTGAATGCTATTTTTGGGTTGTTCAGTACCTTCTAGGATCAGCTGTCTTACTGGAAGATTCCTAACACTGATTTGAGAATGCACTTAAGATAAAAACCTGAAAGGAAATTTTAGTGTAGAATTTACCTCTTCAGTGCCATTCACAAAGCTGTTGTCACATGACAGTTAATTGTAACTGGTAAATATTCTCTTTATTCTTCATATTTACTCACAAGAAACTTCTGCAGATACAGATATCAAAGATCTCATATCAGCTGAAGAAATTTACTGTTTTCAAATGCAAGTGTGCAAAATAACAGGTGTATTGCAATTAGAAAAAAAGTCCAGTGTTCAGTTTTCATAATGCATTTAATAAAATATTTTGAAGTAATTAATAATTAATAGGTTTTTAATATACTGCTTCCTTGGCAATTGTCAGCAACAATCCATATCACTTACTAGGAAAAAGTAGGCCAGCTAATTTTCAGTGCACATGAAAATTGTAAATTAGAACAGGGAGCATATCCAGAAGTTCTGTGTTATTATGGTGAGTAAATAAATTTCCTTGTATGCATGCTAAATGAAAACAACAGTGGAATGGAGTTCATGTATCTTATTCCACATAGATGTTTTTATAGCCTGTTGTGTTTTTTTTTTAAATTGTGCCTACAACAATATTAGTTATCAACAGCCTTTTCATTAATTACAGTAAATTAATCATGAACGTTTTCTTCTTTAAATCAGCTTTACATGTCTGTTGCTTTAAATTTTCTGAAGTACAAGTTCTGGGTGGACAAGCCATATTACCAGATTTTTTTTTTCCTGATTTTCCCTCTGTTTTGTGTTATTTTGGCTAGTTTTGTCTGCCAGAGGGTACAGAAGATCTTCACATTTCAGAGGGATAGAGATACTAAGAAGCAAGAATATCCCAAAATGGGTAAGGCTGTGTGCTGCATTCCAGTCTCCCTCAGCTCTCATATCAGCACAACTAAAAGTACATGGGCCTGCTAAGATTTTATATCCATGTGTTGCTTGTGAAAATGAGAGATTAACAGAAACACGGCATAGTGACCCCTCAAATCAACATCATGTTGGAGGAGGTTTCATTGTGCCCTGTGTGCCTTCTCTAAAAATGTAAATTAGATGGAGATGTGTGAAAATGCAGCAAAACAGGAAAAGCTGTTGGGGAGTGGGTTGCAAGAGGCCACAAATAAAATCAAGATTTACCATTGCAATTACCTTGATTTCTTTTGGAAAAGCAGTACAGGTGCAAAAAAAATTAGTTCTCCAAAGAAACTTCTTATTCTTTGTAAACAAAAATTGCCTTTGGATGATGCTCCACTTGAATTGCCAGTACAAGTTTGGAATTGAGAACTTAAGTCTCTGGTTTACTTGCAGAAATTTCTTTTTGTTTTAAATTTGTCCAATCCTTAAGTTCAAGTCACTCTTAAAACTTGAATGTGATCTTATTTATGAAGATTATTTAATACTAAAAAAAATGTGTATATAAAGAGAAACTTTTTGGGTCTCTATTGCACAAGAGAAATAAAAGAGCTAAAGACCTAGAATCTCCTGCTGACCTCCAGGCTGTGGCACCTTGATCTGCCACCAGGGAGGGGCCATGTATTAACCAATGCAAAATACAAACTGGGAAGGGACAGTCTGCACCTTTGGCTTTTACAGTCTGAAATGCAGAATATTATTTAAAGTCTCACACACAGGTCTCAGCAAACTTCTGTCTCTTTGCAGAAGATGCTGTTAGTTATGACAAAAATTGCACATCATGTGGAAATTCACTGTGGTTGTGATGTGCATCCAAACGGGGACTCACTAGGCAATCAGAGTTAATTTCATGTATGACTTCAGGTAGGGTTTAGCTTTTATGTTTGGAAATTCTAGTTACTCTAACCCCTGTGTCCTATTAGATACTTAATCAAAAGTAGTCACATTTCCAGCCACAGACTACATGTAGCACACCAGAAACACTGTCTTATGGTTGATTCTGACAAATAAATTCAGTCACTTGGCAAAAAGCATTTGGGAGGGTGGAAAACTTTCTGGATGGCAAAGAATTATTTAGGTTAGTCAGCACTACAGAGCACTGCAGAGACGTTCAATGCGACCTAATAAGCTGCACAATGGCAGCCAAATTCAGCAATGGCAGCCAAATTCAGCATTGACAAATATGAAAATACACATATTGGAAGGAACAGATTGAATTGCTCATGCACATTGCTGGCTTTTAAATTAACTGTAACAACTTGGGAAAAGGACCTGAGGGTCACTGCGGGCAGCTCAATTAAACATCTGATCAATGAGCAGTGGAGGTTAAAAAAGCAAACAAAATGTGATATTGTAGAAAGAATGGGATGGAAAACAATGACAATATTGTAATTCTGCAATTATGTACATTGTTGGCACACTCTCCCCAAATACAATATTCATGCCTGGTCATGCCATCTTAAAATATGTAGAGGAAATAGAAGAAGCCCTAAGTTAGGCAACAGAAGGGGAACAGAGACAAGGAGAAACTTCCATATTAAGAGAGATTTAAAAGATAAGAAGTGTTCAGTTGGAAGAGGAAATTAATAAGTGGGGACATGATAGAGAGATATAAAATAATTAATGGTATGGAGAAGGTCAATTGAATGCTCCTATTTACTCTTCCCCATAATGTAAGAACAAAGTGACATGCATTAAATTGAAAAGAAACAAATTTAAAACTGATAAAAAGAAATACTTTTTTTACACAATGCATAATTAGCCTGTTGAACTCACTGCAACAAGCTATCATTATGCCCAAGAGCTTAGTAGGATTCAAAAAGGATTATACACTTATTTGGATAATGAGAGCACCCAGGGATACCTTAGATAGGATAAAAATGGTTGGGGGTGGAGATGTATGAACCCTCATGCTTCAGGGCATAAACCAATCATTAGCTGTCTGGGATTAGGAAGAAACTTCCCCTATGAGCAAATTATTCAATAATTGTCCATTATGGGTTTTCTTGCAAATTCATCTGAAGCATCTGGTCCTGGCCACTCACTGTAGAGACAGAGCACTGGACCGCTGATATGATCCAGTGTGGAATTTCCATTTCCCAAATTGCATGTGCATCTGCCGTGAGGCTGGGAAAGCCATCTCTGCTCCAAAAGGGATGGTTCCCTCTGTTCTGTGACCTTCCTGCTGCCTGGCAATTACTGTGCAGTTACTTATGTATTTATTTGTGACACAGACAGGCCAGGATCAAGTTCCATCTCTGGGAGAGGACAGCTTTTCCATTTGAAATGCATCACGCCCGGCTTGCACGGAGCTGTCTGACGCCAACATGTGAGAGCGTTTTATCCTTCAAAGTTCTGGAAAGCCTTTTGTGAGACTCACTGATAGTCAAAAGAGCATGTGATTCTACTGAAGTGTTATTATATCTATTTTGTTTTTTATTTTGTTCCTTTTGATAGTTCACTTGACAGATTTTTCTCCTTTTTTTACTTGCTCCACAAGTGGGAAATACACCCTGAAACAATGTGTTATGGAAGCAGTATTGCAGTCTGCTATTGCACTAGTCCTATAACAATCCAGGTTAGATTATCCAAGGAAAGAACCTTAATGTACCCATCTTGGAAAATCAGCCAGATACTCAAAGTTACTTCCTGGAGTTCTTTGCCTGTAGCAAAGACAAGTAAACCTGCCAATTTTTCTTACTGTGTAATATATTAAAAATGAGATGCCATTGAGATACTTTTGCATCTATTATCACTTTATGGTTTGTTCTCTGCCATTTACCCTGTTTTTAATTCATTCATTGCATCTTATGATCAAGTTTTACTATTACTATCTAGTTTTACTATTTTACTATTACTATCTAGGGGTTTTTTACTATCACTTTTTTTTCTACTATTACTATCTACTATTTTACTATTACTATATAGTTTTACTATTACTGTTATTTACTATCAAGTTTTACTGTACCATTTTACTACATAAAATGCTGCAACAAAGAGAGTGACAGATGAAGATGGAATTTCTGCATTGAACCATGTGTGTACATGATGCAGAACCTGTGTCATCATCCTGGAATATCCCTTTCTCACATTTGAGACTTACCCACCAGCATCTAGAAATCTCATCTACACACCTATTTCTCTATGAGTAGCGCTGATAAAATTCTGTAGCTCAAATAATCACTAAATGAAATCTAAACTGCCTTGTTTAATTGTCAGGATTCATTGTAAGTTTTTATGGTACTGTGACCTGACAGAATTGGAAACAAATGGAAAAAAATGCCTCAAAGACAAATTGTTTGTGGAGAAAGGAGTCAACAGTGGAGAAAGTAAAGCAAGGTAGATTAATCCAAGGGAATAAATTCTTAAACTCAACAGAAAAACAACTTTAAAACATGTAATTGTTTCATTATGCTGCACAACAATCATCCTTAAACCACACAATTATAAAACTATGTTCCACACAAGAAGGATGTAAATATATTTAAATCCAGTTCATGGAAAACAGACAGAAAGAGTACTTGTAATGGTCAAATAGCTTTTATGTTTTACACTCAACAGAATGGTTTAAAGCTTTGTAAGCTTGCTTAGAGTTTGGAAAATTTGGAATAAGGTTTTCATACAGCAAAAAATATTTTCTTCATATGTAGTGTATTAGTCTGCACTATTTGTATATGTGTTTTAATGACATGTTTGCCTTAAATAATAATAGCAACCAATCTGATTTTGAAACTATAGGAGCCCCTAGGAGATATAGCCAGTGTTTATCAATCTACAAGTAGCAGATGCAATTTCAGATGGAATATAATGGAGAAAATGAATGATGAAGCTAAGTGCAAGGATCAGCACTTCCAGAAAGCCTCATGAATAATGACAACTAGGTTGGAAGCATAGCTTTAGAAAGTATATCCAGGGAGACCAGCTGGACTGAGTTAAATACGTTACAAGAAACTTTCTAAGTGTTTGGGTTGAATTCAGCTGTAGTTAGCAGTTACCAAGAGGAGTTACTATCCAACAACTCTGTCTGTGGCCCAGATTAAGTGACTTTTCTGGGTTTGTTCCAATTCCTCTCTCTGCAGTGTTCAGGCTGCAGGAATTGGAGTGATCCAGGTTAGCATCCTTGCTGCAAGTCTCACAGGTATGGACTGAGTGGGCACGAGGAGAAATGAACAGAGCTGGCAGCCCCACATGGGCTCCTCTGGGTCATGCTTGTGGCTGTGCGGAAGTGAGCAGAGTTCCTGCCTGTGCGCTATCGCTTACAGATAGATGGAGGTCATCAGCCTCTAGGGATGCCAATCAGGGTGGCTGTGCAGAAGTGAGCAGAGTTCCTGCTATCGCTTACAGATAGATGGAGGTCATCAGCCTCTAGGGATGCCAATCAGGGCCTTTTCTCAGCCTAGATTTCCCAATTAAAGCTGGGATTCCTTGCTCCTACAAGCTGTGGACTATTGGAGGGCTTCAGGTATTCACATGAGCAAAGTATTGGAGAAATACAGGCAATATAGAACAAGAAAATATTTCATATTTTTTTGCTTGAAAAAGGCTTTGTGACACTGTTGAACAGCCTTTGTTGCAATTGCTGAAGTCAATACAGCCCTCAAACGGACTTCTGCTGTGAAAGCCTCAGGTCTGTGCCTGTCATGGGGCACAAATGATTCTGGTATTGAAACCACCTTTACAGCAAGGATGTGAAGTAAGTGAAGGTCATTACAGTGTAGTTTCAGAACAGTGTTTTTAAAACTTTGTCCTTCAGATGAGTCCTTAGAGTAGTTTCGGCCCTTCTTTAATGTGCAGTTTCACCAGCCCAAGCTACTGATTCTGTGGCATTAGCAAAAATTTATCTTGGAAGACGTTCCACCTCCTGATCACCATTCCTGCAGGTGAGAGAGCTCTCCTGTGACAGCTGAGGATCAGGGCCATTGTAGTGCTGGGTTTTAGATTCTTCCCTAAAAAGTACTGCTAAATGTATTAGAATAGATATAGAAAGAAAATCTCATCTATGGGACCTGAAAATGCACTGTGTAAGACTCTATTAAAAAAGTAGTCACATAAAGACTCATTGCTACAGCATATTTTCTTCATTATTTCTGCCTCATTGTATGTGAAACTATATTAGTATAATGAAGTGAGAAATAGTAGGATATTGGATATTATATTTCCTGCCTAGCAGTTTTAGAGAATTTAGCTCAAGGCAAGAGAAAATGCAGCCTTTCTGCCCTGAAGAATAAACAAAAACCTGTTACAGAAATAAAAGTGTCAGTAAGAAATCAGGTGTCTCTCCACATGCATCAGCACATTTCTTACCATGGCTTTAGAGATACCTGCTTAGATTTGGATTTCGTTTGGTTTGGTTTGGTTTGGTTTGGTTTGGTTTGGTTTGGTTTGGTTTGGTTTGGTTCAGTTTAGACACACTCAGGTTTGTTACACATTTATGTGTAACTTTCTGTTTGTATAGAATGGAGACATTTGAGATGTGGACTAACCAAGCTGCCATTTATCAAACTTGAATGTCAGAGGAACGGTGCAAAGCTTCCTGCTTTACGACTTCAGGTCCCCTAGATCCCAATTAAGAAAAAATATTTCTTTTCCTCTCTTTTCAGCCCCCATGCTTTATTTTTCTTATTCTCCATGTAAGATATCTGATATTTCAAAAATTGCTGTTTCTTTTCCTTCTTATCTATGTTCTCTTTGGTGTGCCATTAGTCAATCTTCAAACACAGAATTCTTCCACATAAAGAGTAAATTCTTCACAGTTTTGTTTGTCAGCTATTTCACTTGCTTAAGTACATAGAGAAATCTTAGGCTATCAAGGAGAGGAGGATCCCAAAGCCAGAGATAATAACATTTGCATTTAACAGTAGGAAAATACAGGTCTCCAAAATGCAGCAACCAAATCACCAAATTACTGATAATTGCATAATTCTAGAAAATTACATTAAAAAAAAAGTTACAAAATAGCAGAGGATCAGTGCTGCTGGATGAATATCAGTGGACAGCAGTCTTGCTTCTAGCAAAGATACCTTGTACTCTTTTACATAAGTTATTTTTAATGTATAGCACTGGTAGACACTCTCTTCAGCAGACTTACTTAATAGGTTTAGGTCAGAGAGTTTCAACAGCTGGGGTTGAGAGATTTTGTAACTTAGGAAGTTTAATAGTTCACCAGGTATTTGTTTAAAATACCTCTTTTCACTTTAGCACGCCTTACAAAAACCAAAAATGTATTTTCAAAACAGTGGACTTTCTACATTCCACTTCTACAGTGGAACTTTCTACATTATTGGGAAAAAGTAAAATGTCCATAAAATGATACTGCTAAATTCTGATATTTTTAAATGTTAAATGCACTGATTTTCTGCTGAATCTTGGGCTTGGCCAAGTGAAGGCAGTGCACCTAGAAAAGCACACAGACCTAAGTAGCCCTTTGACTTGAAAGCTCACAGTTCATATAAATAAATATACAAAATAAATTTATAATATTCAGAAACCAGTAAGGCAAGTGGCCCATGTCAGAGGTTGAAGTGAGATAATTTATTCCACTTCCACGGTTCTGTCTCCAGACCATGATGTCCACCAAAGCTGCTTTGTGAACCTGGACTCCTTTCAAATTGCCTGCTGATCCTTGGAAGTTCATCCTCTTTCCTTTCCAGCCCTTTTTGCCCTTCAAAGAGAGTTCCAAGAGTTGCTGGAACTGGATCTCCTCTGCTTCACTTTCCTACTGCTGGATATTTGCCCCCGTAACTCCAGTTCAGACTGCTGCAGTAAGACAAGGCCAACAAGAGCTCCCATTGCAGGAAACTGCAATCACTGTCATAGCTTTGGGCAGCTGAAAAGATGTAAAAAAGGCTGTTCCTGCAGCTGGAAACCATAAAGAATAAGGAGTGCTCCTGTGACATTGCTTTCCCCTGCCATTTATTGTAGTGAAGCAACACCAAGATACCCTCATGCAAGGACTTCCCTCTTACTGCTGCTTGGGGACGTGTTTGGAGAAAAGAAAAAGAAAATTACCCTAATGAAAGGCAGCTTCCAGCCCTGCACATCAAACTTCATTAACTGACATTTAAACAGTTGCCTATCTTTGCTACAAACTGCCATTTATTTTCACTCTGTTACAGTTTGTTCTGTATTACAGCGCAGTTAGCAGTTACTTCACTGTTTGGATCTGTCACTTGCAGTTCCTTGGTGAATTCACAACATATGTTGTACCAATTTTACCTTTAAGCCCAAACTAAACTATTTTTAAACTATTTTTAATAAAATTTCCCAGTACAGATGCCAGTCTATTTTATTTTTCAGTTGTGGCCACAGAATAGTACTTCAGCAGTTGCGTCCAAACTCCATGCTTTGCATATATGTCAGAAAGCAAATTTATCCTAGGGGTCAGGTGATCAGTTTTGCTGGAAAAACTGTTTCAGCCTTCAGCTGAGGCTTTCTTTTCTATCAAAAGTTCTCCCATGAACCGAGTTTTCTTCCTGATAACTTTTCAAATTGTTCTATATGACATTTGTGTATTTTCCTCCTAACTCAATCATTCTATCTTTGTTGCAGGGATAAGGGCTGTAATATATTCTCATGTTTGCCACAGAGCAAGCACAGATTCAACAAAGATGTGACAGCCAGCAGGCTCCCTTATCTTCAGAGAGGGTCATCTGTTGTGCTTAAGAATATGGTGCAAATGATTGTACCAGTATATTGCTAATGCTTAAATCTACATTTCTATGTAAAATTAATTTTCTCTTTTGTCTGTAGTTGCAACTTGGAACGCCTTCCTTATATGCACTATAAAATGTTAATAGCAAAATTTAGTGTGACTTTATGACTGTGGTGTCATTTTTCTCAGCTTGATCAGCTCTTTCAAATGGCATCATTATGATCAAAGTTGTTTACAGTAATAAAGCAAGAATAGTTCCAATAAAATAGTAGGTGCCTTTACAGTTAAAGAGTAGCTGGCATTTAAGAACACAGCAGCTCCTCATTCTGTGGGTGCAGAATCATACAAGTTCACAATATAATAGAGTTAATGCATGTAATTACAAGATTGCCCCCCTCAGGATTTGAGGGCATTGAAAGAGACAACAGGAAATACATTATGAATCTGAAAGGGGGAAAAGTAGCAAAATTACATGTATATTGCCTGTGGAAGGAGAAACAACTGCATTGAAGCTTTGAAGTCTCCAAAATTGTGGATTACTCTAATGCACCATTATTGTTCACCAGTAATTTATCACCAGTTACTGACTTCTGAGAATAAATTGGTGACACTTAAAGGTGCATTTATAAATATTTAACTAATGTTACAAGACTGATAGAAATTATTTCAAAACTAAGTTGTTGTAGGTATGTTTCAATATGTGGAAACACTTATGAGTGATGTTTCAAAAGATGCTTAAGAAATTATGGTCTAACTACCAGCTGTAAACTTTAAAGCTCTGGGACATAATTTATAAAGGAAATAATTTATAAAGCATGGGTCTCTATAAAATCCTTAAAGAACTTTGTAGCATTAAGAAAATAATCAGTAATGGTGCTTTAAACCACATTACTCTGTATCTAGAATCAGTTTGGATATGGTTCAGCTCCATAATCTGCTGGGAAAACAGCTCAGCTGGGAGAAAATCTACAAGACACCTCCCAACGGGGGTTGAAAGCCGCTCAGGACAGTAATAGTGATATTTGCTTGGTTAACAGTGATAAGTGGCAAAGCTGGGATCAAGGTTAAACAAGTGAAACCTCACTTGGAATGTTCATATCCGTCGCAGTAATTTATTGGCAAAGGTTTTACCTGGGACAGTAACAAGTAAATCCCAGACTGATGGTTGCTCTCCTACAGTGAAATCTGGTAGCAGTACTGATTCCATTTGAAGGCTGTACTTTAAGATTGCAGTTCTCTGACAGAGAACTGAGGATGTGATTGATTTACATGACAGTGTTTTAACTGAGAACACCATAAAATAATTCAAAACCAGTCTGACATCTTGGAAGACAACCTTATATTA
Organism: Onychostruthus taczanowskii; assembly: GCF_017590055.1. Lineage (NCBI taxonomy): Eukaryota > Metazoa > Chordata > Aves > Passeriformes > Passeridae > Onychostruthus > Onychostruthus taczanowskii. The sequence continues at coordinate 3,402,362 of NW_024503124.1, forward strand.
AGAAACGTCAAGATTGTAGAGCACAGAAAGAGAAGCCCATGATATATTTTTTCAATGAATACCAGAAGTGGTGGGGATGCCTACCTATAAAACTCCTGAACAATGTGTTGTAGCACATTGTATCCTTGGAAAGGCCAATCAAGTAGCACATTATATGGTACTTGTGAAATGTTGCAAGTCTTGGAATGAGGAACAGAAATTTGAAACAGGCATATAAATCTGAGTCAGGCTGTTAGGGTTGAAGAATTTTCTTTTATCTGGATTACCTTGCTGCTCTTATTTGATGTTGAAAGGTGTTTATAACTGTTAAACTGGGAATGAAAAATATAAGCCAAGATAATGTGGTGTCACATTCACCCAGGAAGGCTCATTGAGGAAATCAAAGTTGTCTTTGACTCACAGGATAAGAGAGGGAGATCTGTGCCTGGACAGGGGCAGATTCCCATGTTTTAACAGGAAGAACAGCCTTGCTAAAATGATTGTCTTATGTTTTCTCGTGGTAAACTACATCCTTATTACATAATTGATTTTTGAAAATGTACAGTGCTGCCTTCTCCTCTTTTAATCTTACAGACATTGAATGACTTTTCCCTGCCTTTTAAAGCACTTTTAATCACTTGAGACTCATGTCTACAGGGTACGTAACGCTGTGGTTACAACACACGGTGCCAGACAAACAGAATTACTTTGGCTTCATCCTTCCTATGCAAAGAGAGAACTAGTTCAATTCTGAGCCTTTAGATGCTCATTATCAGACAGACTTACACAAATTATTGTCTGTACACGTGGTTGGCAGTTCCACCAAAATCAAGAGGGTTGCAATGCAGGGAGGTAAATATTTGCATAAATCTTAGCAAGATTTGGGTCATAATAGCAAACTCACATTTAAGTTTTGTTTTAAACAGAAGTCCCTGATTTCATATAGAATTTTCTCCACAGAAGAAAACATCCAGTATGGTGGACTTCTCAGGTAGGACCTGATGTAGTTATACAGAGCAGTGAGAAGCACACAGCCTGAAGACCCAGTTTTCCTTTCCTTTTCCCTGCTGTGTTCTCTCTCTTTTTTTCTTCTTCCCCCTTCCCCTTCTTCTGGCTTGCACAAGGGTGGAACAAAGGGGAATAAAGTGATTAATCCTTTTCAGACTGGAAGGTTTTGCAGTTTTATTACAGGACAAAATTCTTATGAGCAGCTCAAACTGGAAATACTCTTTCATAGGGAGAAAAGTATTTAAAAGTTTGCCTGCCATGCTTAGTAAGGCAGGCAAATAGCTGGACTATTTGAATAAGCCCTTGGAATCTTTCAGTTGCCTGAGTTCATTGTCATCCAGAGCTACAGCCCAAGATGACTGGAGCTGCTCCAGGCTTTGCAAACCTATTATAAGCATAGGTGAGTTGCTATCATCAAATTGGAGTGTCCATTAAAACTTCAAAGGAGAAGCTTGAGCTAAGTTTTCCTTCTCATAATGTGTAGTACTTGTTACAGGGAGAGATTTATTAAGCTGCTCTCATTTTATATGTTGAATCTAGTGTAGGGTCATGGAACATATTAAGGTTTCGACCAACAGTAAAAAGCTGAAATTTTCATATTTTGCTATTCATGACCTTGGGACTACCTAAAATGGCAGCCACCTTTAATTCAATGCAATTGTGCCTAAGCACATCTGTACTTTCCCTCTGTTCGTGTTTCAAGAGACAAAAAACCCATGAAAAGATGAACGTGGAGTGGTTTTAGGAGGCATTTTAAAAGCCAGGCACTATGCTAGGCCAAAAAATGAGAGACCCTACCATGTAAAATAGTCTTACAGTCAGGTGGTAAGGCTATAAATTGAGGAGAAAAAAATTCATAATTCAGTAAATTAAGTTTGAGTGCTCTGTCCTACCCTGAACTAAGTCTGTCTCAGCACTGCACATTAAAGACCTGTAATGTGTGCCTGAGAAATCAATGTTAAAACAGTGAGGGTTTGCACATCCTTTAGTGATGCACTGGTATCTGCTCTAAGATTACCAACCAGCTCAGCACAGCAAATCAGCTCATTTTCCCTGATGGCACTGACCAGAGCTGCAGAGCACAGAAGAGAAGTGCTTACATTGCTTACAGTGGTGTAATCTATAAAAAACTAACCAACCAAGACAGAGCCAACTGGATTTCTTCCCTTCTTTGGTTCTTCATGGTACCTAACAAACACTCAATAACAAGGTTGTTTTTGCTTAAAGAAACTAAAACATTTGCAAGGGTTTCAAACCCCATCTAGTTTATGGTATAACCAGTCTTGTTTTCTTGAGCTGCTCCATGCAGAATTCTTAATTATGGTCACAGAAGATCCTACTCCCCTCACCTCCTGTGACATAGGGTAATTATTTTTTAAACAAAGGAATTATTCTGGATTTACAATAATGTAACTATGAGCAGAGTATGAGCATGAATTTGTGTCTTAATTTTTACATTAATTTTCCAAGTTTTGTTTTCACTTGATTTACCAGACTGGGAGGGCCAGTGGTATAAATGTGGCAGACAACAGGGAAATATTAATCCTCCTGATATTTGCTAGTAGCTGAGAACATTGTCCTGGTGGGGCAGTTGGTATCCCAAAGCTTCCTGTAAAATGCATGTGGAAAGACTGGCTCCTCTTGAGAGTGTCAGAGAGCACCTGAATCAGGCTTCTGCTCTGAACTGCTCAGTGAAGGGTCCTTTCACTCGGCTCATATACAGGGAAATTGCCTTCCCCCCAATACTCATCAGGTGCCTAAATTTGCATGGAGGGGAGCAATCTCCCTGGAAAATCTATTTTGTGGATGGATTTTTGTGCATAGACTTTATGAGTAGTGGAAAAAGCTTTTTATTTGAGGGGTTTAATTTGGACTGCTCTACAACTGTATTTAAATCTTTTTGCAAAGAACAACCTTTTGCCTACTGTCCTAAAGAATTTATTTGTTTTCATGAGTTTGTCTCAACCTTCAAGTTATTGTAACAGTTTTGTGTATTTAATATACAGTGTGTGTTAATATCACGGACAGTTTTATAACAGCATTATAACTTACACCATTCCCTCCAGCTTTTTATGGACATCTACGCTTCTGCATTAAACTACTGTAGCTTGTGGAATTTACAATAGAAATCAAGAATGAAGCCTGATGAAAAGCCTTTTAAATTGTGGTGTAGACATCCACTGCATCCACCTTGCAAAAGGACTAAAATGAAGAGAACTCTTATGTGATAATTTCTAGCAAGAGTACAGGATTACCATCCTTCTAGACAAACCATAAAGGAAAAATGTTTGTGATAGAGTAGGAAGGCTAACTTCATCTTTTTATTTGAAGTCAAGTTTAATTATTTATGCTTTCTGGGGAAAATAAAAACAGAATGGTAACTATGCATTCTTAGTTTAATGGAGGTCTCATTTTAGATTCTGTAGCATTAAAATATAACAGTATATCCTATGTAAAAAAATAAAAGCAGAAGAGACCAAATAGATAGGCAGAAACACAGACAGACAGACAAATACCCTACTTCTGCAAAAAATTGAGCTAAACAGTGAGGAATTTTATAATAACAGCATGGTCTAATTATTTATTGGACTTTGAAGATATATTAGTTCTAAATTTGAGAACTGCTATATAAATTTTAGTTTAAGCTATATGCAAGTGATGGAAGTTCTTATTCTAGTACCAAGTAAAAAGAAATGACACTAAAAAAAGCTGGGATGTTCTTTTTACATTAGAAATGCTCTGAATTTCTACTGAAAAAATATAATGGATGGCACAAGTTATACTTCACATTATCAGTAAATACTACCATAACCTCACCATGAGGCAGCACAGGTTGTCATATCCAGTTACTATTTTGTTGGGAAATAAATGACTTCTGGTTATCATGGGCCGATGTGACATGACAGTGTAAAATCATATCCCAGTCTATGGTGAGCAAGATGATAACATATGTCACCACTCCACTAAACCTGTGAAAATCCCTTGGAATTTCTATTTATTAAACCTCATATTCACCACTCTGTATAGTGGTTTCTTCTGTATAGGGCTTCTTCCCTGGTTACAGTGCAGCACTGCTGACTCTTAATTGCTCCTGTGGATTCCATTTCAATAGCAATCAACCTTAAACAGAGCAGTGAAAATTCTCCTTAAAGAAATGCTCTGAACATTCTTCAGAAGGGCTGGTGTGCTGCTGAATTAGCTCAAGGACGGCTCTTTAGCCATCTGTGTCACTCCTTACAGGCTATGAATTCAGTTATATTTAGCTCACAATTAAAGCACAGCTGACCCATACTAAAAGTCCATTACCTGCATTTAGGGTCTATTTACCTATCAGTTCTTCTCCTTTCTATCACTCACTCTCAGTTTAGTCTTCTCTATCTTACTGCAGATGTTCTTAATCATGAATTCCTTAATCAGGAATTATCATCCTGAGGAAACACTTTGAGGAAAATTATGATTAAAGAGTCTCAATGTACTAGGTAACAGCAATTCCTGCAGAACTGTCTTTGAAAAGCAAAAAAAGCAAACTGAAAAATTTATCTCCAGAGTTTAAGATCTCTGAGTTCATATAAATGTCCAATCCCTTTTTTTACTTTTGCCAAACTAGCTTCCTATTTGTTGTAGAGCAACAAGCTCTACATTGTTTGAGGAGTATGTCTTCTGCTTTTAATTTCCTTGAGTGTTCTTGTCATATGACAAGATCCTAACTATCCTTATCAAGGTATTATTTAATGGCTTTTTATAATTTCTACCATGCTTCTGTGAAACTGGTGATGCCAGTTGTTCCAGTCTTTCCTCCTTATCCTTTGCATTCTTGCCAGTGATAACTGAGCTGCTTCTATTTCTGCAAACCTTCTGTTTGCAGCTGGTGACCAGGATTGCACATGGTACTTGACATGCAGAGGACAACCAATTTAATGACATTAAAGATTATTCTTCCTTCCTGTACCAAAATTTTCTACTATAGCTGCATGCCAAATAGAGGAGTTTATTGCACTCTTGACAATGCTCTCTAGGTCCTTTTCCTTTGATACAATTAATTTAGTACTTGCTAAGGTGTAAAAATAGATTTTAAAAACCCCAACCTTGTAAATTACATTAATTTGTATATATCAACACGGAACTTAATCTGCCATCAGATTGATCATTCACCTAACTTGTTTATTTTCTTCTGAAGTTTCTTATTACCCTCTCCAGATTTGATTAACCTGAATAATTTTGTGTCACCTGCAAATTTTATCACCTCAATGCTCATCCCTTTTTCCAGTTCATTAAAAAAATATATTAAATGATACCACTCCTGCTGCAGAATATCACGGACTTGATGTCAAATTCTACTATGGTGAAAACTGAGAATCCATTCCTTCCTCTTTTTCATAGCTCCTAGTTGGAATGATCCATAACAAAAATTAAGTGAAATATTTTTAACTAATACAGGAAGTTTGTTGGACATGAAATTTCTGGTTTTGTTTCCAGCTTTCTGACTGCTTAATAGCCTCAAGTTTCCTGAAGGTTTGAAAGGTTAGACTTAAATGAATAGACAGTTTACCTTTATCTGTATTTTTATGAAATATTCAATGAGCTCTAATAGTTAAATGGGTACAAGGATGCCTTGACATACATGGAAAGCCAGAAAGACAATTTTTATTTACCAGGTCAGGTTAATTTAGACATAGAGCTCTTTGAGCTCAATATGAAGAATGGAAATATTTTTACACAAAGAAGTCCTTTTACAAGGATTTTCTACCTCATTGCTGGATTATCTGCTGCATACAAAGTACTGAAAGAAAAATTCTTATGAAAGGGTGGCACACACAATTTTTTTTGTTCTAAATTCCTTGAAAATGTGTATTGCATTGTCCAATGGTTTCGAGATATGTGCACTGATTTTTTTTCTTTTTTTAAATTGAGATCTGATTTAAACAGATGATTTAAAATCATCTGTTCATATGAGGAGAGGCTGAGAGAGCTGGGGCTGCAGCCAGGAGAAGGTAAATGGGGGAATTTCAATGTGCATCAATATCTGAGGAGAGGGAGTGAAGAATTAAGGAGCTAGACTTCTCTTGGTAGTGCCACTGACAGCACAAAAGATAATGAGTACAAATTAGAAAGTGTAAAAGAAAGTGTGAACAAATATAATGGGGGCAAAGAAAGTGTAAAAGAAAGTGTGAACAAAAGAAAACCCTTTTCCTGTGAGGATGGCGAAACACTAGAACAGACTGCCCAGAGAGGCTTTAGAGGCCCATTGTGGAGATGAACTTGATGGGAGCAGTCCTGGGCAAGCAGCTCTTGCTGATTCTGCTGAAGCCAGGGCTTTGGACTAGATGGTTCAAGAGGTCCCTTCCAACCTGAACAATTCTGTGTGAATGCATATGGAATATCTAATTATCATTATTTGAAATTATCTAATAGACAGTCTAAACACAGGAATTAATTAACAAGTCAAACAGAATCCAAAACCAGACAAACCAAACAACAGATGAGACTGGTTGAATCTTTGGTGAAGCTTTCAATTTCCAAACTACTGAACTAGCTCCATTTGAAGATAGTCTTTCGAAATCTCTGAGATGCTTTGATACATTTATAAAATGTATACTGAGTGCCTCTTCTTTGTGCAAAGATTTAGTCCAGTCATATATGTCCAGTGATAAATGTAAACTGTCAGAATTTCAAAACATCATCAACTGGTTGCACTCCATGAAGAAGTGAGAGAAGTGATAAATCCACTGTTGACTGATCTGACCTGTAACAATTCAGTTCTTTGTCTCGTTGTAGTTAAATCCCCAAGACATGATTTTGTGGGTGAGAATGTGAGAAATGCTTTAATAGGAACTAATGCCTCATTATTTTTTCCAGTAAATTCATAGAATGAAGTACTAATTAAATCATTAAACCCTTGTGCTCTTTTGTATAGCCTACCTTTTTTCATAATACAAATTATGACATTGTTTCAACAATGGGACTTGAAATATATTTGAAGAAATGTTTCTCCCATTGTTTCACATTAGACATGTTTTGTGGTCTATTAGTGTTTAGAGTTTGAAGACGAGACTTCTCTCCTCTTCCAAAGCAACAGAAGGGACATCTTGAACAGGAAATGTTTATCACTTAGAGGAGCATGTGCTACCAGCACCAACTTTAAGAGGTGTCTGATATTTCTGATGATGAAAATCTTTGTCTAAGGTGAAATGGGCTACATTCTGTTTCTTTTATTCCAAAGATGAGATGGATTTGAAAAACCTACCTGGCTCCTTGATGCAACGACTCGCCACATGAGATAATCTCCAGCACATTACTATTGGCACGCAGATCTTTCACCCTTTTTTCTCCATGCATTACAGAAAATATTAAATCAGTTTGGTGTCCATAAAAACTTTTGATCCTAGGAACAGCCTAGGGTACTATCATTATCTTCAGGAGAACCATTTGTAGATCTTCAGTAGGTAGCACTAATTTAATTTCTTTGCTAGAGAAAAAGTGGCTGATTTTCTAGATCAATATTTGATTGAATATGTTTGAAATGTCAGCAGATAAAGGCCCCTTTTTCTGGCCCAAAGAGTTTTTGAACCACAGAGGTATACTGTTCTAGCTCCCCTGGGATCTGACTGCAAGGAGGTCTCAAAGATCTGTTAGAAACCTTCCCGCTGTTCCTTGTGTTCTTCCAGCAAGACTTTCTAAAGGTTGAGATGAGAAGAAAGAAGATCAAGAACCAGAATGTCTTTATATCCATTTTTTAATCTTTCCTGGTGCTTCTCTTAACTAAAAATAATCGTTTATAACACCAGTTTACAAAAAAACTCCTGTAATGGGATCATGTGAAAGAAAGAAAAAAAATATTGAGGGCCAGGCCTTCAGATTTGCTTTAAGAAGATGCTCCAACAACTTTTGCAAGCCATTGACATTTGAAGGGCTTTTTCTCTTTCATGACACTAATTAAAGCTGAATATCAATGTATCATCATCTTGAAAGTGATCTATTAAAGAGATTTGCTCAAGGCTGGCAAACCAGGGCAATGGACACATGTTTTAGAACTTCAGAAGAAAAGTTGCCCAGTTATGTTAAATAACTAGAGAAAAGCATGAAAGTGAAAAGATATTCTTAAACAATGATAAGAGATGCTGTTGGAAAAGTGGCGTGATGTGAGAGCCTGCGTCCATATATTCCATAGAAATTCATGCCAAATACATGCACACACAGAATTCCCCCCCCCAGCCCCACACAGAATAGAGCTCGTGTTCGTGCTGTGCAAATGATGAGGATTCTTTAAATCTTCAGGGCCTAGAGGTACATTTCTTAGAAAGAGACAATGAAATATTGTGGATGGAAACTTCTCATACACTGAGATAAGAACTACATCCAAAGAGTAAACCATATTGCCTATCTTGACTACATGTATAGCTTGATGTTACATGATTAACAGCATATGTGCTTCTGCATAAGAAAATCCATTTATCTGAACATTAAAACATGATTTTTCCTGCATGATATATTACTTAGAGCTTTGGTTTTATTTTTAAATAAGTATGTTTAACTTGCTATTAATGTACATGCACTTTGTTAATATACAAATTAGGAAGAAAACTGTATTGAAGATAGTGAAAGCATGTGGTACCTGATCAGTCCTGATGATAGCAGTTCTTACTCATCTGCTGCAGAGTCTAATATCAGTTTTCTGCCAGCTTTATAAATATTATATCATTTGCAGGGATTCAAAGTCTCTGCTTTAGAAATGGCTTTTCAATTACTCACTATTTGAACAACATTGCATTCTGCTTTATTTCACTGTGAAGTAAAACACATCCCTATAAGCCAAACTGTCTAAGTTACAGCCGTTGTTGGTTTGTTTGTCATTTCAGTGACCCCGGAAAAGGCTTTCAGTCTTTTAATTTCTTTTAGAAGCTGCAAAAATGCACCAACATTTCTGTTAATCTCTTGGGAAATAAAGAAAAAAAAATCACTACCACTCTTGTATCTACCCCATAATTTAGAAAGGTCCCCTAGTAACTGCAGTGCCTTGTATGTAAATAAATTGTTGGTTACTCATTACTTCATAAAAAAAAAAAAAAATTAGCAGCTTTGCCACCCACTATTTCTGCATCACACCTAAATGAATAGATTATATCAAAAACACCTCATCCAGTTGCTGTACCAGGTTCTGCTAACCGAAACCATAAGCCTCCGACAGAGAAGTCAGATACCCAATAGTCTCTGCACGGATCAAAGTAAGCCAAACAAAATCTATGTTTTGTACCTGCTCCCAATATGTCTGGGAAGCACTGTTAATGAAAAATGAGGTTGATGTACCTATTGCACACTTTTGGATTATTGTTCACTACCATCAATCTGAAACCTAATGAAACAGAGACCACCTACAGTGGAGGGATATTGTGTCCATCTGACAAACTGCATCCAATTTACGAACTGATGGGATGGCATAAGCTGCCACTGGTCATATGATTTTCAGCTTCTGATTGGTCATACATTAAGCATTAGTAATGGGGCAATGCCATTTCCACTATCATTCTCTGGCAAGAGTGAAAGTATTACATAGTGCACCATAATTCTGTGATAATGATAGCATGCAATGTGCTGGATTCTCCCCACTGCGGACACAAAAATTGTAGGAGACTTGGCTCTTCCAGACTGTCTTTATGGAATTAACAAAGAAATATGCTTGCCATGACATATATTGAACCTTTTCAGTGCCTTTCTGGGTAACTTTATGGGCACATGTGTTATGTATGTCACAACCAAACTCTGCAGGAAGAGATAAAATAGTGCACACATCACACAATGGGTATAAGCAATGGGCAACCCAGGCTTCAACCTGCACAGTGCACAGAGGTTTTTTCAAAGAAAAATGCTGACTCTCTAAATGGAAGAGCTTTAGTTTCTGCACCTGTTCTGCTCAGTATCTTGTTAGGCTGCTTCTACTTCTACTATATGTCATACTAATAGGGAGAAGCAAAACAGGGAGAAATTATGATGGATATTAGTTGATCCTCTTGTTATTGCTAGATGTGATTATTGCTTTTTCCTGCTTGGGCTCCCTCAGTGTACTCCTAACAGAGTGCAGCTTATTAAAAAGCTCTGCTGTTTAAGTTTTACTGGCATAATAACCAGCTCTCTCTTTATGGTTGTTCTGAAGTCGATTCAGTAGCCACCTGTCAGTTTGTGAAACAAATGTTAGATTTTCCTAATGACTATTAAGATTTTCCATGGATTTTTCTCCCATCGTATCTCTCTGAACTTGTCCAGCACTGTGTTTGTGCTCGTGATTTATGCTTAGCAGGTGTTTGTTTGCTATGGGTTTCTAAATGTTGGCTTCCTACTGTAAGGAAAGAATGGGAAGGTGGGAATGGCTTTATTATATTCTGTATATTGTTCTACAACGACAAAATGGATTTCCAGCTGACACCCTATGTGCTGCCACGAATTAAGCCACAAAACCCTATCTGTATCAGCAATATACCAAGTAATGCAAGGGAATTCACAGTTAAGACTGAAGCTCCATTATTAACTCACTATATTGTGCCTGGATATTGCTGTACATATTGTTTGGTACATACCAGGATCACTGCAATAGGTAAACAAAAGCAGGTGAACTTGTAATACAATTCAGTCTTCCCTGTAAGATTCTGTGCCTCATTGTTTAATCAGACCTTTTTGTCTTTTGCTCAAATTTGGAAACCTGAATTGTATCTTTTGCTGTTTCAGTTTTTCAATTTTAAAATGTCTGTCGAGGCTACATGACCCGGCACAAAATATCCTTAGTGATCCCTTGTGCAAGTGCAAATGCATTAAATATTTTTTAAAATGTTTTAAATTACATTATTCACATAATTATTTAGATCTACAATGCTAAAAACATCATTGCAATTAGCTAGATTAGTGCAACCCAATTTTAAAATTCCTGTTCCTTACTTGATACACTGTACAAGCTCTTACCAGAAACATTCTAATGTTTTTTATTAATAGTTTTTGCCTCTAATTCTCATAGCCATTATTCAGTTTAGAGAGGATAAGTATTGCTGTGAAGTTGTGGACTATTCAGTGTCATTACCTGCATTGAGATTTTCAATCCTTTACATGTACAAATGCAAGAATCCTATAGAAATCTTACCTTTCTTTGTGCTGTATCTGTAGAAATCCTGGAGAAATCTGGTGGAATCCTGGAGAAATCTTACCTTTTCTTGACCTGCACCTGTGCAAGTGGTGGAATCCTGGAGAAAACTTACCTTTCCTTAGTCCAAAAAAGCTTCTGAGGCTGCTCCTGTCACCTCTGGGATCATTACCCAAAGCCTCCCAAGTCAGCAGAAAAATAAATTATAGCCTTCACTGGGCTTTGGATTATTCTACATTTTAACACACCTTTCCCAGTGGGTTCACACATGCACAGTTCCCCTTTGTCCCCAAAGACAGGTGCTACTCAGCATGTGAGTCATCATTTACTCGTGTCCTTCAGGGACTCCATTGCATTTTGGTCACCTTTTTCCCCCAAGTTAGGTCTTGTTTTTTTCCAGTGCTGCTGTCTGAGCATGATTTCAAATTTTCTTTTATTGTTACATTCTCATCTTGTCCCTCATGTTTACGCAAGTAGTCACTGGCATGATCTGTAGTTGACTCTTAGGGTTGTATAAAATTTTGACCTTTTCCTGGTGACTTATGATGGCATTCCTAGGCCACCAAGGTGAAGGAAGTTATTGCTCAGCTTTTTGGAACAAAATTGAACCAACCCAACAAAAATACTGGAAAAACCTGCAAGTACTTTAGTACTGTGGGCTGGTTTTGAAATCACAAATCTAAAGGTTTAAATCAGCATTTCACTTGAAATTAGAGACTTCTATAAAGAATGGAATCTTAAAAACATACCAACACATTTCTTGGTTTTTGCAGGATTCTACCCAAAATTTACCTTTAAACCATAAAAGCCTTTTATGTGTCTTTTGCATGAATTTAGTTACTGGTCTTTATTCTTCAGCTATTGAGTGTGTTTCGAATTTACAACGCACACAATTTTATTTACCATATAACTTTCCTTTGGATCATTGAGATATACACTAGAGCCAAGATTGGCTGTCATTTACCAACAAAAGGTTGTTATTTTTGTTGTTAAGTGTCTGTGTGCTGTTTTGACAATAACTCTTCTGTTTCCTTGTCTCCTCTGCTTAAACTTCATAGCACTTACGAGATAATTTAGAAGATCTTGTGAAGACTGCTGCCTATCAATATTTGTTAGCTCCATTTTGTAATTCTCATTTGAGAAAGGTGTCATTTGATTTATTTCTTTATTTGGATATTTACTACTCTATAATAAGAGTACCCAGTCAGTGCTCTGGGCTCTACTGATAACCTTTTAAGTATGCACATATATAAACACAATTTCCAGTTGTCACAAGGTCCATCAGAGCCCAACAACAAAATGGATATAACAAAAATAATGTGTCTCTACAAAGTGACTGATAGTTCCAGTGACCTCACTGGACCAGGAGCTGTACATCATTACCACAGAACCACCATGAGATCACCAATCCCTTCCACCTGTGTTCTTATAGGATAGGGACACAAAATGGGCTGAAGGTCATAAAACATGATTTTATAATGTGAGGGAAGGGAATTTTATAATGTTAACCTTGCAACAGTTATAAGAGAGATGCTTCAAATATCTGTAAGACAACCTAAGAGAAAAAAATCTGGATGTGAGAAATCCCAATTACATCACTTTAATCATTAGTCTTTATCTGGTGCATCAGTTTTCATGGATTTTTCCATAATTTTATTGGTTTTAAAAGAACACAGCCAAAGTTATTATAAGCCTAGTTATATTTAAAGAATACTGACACAAACTGCCTGCCAGACAGAATCACACACACACGTGTGGGGCTGTAAAATCTGAGTTCTGATATTGTACCAGTGGAATCCTTTTTATCTCACAAAGTCTGTAACAATGCTCTGTAGCTCTTGAGACAGGGACTTTTTCATATAGTGTTCGAATCACCTTCCTTTTAAATGCTTCTAGCTGTGAAATTAGTGTTGTCCCTCAAAGTGCATGAGAATAATTGTCAGTAATTGAACACAGGTTGGGGGCTAATTATATAGAAATTGATATTAAAAGAATACTACAGGATTGATTGAGTTTTGCAGTTCATATTTAGTCTTCAAATTACTAGAGTTGAAAGGCTGTGGTAAGAAACAATAAAAATCCATTCAAAGCTGCTAAAGCAAATTAAGGTTTACTAGTCCTTTGAAAGACAAATGATCCAAGTGAGGTAATGTAGGGAGGACAGTAAAAATGTTCTTGAAATTTGCCACAGATTTAAAATATCAGGTGTTTAAGGATGATGTATGTTGAGCACATGTAATTTCCCCAATTAACTTCTGTTTAAATGTTTGGGGTTTCTGTTTTGGGTTGTCTCAAAAGGTAAGAAATGTCTTCTTTATCTGTATCAGCTGTTGAATTTTGTTGAGTGTCCATGCAAGCCAGAATATGCTGACATGTGAGAGGAGCATGGGCTGTCATGACCTTGATCTCTGCTTTTTAATGGGAGCAGGAAACTGGTTTTGGGGAGAACTTTTTCTAATTGAAAATCCACTTGTCCTAATCATAAAGTGTCATAAGTAAATGGGATCTTGACAAAAGTAGAGAATGTGAACTTACCTTTGTTCCTTGTGCTGGAAGGAATCTTGCAACCCTGAGAGCAGTTGAAGCACTCCCAAATTTTCCTGGGAGGAGAACTGTAAAATAATAAGAGAAAAGAAAGAGAAATCGTGTACACTGTTGCATGTCATAAAACCAGAGAATTTAAAATCTATTGCATATTTCCCTATGGCCAGAAATTGCTGAAAATTGTTGGGCAGTTAGGAAAAACAAAAGTCAAATAAATATTTTTCTTCCCCCTGCAAATTTATTGGAGCAGTAATATTTCCTTTTTAAAGTAGTAGCATGGAAAGACCACTAAAGGATATTTTAAACATACATGTGACAATGCAAAATGTTTAAGATGTGAATATCCTACTCAAGAAATATTCAGAAGGCAGGCCTAAAACATTTTCATTCAGGGTTTGCTTTTTAATGAAGCCTTATAAGTATTGTAAGGAAGACAATATCCTTTTCTGATTTGCCTATTTTTCTATTAAAATGTCATTCCTTCTTTACAAAAAAAAAACTAGAGAAAGTATGTAAGAATAATTGCCAATATTTTTCTCTTAAAATAACTATGAAAACACTATTACAATAAAATTTTAAACAAATATAGTCTAGATAAGTATAAAACAAATATTCTCATAAAATATTTTTTAAAAATCTGCTACATTTTGGGTTTCATGTAATTGTTTGCAGAGTGAATATCTTCCTATAAATTTTACAAGATTATTGTATCAAGTAATTTGCATATTACAAAAGCAGTGAATTGATAACACTGATAACCAAAAAAAAATCTAAAATGAAATAGCAAACTTTGGAAAATAACTGAAATGCAAGTTAGTACAAATAAGACAAAATTCAAGACTAAACATTTAAAAAAATATTCCAGCATCAAAAGCTATGGGGAAAGACTGCATAATACTTGCAATCTCTAAAGGATCATAAGGAAGGAATTCAGAAATAGTTTATGGTATTAGAAGAAGCAATAGTTTTGCAAATTGTGTGAAATGCCACAGTGGTAAATATATGCAGAGAAACTAACAGCCACCCAATGCTCAGATACTAAACATGATTCATTAGTGAGCAATTAAAATGTTATGGGGATGAAGCCAAAGTGTTCTTTCTTGGAGGAGATGCCACTGGCTAAAGTTACAAGCAGTGGAAAAGGAAGTACACTTAGATATAACAGCCCACTGCAAATGCATATGATTGAATAAATTTATCTACCAAAATGGATGTACAAACCACAGTTACTGAGTCTGATGGAGGCTTTAATGCATAGGGGTGCATTAAATCTACATCATATTGCTGTAGGACTCAATGAGCTTCCTGAAGCAACTCTGCCACATAAAACCCAATTAACTCTCAGAGTTTAATAGAAACTGAACTTCTCCAGATGGCTCAATCATTTGGAGTTAATTCAGACACTTCTGCCTGGGTTAATAGTATGGTCACTGTGCTGAAACAACAAACAAACTTACAAGAGCTTTAGAGATAAGAAAGACAGGAATAAAGCAAACAACCTGAAGTGGTTCCCTAGAACAGGAGGTGAAGGGATCACATTTAGACTCCCAAACACAAGGGAGCTTTCAGTTTGGGCTATCAGCCAAGGAGCTTGGCAAGTCTAACTCTATAAAGAATTTATTTCTTCAGCTCTTTTCAGAAGAGGTTTGCAAGAATTAACATTTTTCACAATTCCATCCTCATCTGATCTTTAGGAGTATCTTCTTGTAGACAATGAAGGGTATGGACAGCATCAAATCAATTAATTACTACTCACCTGCTGAGCAGTGAGGAAGTTCAGCTCCCAAATCAGAATGTTGAATTTCTGTAGGGGAAAGAAGATTAGACTCAACAGAAGTGCACTTTTTGTTCAGCCTGGAGGAATTTGGTTATACAGAAGAAAACAGTGGCAGAAAGCTAGACTTGACCCTGTACAAGTGTGTGCATGGAATACTTGAACATATTCATCCATGACTTCTTATGGTTCAACACTTCCTTCATACAATACATAATGGCACATAATGGCAGCAGGTTGAACAGCAGAAGGAAAATCTTTGCAATACAGAAGACACAATTCTGCAGGTACTGGAATATTTTAAGATTAAGCATCGTTTGCAATCTCAGCTGTGTTATGGACTATATAAATACTTACTGACATGTGCTTGTAACCCTAAAAAATGTTACAGAATAGTCAAACTCCTTTTAGTTAAGAAACTCTCATGTATAATGCTTAGGAAATCAGGATTACTTAAAATAAAAAATAAAATCTCATATACAAATGATGTTTTGATAAATCCTGCTGTCCTTGCTGAAAATTTATTGCATATTAACACCTCTGTTTTGAAAAATCAGTGAATTATTGTGCTTTTTCTCTCTATCACTATCACTGCCATTTTAAAATATGTTAACTGAGATTTGAATGTTACATTCCTGGCAGGAATTTTCACTGCTGAGAATGTTGCCTTTGTTTTAGCTGCCTTAGAAATATGAATCCAAGGTCAATATGAAAACAATTTTCCTTAAAAATAATCCTTCCTCACAAACAGCTCACACATATTACTGAGTAGTACAACATAACTCTAACATTGCACAATTTCGTCAGAAAAAAACTTCCAAGCTTTCAATAGTTTCAAGGCCATGGAGTTTGAAAAAGAAAACTTCAAAGACCACCCCTAAATCCTAGTCCTTCTATATGACTGCACTCTTAGCAAAGTTCCTCCCTATTTTCTTTGTGATCTTTCATGATTTAATTAGAAAAATCTTTAAAAAACCTCTTTTATTTTTTTTTACTGTAGTAGTATAACATCTGCATTTTCAGCAGTATGCTGTTTAATCACATTGGGTTATAAAGTGAAATTCTTACTACTCAGTGTAATATCTCGTAGAACCATGTGTTTGGTCTTTTAGTGTCCCTGACTCATCATCTTATATTCTTTCATCAACATTTTAATAGCCACTCTTAAAAATGTAATTTGATGGATAATCTCCAAACCTGTTTCAGTTTTGTTGTTTCTTTAAAAAGTTATGTCCCTGCACATGTTTTCTTTCTGTGATTACTGCACCTGAAACTAATTTCAAGCACTCAAAGACAGACTTAAGCCCAGGGCCAGCATAAGCTCAGAAGTTTATAGAGCTATGCCAGGTTATGGCATAGATTCTGATTTGCAGGTAGGACTCTTTTGTCATTGTCAAATATTTCACTTTTAGCTCTAACATGTTTATTTATAGTATATATTTAATATTATGTATCTAGCATATTGTATGTAGTGTCATTTGAGAGTGAGCAACTGAATCCTGGTTTAACCCTGTGTTCAATCCCTGTGCTTTATCCACCGCTCTTGTAGTCAGCAGTTTCCATCTCTGCTCCCTCTTAGTCAAAGCCAGTAAGTCTAAAAAGGGGAATATTTATTCTTTTAGTATCAATTCACAAGTAGCTGTCACAGAAACCAGGGTACTAGACTGATTAAGAAAGCCCAGAAGAGTATCAGTGCTGTATTCCTTCTTTGACAGAGTTTGTCTTGTCTTTAAAGTTTTTTGCCCTTTTTTTTCCCCTAGGAAATAAGGAAATTTAAACTACTCCACTGCAGAAAGTTAAAAAAAAAAACAAAACAATCAAACAAGAATGCCCTAAAATCAAAACCCTGAACTGAATAAAAATCTTTATGTTGCGTGTGATTGTTAAGGAAATTCCTGAAAATTAAATAACTTGAAAAAACAGAGAAAAGAAGATGTAAGTGCTAAATATCTGAAGGAGTGTCTACACCTAAAACTTGAAGACATACTTTGAGTTCTGATTTGGAAAATGACTGTGGAGTAGTGTGCATTATGGAAGCCATATGTGCCTGCTCCGGTTTTTTAACCACATGCTGCAGAGTGGCCAAGAAATGAGTGTATTTTTTTCCTCTGTGTTTAAAGAAACCCAACCCAAACTGTATACAGGTGTCTACCAGATATTTAATGATGCATCAGAAAACTACTATGTTTCTATGAGGGAATGAACTGGGGGGGTGGTGAAATTCTGTCCTTATTTTCAGGTGGTGCTGCTGAAATCCTCATGTCCTGCCATGCCCACCTTGTGCTTTCTTAAGCAAAATCTTTAAAACACTTTGGTCCTTAAAGCTGTGTTGGACTGGATATATGCTTTTGACCCACAAGTGATAATTATGAAGCCTTGTTCCAAAGGTGGAAGGACTCTGTATTGCAACTTATATTACTAGTTAATTCTTTAAAAAGTAATGATCAGAGCCATTGTCTGAACTCAATTTCATTACACATGAGCAAATCTGGAATAAAGTTACTGCAGTCAGGTTAAAGTCAATGAACTAGATCAGATTTATACTGGCTCGACTGAGATCATAAATTGGTCCTGTAATTGGACCTTTGGTTTTAAATAAAACATTTGCAATTGGCTGTTCCGCCCAGGGAACAGACAACTGTATCTTGACAGAGTTCTGAACCTATTAGAATTAGTTGGGAGAGAGTGACTAGATGATGAACATCAACTTTCATAAAAGAGAGAGAAGTAAAACTGCAAATAGAAAAGTGTTGAATTTGAAGTAGATTATTCTTAAACTTCCATCTACATTAGCAGAGCAGGAGGAAATGTGAATTTAAAGTAACATCTGTGGTGATGAGGGTGTGATATCCATGGCACTTTTTAATTTTTTTTTTTAAGCTCTAGCTGGATTGACTGGACATTTACAGCTGGAGTACATTAGATGCATTTCAGCATTTTCCATTTTCCACTTGAGTTTAATCCAAAAGGAATTTGGTTCATGTGGTTCAATACCACATCATGATGTGAATCAAAGCACAGAACATGAGGACAATCAGAGATTCACTTCAAAAGCACAATGCTGATCTGAACTGAAATGACACTAAAATAAGAACTCCCAGGTACAGAGAGCTATTGGTAGGCTTTGCTGAAGATTGTTTATACTCTCAGTGGAAACTCTCTTACAAAAAGTCCCTGAGTGAATCCTCACTCAGGATCTTCAGAAGAAAACATGGCGAGAAGGCCTGTGAATCCATTGCTTGAAACAAAAAGATAATTTTATCTTGAAAAGATCAAACTATCCTTCCTGGGTTTCACCCAGCTAATATAAGAATGGTATATAAAACATGTCTTAGGACTGAATTTCTCCTAAAAGGAATTATTCAGAAAGGAACAAGGACATACTGAGATAATATAAACTCTCCTGCTGACCTTTCAGAGAACACATAAATTGCAGGGTAGCTACTTTTAGCCCAAACCAGCTAACCTGGCAAGGTTAAGGGCTGAAATACAGCTTTTGCTCCCTTTTTCAGAACACCTTCCATGGTCAGTGCAGGTGAAATCCCCAGCGTGTTGATGGCCCCTTTACACCCTTTCCACAACTAGGTAGGTGTGTTACGAGTCAGCTTGCAGAAGAATCCCACATGACTTGATAACAGAGCCTCTTCTGGACAAGGCAGGAGCTGAGGAATCCTTCAACCAGATAAGGCTTGATAGTGAGGATGCTCACACAGTGATAGACTGCCTTGCTTATGCACCTGCAGCAGCCACCTCAGCTCTGGATGTGTGCTTCCAGAGCTTTTCTGGAAAAGGCAATGTGATCTTCTTCAGTGCAGCTTTTCACGAATGGGGTGTCTGTCTGTCTGTCCATGGTCTGAGACAAGGGCACAAATCTGGGAGTTAACTGTGCACTGCAGAGACAGCCAAGGGAATTAGTTCTTTTGTTTAAGAATAAACTGACTGCTGCTTGGACATGTGGTTCCTTCACAACAAAAAGGCAAGTAACTGGTTACATTCAGAAAAATGATTTTAATGAACAGGAAAATGGCATTTAATCTTTTGGTGCATCCTGCATTTTATGAGCAAATTTCATGGGAAACTGTGTAAATGGAACATAATTATTTTTAAAATAGAATCCTTTGTTATTAGCTGCATAACTGTCGTGTGTACATAAAGCACCCTGCTGTACAGACAAAAGACTGGAAAAGTTTCCTGGAGAGTTACTGCTATTGAAAGAATAAAAATTGAAGCAGTGGGATGAACTTTTGGTTCACAGACTCAAATACTGAATGTTAAACCTGGCTGAGAGAAAATCACTTTATTCTGATAACCGGATTAGTTAGAACAAAAATAGAGAAAATTAAGAACTGAAGAGCAGAAAATTAAGGTGGAATGCAATTTAAAGAGTAAGTAGATGATGTAGGCTTTCATTTTCATCCCCCCTAGTGTCCAGCTAATTAAAATTACAATCAAAATGAAAGTCTAAACTTGTAAATATCTTTAGCTAATGATTTTGTCTTTTTAATCATCTTCACATTCAAAGACTTTATTTTATTCATTTAGAGCTTTACAATAAAATGAAATTGTTTTCCTCTAGTAAAATCCTTTTAATTTTTGTTATCTGTTTCTTTTTACATCATACATTATGTATTTTCCTCTTTTCTTTCTAATTTCTGCACAGTATTCTCTACTCTTATGGTCTGTGCTCCTCTTAGGCATTTACTTAAAACTGTTATAAAGTTAAATGGAATAAAGTGCTATAATGTAAACTTCTTGCTTATTGCAAAATCCCTGGAGTTGCATCTTCTGGCTCACAAACTGATCTAAACAAATAGGAACTTTCTTCATAAGGTGCATCTACAATGAGTTTTTAAGCCACTGGTCACATAATACTTATTGTTCTGTCTAAATTTAAAATTTTGTCTCCTTTGTTTCTAAGACAAATAATGGATTTGCCCCAATTTATCAACTGATATTTGTGGATAATGTCTGGGTTTTTTCTGTGACTTGTTAGGTTCTTTTTGGTTTTCATGCTTATTTCACTGTGATATTTTTAAAAGAACATATTTATATTTAGTTTCACTTCAACATTTGGTTTTATTATGCAAGTTTTCTTAAGTGTGCTGAAGAAACCTTGAAACTGCTGCTTGGTGATACAGTTCTGTCTTAATGACTTCCCTCATTTTGGATAATAGGAATTTAGTTTTATTTTGCTAGACAACATTGACTTAAAATGGGCACTAGGGTTGTAACTTAGCCATAACAATGTACTTCAACACCATAGAGATACATTTATTTTGTAAACTGGATCATTTCAACCTCATGCAACCTTGCATGATCCAGCTACACTGTAAAATCTGAGGATTCTGCACTGGATTCTGGGTGTCAGCCTGGATTCTGAGCTATGCTGGAGAGATGGGCTTGTATCTTGTGTATTGTAGTTAGAAAATCCCACAAAAAGGCAGTGCAAACACCCAGGTGAAACACCAGAAGTTCAAGATACTCAGACTTGGTAGCTGCTATTGGAGAGAAATGCAGTGTGAATGCATCTAAAAGTGCTTGACCTTTAGCTTTACAGGAAGGTGTTTCTCATCTGCAATGACTCTTCTGGATGCTTCAAGCCATATCTCTACAGGAGATTCATGTGTGGGTTTGCAATTTTTAACCTACCTTTTTTGACTTACCTGGGAAGATTTACACATCAGTCATCGCTCTGGTATCTGAATTATCTTCACAAAAAAACCTATTAGAAGTACAACAGACCCTAAAAACTATCATAAACTGTCTGACATGTTTCAGATGTTATAACACTCCTGGCTGGAAGAAAACATTTTCATTTGTTGATCTTTGCTTTGCTTTTCTTGGCCATTAAGAGGAAAGCATGTTAGTATTATACACTTTTTTGCAAGATGATGATTGGTTTTATATCAGTGCACATATACAGATATGAAAGAGTCACATTTTACACTGGTTAAAGCAAGGCCAGATTTTGGCCCAGCATGTTTTGGAATCTCTAACAACATACAGCCCCTGCTTCTGAAAGGCAACTTTCATCTGGCTGCCTGGAAGATCTCCAAGAGCTTGTGCTCTGCAAGGTTTGAAGGGGATTAACTGCATACTCTTGTGCCTTTAGAATCAATATAGCATATGGATTGGCCTCATCTTCCTGAGCTGCCACTGACTGCAAAGGGAGTATTTGTACAATTGGGGAAGATGTAATTGGGCTTAAAGGCTCTGGGTTTTTTTATGTGCAGAGTTAATTTATGTGAATGCATTAATGTTCATACATCAGTCATTTTGCTGGGTCATCTGCCAAAAAGAGTGCCAAGACTTTGCCTCTATATACAAAGATGAACGTGTGCTTTGAGAGCCCTCTAGTCCCAAGACATTTTTAAAATAGCCAATGCTTACTTAATCATTTTATGCTGTTAACAGATCAATCACTGCTCTTGGTTGGGATATGATAGTAAAGTTCTTTAAATACAGAAGAATAATTGCATTCAAACTCATCAGAACAGAGGTGTTTGCTGCTTAGACACCTCTGTGAACAACTGCACTGCTTTGTACTCAAGTGTTATGAGGGAGGTGTCCAGAGTCCCTGAGTTTGTGAGCTGTTAATGATGAAAAATGTTTTTAAATAGCCAGAAATAAAAGTAGAGTGTAAGACAACTCTGTGAACATAGGATCACAGAATGGTTTGGGTTGGAAGGGACCTTAAATACCATTTAGTTCCAAAACCTGCCATGAGTAGGCACACCTTCCAGTATCTCAGGTTATTCCAAGCCTTGTCCAACCTGGTCTTGGACAATTCCAGGGGTGGGGCAGCCACAGTTTTCTGGATAACCTCTGCCAGGGAATAATTTCTTACTACCACCTAATCTAAACCTCTTCTGTCTCACTAAACCTATGCCTGGGTGTCATTACCATCACAGGGAATAATTTCTTACTACCACCTAATCTAAACCTCTTCTGTCTCACTTTGAAGCCATTCTCCCTTGTCCTGTCACTCCAGGGATAAGCAAAGGAAGAGGTGTCTGTGGAAACTGTGGCAGTAAGAGCTCGTGACCTAGGAGGACGGTGGTAGAAGGGGAAGCCTGGTGGTTCTCACCTGTCTGCTCTTCCACTGTCTGATCTAACATCTTGCTTCCAAAAAGGGTGGTTTGGCTTGTGGATGTGCCCTCCGATGCTTTCTTCATGTCATCTCTAGTGCCTCTGTCACAGCTTCAGCAAACCAGGCCAGTTTAAAAAGAATTAAAAAAACCACATTAGCTCTTGGTCAGTGACCAAACTGGCCCATTGTACAAGGGCATTCATTGGGAACCTGAGCTGGCATAAGGGAGAAGAGGCTGCAGGGCCAGGAATGCCAAGAACAGGGGAAGGGCAGAGCACAACAGTCCTTGACAGCAGCAGGGAGCCTTTCAGGGGGAGCAGCAGTGCAATGAAACCCTTTCCAGGTAACAACCATGGTTTGCTGCTTTGTTCACAGAAAACTTCAGCGAGTCCCAAAAATGGCTGTTGGTGAGTCTGAGGTGTGTTTAAAACAGTGGAAAATTGAAGGGAGGAGAACTCCTTCACTACTGAAGAAAAGGCTGGAGTGTTGTTCTGGGTTTTTGTCTGGTTTTCTTTGTCTAGTACTTCAGTTAAGTTTCAGTGGTTTTCTATATGTACAACTTTGTAGCTTTTAGACACAAGGAAGCAAATATACCTTTATTTAAAAAACCTACAACTACACAATACTCAAAGTACTATTTTGGTATATTTAGTTATGAGTTCTGACATATTGTTTTATCTTTAAGAATTAATAAGGGCTGGAATTTTTAAACTGGGGTCTATAGTGCATTTTGACAAGGCCTGGGAAGTTGTTCTCTGTTTTTTAGGTCTGCTTAAAAGATAAAGCCACACTAGAAAAGGAGTTGTTTGTAGGAAAATATATTAAATCCTGTTTATAACACCATATTGTGTGACTGCTAGGTAGATGAGGAATCACCTCAGGAGAGAGGTGCTGCTCTCTGAAATAGAGATGCTTTGCATCAAAATAATCTAAACTAGAAAAGTTTGAGAACACTTGATCGATGGCTTTTTGCTCTTAGTAACATTGACCTTCGGTGGCTTGAAATACTATTGTAATTTTTCAATTTACTATTCTAAAATCCAGATTTCATAAACATATTATTATCTTTCCATTATGATTACTTATTGCCTCCAAGGTCTACAATGCTTTCCTGTAACATCTAAATGGAAATGGGATTAGGATGAGATTCTGTCACTCAGGGGATTTGTGGGAAAAGGTGGTGATGTGCACAGAAAAGGTCATTTCTTAGGGGCGAGATGAATAAAATGACACTGAGTTATGAAAAAGGACAGCAATAACAGTATTAGCCATTTTGCATGGGTTTAAATGGATTGTTTTTTGTTGGAGACACTAATGCTGGAGAACAATGCACTGTTATTTTCTTGCCTTTCATAACACCCTTAAATAAATAAAAAAATCAGCTCTTAAAAAATCCACATTATTTCAATGTGGTTCCATGTGCATTCTGACTGATGAATGTACTTTCCTTCTGCCTGTTTGTGGGATGACTTAACTAACAAAATGTAGCCCAGAAATTGGTCCTTTCATGTGTTTGCTCTGTACGCTGCTTGTTTTGCCACTGGAGCCATGATTTTATTGATGGCTTAACTGGCTGAATATGATATTTGAATGGACAAGTAATTAATAACATACTCCATTATGATTCTTCGGGCAAACAATAATTGTAATTAAATTGGTATATGTGGCCTGTGGCCGAAGGATCAGATCCGTGCTCCTTTCCCTTGAGGAGCAGAGCTGTCCAACTTTTCACTGATCTTGTTTTTCTGCTTTAAAAATGCTGGTCTGTGTTCCAGCTCAAAGTAACATGATGCTTCAAGTAATTGCATTTTTTCACAAAGTTTCAAAGCGTGCAGTATATACAGTGTAAGATAATGATTAATGTTTTCTGGACTCCAGTAGTAGAATATTTTATGCTTCTGATCTTATGGTATTTTTATTTAGCTACATTACTCCATAAATGCACTTGGCTAAAGGGACTTGACATTTTTTTAATGCCAGAGACTCAGACAAGCATGGCCAAAAAAAAGAAGAAAAAACCCCCTGCCTTCAATTTTGCACTTGATGCAATTAAGAAATGATCAGTGGGCCTGGTAAAGTACAGAGCTACTTCACAATTAAATAAGGTAATTTCTAGTACAACGCATACTGAGAGAAAACAGCTCAAGAGCAGAAATGTTTTAGTCAAAATTAAATTAATAGATAACACGAGGGATACAAATTGCTATGAAACACTGGATTAACTGCTCGTGGTGAGCCATGCTGGGTAGTGAAATGCACAGGAACAGCTTCAGGGGAGCAAACTACAGAAGGGCTGAGCACCGCGGTATTTAAAACCCGATTGTGCATATGTTTAGAAAATGTTTCTTGCCTTGGTAACAATCTTGCATTATCCAAGGTTTTCTGGAGCAGAAAAGGGTGAGTAAAGCAACATTCTTGCACAGAACCGAATCTTTCTTTCTCAGATACACCGATAGTTTGCTGGAAGTCTGGAAATCACCAGTGACACTTCCAAGGTATAAAAAAAAAGTTAAACAGTGGTGAAAATATATATTTAGTAGCACATATTCCTGAAAATCTTCTTATGATGAGTTTACATGTCAAATCTTGGGACTCTTTCACCTATCTGTTGCCTCCTAGTGCATTCTATGTTATATTTCCAACAGCCTTTACAACAACATAAAGCTGCAAAGGGCTTCACTGCTTTTGACTCTTCTATTTCCATGCAATCCCTGTGAATGGGTCTCCCAAGCTAAGGGAATGGGATTTAGCTGCAGGTGTAAACATTTGTGTGGTTTTCTTCATTTGTCTTTCAATCCACCTCCCGTCCCACACAGGTACAGTTGCTTGTGCCACACACCTCTTAGTCACGTATCTCTTCATAAAACTAAAGTGGTAAGTCACCTATCTCTTAATAAAACCATATTTTCTTGTTCAAATAGATTTAATTAGGCAAAAGCAGTGTTTTCTTTCTTAAACATGCCTATTTGGGTGGAAATTGAATCTTGCATGATGCTCAGCCTCAGTGATGTGCAAAGTTTCAATGTCTTCCAAAACACATGCAAAATACCCCAAAGTTTTAAGTTTCTCTCCTCAGGCTTTCCCACACACTGTGGCTGCCAGGTCCTGGCAGCAACCCACCCAGAAAAGAGAGGAAGGTTTTCATCCCAGCACCTGTGTGAGAAGGCAGAAGAGCTATTATGACCCTTAAAGTGTTATGGTAGGAAACGTTGACCCCTAGAAAAGAATGCACAAATCGAGTAACCCCTTGCCCTGGGTGGCACAAAAATCTCCATGACACAGTCAGCTGACTACTGTGACCCTTACTTAATATTAATCCTTACTTAACAGCTAGTCCTTACTTCATCCAGTACCCCCAGGATGTGCTAAATAGTGAGGAAACCCCGGCTCTGCTCTAGGGAAGCCGTGCTCCTTCAGCACTCTGGAAAAGACGACCCTCAAAGTAGCAGAAGCCCCCTCCTCTCTGTGGGAGAAGACAGGGCTGCTCCCCGGGATTCTGGAAGCTGCCCCTCGGGATTCTGTGGAATCTGCCCTTCAGGAGCTCTGGAAGCCGCGGGGGCTTCCCCTCAGGGTTTCCCGCCCTCGGGACGCGATTTCCCTGAGGGTGCTCATCCCTCAGCGCGGTGCGCTTCTCCCCTCAGGTGTTCGCCTCTCTACAGGTGCGCTCCCCTCAGTGCGAACCTCACCCCTCGAGTGCAGTCCTCCACTCAGGTGCGCTTCTCCCTCCTCAGGTGTGCTCCCTTTAGCGACACAACCCTCACCTCAGGTGTGCTCCCCCCTCAGTGAGATTCCCGCTCCTCAGGTGTTCTCCCCCCTCAGGTGAGATTCCCGCTCCTCAGGTGTACTCCCTTCAGCGACACAACCCTCACTTCAGGTATGCTCCCCCTCAGGTGAGCGTATTCCCCTCAGGGACACAACCCTCCCCTCAGGTGTGCTCCCCCCTCAGTGCGCTCCCCTCAGTGACACGCACCTCCCCCCTCAGGTACGCTCCCCCCTCCTCAGCTGTGCTCCCCTCAGCGACGCAATCCTCCTCTCAGGTGCGCTCCTCCCCTCAGTGACACGCTCGTCCCCTCAGGTGCGCGCCTCTCCTCGGGTACCCTCCCCCTCAGCGGCACGCGCCTCTCCTCAGGTGCGCGCGCGCCGCCCCTCACGAGCCCGCCCCTCCCTTCCTTCCCCTCAGGCGCGTGCGCCGCCCGCCGGCGGGGGCGGGGCCTCGCGTTCGAACGGCGGCGGCGGCGGCGGGCGGGAACATGGCGGGGGCGCGGGCTCTGCTCCGGCAATGCCCGCTGCTGCTGCCGCAGGACCGCCGCGGCACCGCCTACGAGGGCTTTGTCACTGCCCAGGTACCGCGGCCCGGGCGCCGCTTGGCCGGTGCACCTTACTCCTAGGCGGAGGGGGAGAGCTTCCCGCCCTGCCGGGTCTGGGGAGGGAGACCGCTTCCCGCCGTGCCGCGCCTGGCTCTGAGGGGGAAGCGCTTCCCGCCCTGCCGGGGTTCCTGCCTGAGCCACCGGGAATGTGAACTGGGGAATGCCGTTTCCCTGCCCTGAGGGATCCCGCCGCCGTCCCGCGGGTTTGCTCAGGGAATGGCTTCCTGCTGCCTTCTGGGCTGGGTTAGCTGTGCTGACAAATGTGGTTTTGGGGCAAGGCTGAGTGTGCGTTCACGGCCTGTGGTAAAAGTTGACATAAATGACTGATGGTGGGTGTTTTCCTTTCATTTACTTTTGAGGCTTCGGCTGTAAGCGGCTGCCCTTCGGGAGCAGGGGCAGAACAGCGCCTGAGGAGCGGGAGAGGCGCGCTCCCAGCCCGGCTTTGCCTTCGCCGGCAGCAGCTGGGGCTCCTTAAAATATCGCATACACAGAGCTCTGAACGGGTGTATTTTAATTTAGAAATAGCATGAGGCTTTACTCCTCTAAGCAGATGGCAAAAGACATGGGCTCTGTCCGCTAGCATTGTCGAAAATGTAGTTGATGTTGATATTGAAAGGAACCTCTGGAGGTCCTCTGCCTTAAGTAGTTGCTTTAGACCATTTGCAGCTGGGTTTTGACTATCTCGACCAAGAGTGTGCAGCCTCTTAGATGGCTTGTTCCAGTTTCTGATCCCCCCTTAACTATTTAAAGTTGTTTTTTTTTCATTCAATTTAGGTGATGTTTCCTGTATTCCTGTCACTGTGTCACTCAGATATGGCTGTACCTTTAGTCTTCCATGATCCCTCTTTTCTCCAGGCTAAATAGTCCAAGCTCCCTCAGGCTCTCTTGGCTTGAGCTCTTGGTCACCTTCAGAGCTCCTCCCTGGATTAACTCCAGTATGTCCATGACCCAGTGCTCCCAACAGCAAGGTGTCCTCAGCTGGGGTAGGGTCTGGAATAAAAGTTTTAAGATCAGTTATCTGCCCCCTTTGCTTCGAGGCTTCACCAACTTTCTTTATTTCAGCTTTATTTTGATCATCCCATAAGAAAGTAGTAGGAGAACATCAGTAAGGACTGAAAATTCAAGTCGGAGGATTTAGAAGCTGCCCCATGTGGATTGTACTAACAGGAAAAAAAAAAATTATATACTTGGGGCTGCTTTTGTTTACAGTTTGTAAAACTCTGCTGGAATGTGCTGTGGATCAGTGCCCAAGGTTCTTTTTAGTGTAGTTACTTTTATGATAAGCATCTGTTTTGTCTTTTACAGGAGTTGAAGACAAACTTTCATGTACAGTAGCATGATTTGGATTAAATTATATGTTTTTGTCTTGTCCAGATTTGGATAAGGTTTATTTTTCTCCTGAAAGGTGTTATGTTTGCTTTATGAAATGTGATGTACTGAAGAGTTTTTCCAGATTATTGTGAATTAAAGGTTAAGAGTACTTCAGCTTTAGAATTAAAATCAACATTATTTGTTCCTGTCACTCATACTGCTTTTTATCCCTAAGGAAAGAGATTCTGAATAATATTCCTGAAAGACAGAAAAGACAAAGTTTCTTTCTTAGTAGCTGATCTGATGGGGAATCATTCCCACAAGTGTCTAATATTTTTCTTTTCTGACCTTCCTATTAACTAAATATTTCTTTTCAAGGGTAGAAACTTCCACATCAGGATACTGCTGCCAGTGGATTTGCAATTGAAAAATGCCAGGTAAGAGACTTTTATGGTAGCAATTTCTAAATGTGATGTAACAAAGTTAATTTTGATAAAAGCAATAATGGATATTAAAATGAATTATTCTTTTTTTCCAATATCGCTGTTATTAATTAATTCTCACTGGTTTCAGCTTAACCTTGCAACAAAATTGCACAGCATCAGTGTTAATAAATGCTGACAATAAGCATTGCCTATATCAAAATATTTTGTTGTTAATTAACTTTGAAACATGTTGTAATTAATTGGTTGTATTTACATATATGAAGCAATGTACTTGGGAAAAATTATATTTTTTTATATAATTTGTATTTATAGATCATTTCTATGTCACCATTTGGGAAACAGCAAATTCAGTGCAAAGTTGTAAATTTAAGCAATTATGTAAGTAATTTAAGCAATGATGGTTAACAGAGCTTTTTAACTTCGTTTTCTGTTTGCTGTTTCTATGTATTAATTGGTATGACCCAACTTTCTTTAAAAGCTCTGTTCTTATTTCTGTGTTTATCCCAGCAGTCTGTGGGAAGTGGGGTGAAAGAGGCTAATCCACAAATACATGGATGAGCCTTTAACTTCGTATTCCACAGTTCTGCCCAGGCCAGCCCGCTCCAAACTGGGAGCAGATGTGGCATTCCATAGCTTTATTACATCCTGGGCTGGGTAATTAAAACTGCATTACAGGTAACTTTGACATTTTCAGGTTATCACTTTTAAATATTAGTGTATTTTATGAAGTTGCACTCACAAGAATGATGTTGTTGTTTTCGGCACAGAGCAGGCTTTTGCAGGTTGATGCTTAATTTTTAATGGGCTTTGGCATGGTGACATTTGGAAGTTTTAAGTAACTGGGAGCACAAAACTCAAAGCAGTTCTGAAGTATTGTTTCCTTCCTTTGTTTTCTTCTAAGAAAAGCTGTTGTGTGTAGAAGGCTTTCTGCTCTCTGAAAAATCATGTAGTGTGAGTTTGAAATGTGTACAAAACTCTGTTTGTGTAGGATAGAGTGCAGCTGGCGTCTGAAGAAGATCCTGCATGGGTATCAGCACATTTTAAAGCAGGTATACAAGTTTAAAACCACTTATTTAAATATTATCATTAAACAGTCTTAAATCTTTGTTTATAATGATTTTTTGACATCTTGTCCTCATATGCCTGTTCTAAAAGGGTTAAAGAACCTTCCTTTCCTTGTAGAGCCAAGATTTGTTTTTAAATGCCTGAAGATTTACAAGTAACTGCAATGAGAAATGGATGGAATTTAGTAAATATTTATTTTTATTCAACTTTTATTCTTTTTTTTTTTTTGAGATCAGGCTAGAACAATTTTTAAGAAATGACTGATGACATATTTCTGGAATTTTTCTTTACTCTCTCAATTAGCACAGATTTTGTCTTTTTTTAAATGTATTTACTTTTTTTACAAATTGTTCACAATGCAAAGGAGAGAATTCACATTAATTATTAATATTATACTCAGTTCATTCTCGGGATCTAAATTACATCTCAGTACCCAAAGGAAGCTTTGGAGTGAGGATACAGCAGCCTCTGAGTCCCAAAGAATACTTTGTTTCCAAGAAGGAGCCTTTGCCACAGGTGCTGCTTGAGACACTGTATCTCATGGACGTGGTTTCAATAAATACATAAATGAGTGATGCCAGGGGGTGTTTCATTCTCAGTAAAGTTTCCTGGAACTTCTCTTCTGTAATTGGAGAATTTAAACATGTGGTATACACTTGGTCTTTTTTTGTGTTTGGTTTGACAATACCAGAAAAACAGTTGGGCTGAACCACCAGAAGTTGCAGAAAATTAACTAATCCTCTCTTTCCTCCAGAGGCTGCACAGCTGCCCAGATCTTGTCAGCTTTATGGTGGAGCTGAAAACTGTTTTGGTGAGTGGCAGAAAATGTGTGTGGGACATGGGGTGCTCTTAGAGCTTTGGGTTTCACTTTCAGTGTTTTACAGATTACTGTCCCATAGATATATAGCTCTTTTTTTATTTTTGGAAGAGGTGATTTTGTATATATGCTGTTCATGTAATATAAATATCCTTTAGGATTTTAAGTGACTGTATTCTTTGGAAGTTAGAGTGCTATAGAAAATTTAAAATCTCAGCAAGGGATCTCAGTGTAGAGCCATCCTCTCTACAGTGATTTTCTTGGAATTCCTGTTATTGTCTGGGTGGTAAAGCAGGCTTCTAATTATACAATGGGCTATACAGTCAGTGGATTGCTGAAGGTGCTTTCGCCTGATTAACAATTTGACAAATAAATGCAGAAAGCTTTTTCCTCCCCCCCTAATATTTCAGAGGCTGCTGTTTATTCTTCTTTTAAAAGTTTTTCAGGTCTGGGGTTGAAGAGTAGCAAACCCTTTAATAAACATGTAACTGGGAATTCTTATCTATTAGTAAAACATTCTATGGACATTCTTGCTGATGAATACTTCATCCAACCTACTTTACTTTAGGAATAAAACACAGGAAGTATTCTTCCAAACCACAGCAGAAATTCCTCCTGGCATTACACTGCTGCTCTGCTATGCTTGGAATAGGCCTGAATAAGAATGTCTGTTTTGGAAGGCTTTACAATAGTTATTCCAATCTATTTCCTACGTACACAAGCACTCAGGAAATGAGAATGCACTGAAAGTGTAATTCATTCAAAATAGCAAAATAGTGATTCTCAGTTCTTTACAATAGTTATTCCAATCTATTTGCCTACATACACAAGCACTCAGGAACTGAGAATGCACTGAAAGTGTAATTCATTCAAAATAGTGATTCTCAGTTACTGCAGAGAATGAAAACACTGACAATGGTGTAGGAGACCTGGGCAGGAATGATTATTAAATTTGTCTTATAAATTATATTTTCATTTAAATACATTTTATTTTAAATTATTAATATTTTTATTCTAAATGTCATAAATGTATGTGTTTTGTAAGCATAATTTTAACTCAAATGCATTTTCAAAGGACAAGTAGCACAACACAACTGAAACACCTGGTTAGGGCTTATTTTTCACAGTAACATTAACTTTTTATAAAAAAGTTCTTTTTGAAACCTTACTACATTCTTGATGAGTGTCTGTACCAAAACTTACTCCAAGGGATGCTGTGATGTTAAAATTGAGAAACTGATTTTGTTTTTTGATTGCTATGTAAAGTTTATATGTGTGTATATATATATGTATGTAAAATACAAGAAATATCATAGATGTGTTGTCTTTTGTGGCAGTGGAGCCCAGGAGACAGCTGTGGGCTTAATAGAACCTTCCTTTGAAATGTTCTTTCAGTCAAGATGCTTGACTTCAAATTTATTAGCTGAAAAAGAAGCACATTTGATATTTGCATCTGAAGACTCCGTTGTCAACATCTGTGGTTTTTTTTTTTAAATTGCAGATGTTTTCATTACCAGTATCTGAAGTAATTTACCAAACAGCTTCTTTGTCTGCTTTAGCTGGAGGCTATAACAAAACAAATGCAGTGTACAGTTAATTTTACATAAGCTTAATATTTCCGAATGAATTGCAAAAATCACATGGCTAAATAGATGCAAAAATATTGAAATTGCTCTTAATGATGTTTTTAATGTTCTTTTAAACAGGAAATTGCTTTAAAGAACACACAAGACCTGCACATCCCACGGCCTCCAGAATACTACTCCTGTCTTGTCAGAGATCTAGAAATACTGGGCTGGAATAGGTATGATTATTTTAGTTCTTAACAAACATCATCTTTAGAATATCTGTTCTTCTTTTGTATTTGTGAGCTGAACATATCAAATGTACTTGTTCTGTTCATTTACCCTATTCAGAAACTGATTTGGCTTTGTTTTAAATTAAAAACACCTAACAAACCTGTATCAACTGCAGGGATATTTTCTGTCTCAACTGAGCTAAAAGGTGATACACTACTAAGAAATCATTTCTTCTTTGACCTATAAACTACTGGTATATTAAACATATTTAATGTTCATATTTATAGTTTTCTTTTTCCCTATTCTTTACAGCTGGTTGTGACTAACCCTATAGATTATGGTTGATCATCATTTACCTTTATGCTTTCATAAAAACATTTCATACTTTTTTTAGAATTAGCATAATAATTTTTAAAGAACCTGCTCTTTTAGCACAAGGATCTTCTTAGAGGAATTTATTATTTGTTCCACAGAAAGGTAAATCTACCCAAAAAAATTCATAAGTGGAGGGGAGAATGTGAAAGGCTCTCAACCCAAAACTTTAACAGGTGTACCTTGTGCTAAATGGAATAAAGAAGCTTTAGGTGTAAGAAGAGTTTTGAGTTTTCCCACCTGATTTCTATATAGGTAAACAACATGTGATTAACACTAAATGGCAATTTCAAGACCCATTTTTATTTAAAGATTTGAAACACCCTTGAGAAATCAGCTGAAGTTTTTGTCAGTGGTTGCCATTGTTAATATGTAATTGTGCCATACTCAAATTTCACACTCAAGCCTGAGAATATTAGGTAAAAATTCTTAATCACGTGGGAAGTAAATTTTCAATTATGTTTGTTCTGCCAAAATGGATAAAAAACCAAAACGCCAACCAAAAAAAACCAAAATAAAACTAAAAACAACACCCAAAATCTTGAAGAAGGGTTGGAGAAGTTGGTCATTGATCAAAGGACTATGCTGCACATAGGGAATCACATCAGGTTTATTCTGACTTGGAAGGAGAATAACCTGGACAGGCAATGTGTACTCCATTAGCAAGTCACACCTTTGATTTCAGAGTGCTTTTAACACTGAAGTGACTCTCCAAGAAAGCCTTTTAACTGAGGCTGATTTTGAGTTGTAGGTGATGCTTTATTTGCATGGCAGTTAAGAACATCCTGCAAAGATCTTTCAGCAGAACTGCCTGTGTTTGGTGAGGGGCAATCACTGCTCACACCTTGAGCTTTATTTAAGGATTTTTCTTAGGAAAAAAACCCTTGCTTGTTGTGTACCCCAGATTTACTCATTCCTAGCAAGCTTTGGGTCGTGCTGGAATCTGTCTGCACCCAAATCCAGCTGAAAGATTGAAAGATTTGAGTGGGGGAAAGACAGATACTACTGCAGAAGTAAAGTTATAGGAAAGGCTCTTCTAATACTTTCCCTTAATCAAGCTGGTTGTGTCAGTGACAGTGTCCTGGGAAGGCAAATCATCAACTGTAGAACACCTGTAGGATTCTTATAACCCTCATGGGGATTCAGAAGGGTTGCCAGTGTCTCTTAAGTCCATGTTCTCTCAAATCTCAAAGCTCTTATGCTTGATACTTTCCCATTTATTTAATACAAAGTATTTTCTCCTCTGCCTTCTCCATTTCCAGGGAATCCTGCCTGGTCCTGTGCTCTCAGTCATTTGTGTGTCATGCTGGACTTCAGAGATTTACCTGAGGCTTTCCATCTTTATGCTGATTCCTTTTATTCCTTTTTTTTCCTTTTTTTTTCTTTTTTTAAAGAAAAAAATGGTAAAATGACAGAGCCTACAGAGGAATAAAAGTCTGTAGAAGTGAAGTATCACCTTTGTACACAATTCTTTGTGTTTATATAAAAAGTGTGACTTTAAACTAAAAGAATCCATACTTTTCTTATAAATCAAGATTGAAGTGGTTCCAAACAAGATGATTGTCAGAACAGGTAAAATCCCAGACACCTTGGTAACATACCTTTAATTTTTTGTTTTCCTTTGCTGTGGCTCTTTGCAGCACATGCTGCAGGCACCAGCTGTGCTTTGGTGTGGACCCTGCTGCATTTTTCACTGCAGTATCCATGCTGGGCCTTAGCTGCTGCTTTAGGAATCCCCAGCCCAGGAAGCAGCAGGTGGAGGGGTGCTATAGAGGTAGTTTCTCATCTTTGTAGAACTCTGATACATTTTTGAGGTAAAGTTGGAACAAAGCAGGAGTAATGACTTCTTTTTCCCCAGTTAGAGGAAGAATCCTCTAATTCTTTGAAGTATATAAAGTTTAACTGGCTCCAGTTGAATTACACTTTTATCAAGACTTGAGTTTCTTTCAGCTGTTGTGGAGAAATACTCCCAGAAATCTGCAGGTCTCCTTAATATTGCATTAATCAGCATTAAACATGAAATAATCTCTCTCTCCCTTTTTACTACTACTGCTGCTTTCTCCATGAGTATTTTTCAGTTCCCTCCTATTGAGGCTATTTCATTTATGTAGACAATTGTCTTCTTTTCACTTCCTTCCTAGGGATGTGCAACCCTTCAGTATACATCTACTTTTCTTCCACAAGCCTCTACAACTCTGTTGCCAGCTTCACTTGAGAGAACCATGTGACTTTTTCTAGTATGTTGTGGTTTAAAAAAAAAATAAATGTTGCTTAGGCCAGCAAGCAGATGCTCTCTCTGAACTCTTTTAGGCCTTTCCATCAGTCTGGGTGATAAGTTGTGCAATTATCTTGGACTGCTTTTTATCTTTACACAGGAATGACATAGTAAAAATGCCAAAATATCCACATGCCCAGTTTACTGGTAAATATATGGGGATGTTTGAACCTTTTTGGCAATTGTTGATGCTAGTAAGCAGAATCTAGCTGTAGAGAACAATATATTTTACAATTGTGTCCATCTTCATTGTGGTGGGAGACACAAACCAGTGACATCTTAAGCAAAGAGTCAGAACTTTTAAAACTTTTTCACATTTAGAATGTACTTTCTGCTTGCTAGGGTGCATGAATACAGTGTAAAACTGTCATGAAATGAAGGCAAATCATCATAAATAACTCATTTTGTACCTGTTCAGCTACTATTTTCTCCAGAAAATCAATTTTGGAATATGAACCAATATGCACTGAATTTCCCACAATAATAGCATTGATAATAAAAGAGAACTTCATTGAAGAGAAAAGCAAATCAAGAGCATAAAAGTCTCATAGAGTAAGAAACTGCAGAAATGGATCAAAGATTTGACAGGAAGTTTAATGTGTACATAAGCAGAGGCTGACAGGAACATGCTGTGTGTGTCAAAGGTTCCGGTGATGGAAAACTGCAACACGCTGCTCACTGACCACAGCGTGAGCCCTGACACACGTTGTAAATAACCCAGAGATATATGACTGCATTAAGCACTAGGCTGGTGTATTAACAGCAGTAAATCTGCAGCAGCAGAAATGCTTGGCATATAGGACTCCTTCTGATTAATATTTGTAACAGACTAATCAGAGTATTGCAGGCCTTTCAAACTGCAGGGCTCTGAGAGTTGTCTTCTCTCTTCCAGAGTGGCCTATGTGGACACTGGGCTGACCACAGTCAAGTTAAAAGCTGAAGACTCTTGTGGTCGACAGCATCTCATCACTCTCAAGTTGAATGCAAAGGTAAATTGATGTGGGACAAAATATCTTGAGGCTTCCTTGAAATATATCGATTTTTCTTAATTCATTAGGATTTTAGAGAGTTGGTTTGTTTGCCGGTGTGTCTGTTCTGCAAGGTAATAGGTCAGTTAATTTTTTTTTTCCCTTGAGTTTTCAGACTAACTATATTTAAAATTAATATTGGATTATGGTTATCTGTAAGATGCATCTGTGCATCACATGAAAAACACTCTGATATTGTACTCATTTTACTGGATTACAGACAAAGCCATCTGGGAGAATTTCCTTCATTATCACTCCATCCAGAGACTGTGCACAGAACAAGAATTAGAGGATGTTGGGTTGGTTATTAACAAGTCTTGCTGTTAAAGTCAGAGATGTAAAGATTCATGAAAAACTGAAGTCAGAAAAATTATTTCTTTTTAGTCTAAATAAATGTCTCATTTTGACAGTACTTGCAAATCAAACCCATGGCATTTGCAGAAACAGAAAAAATTTAATTCTTCCTGGTACTTATCACTGAACTCAAATTACAACGTTTCTTCATAGAATGTCTCATTTCAAGGCATAAATCTCTCACCAGAGACTGTGAATATCCAGGCTGTGTGGTGCCAATTGCCTGGCAATAACTGTTGTCTTCAGAAAATCAGTCCAGGGGAAAAAGGGATCTAAAAGTCTCAGGATGATGTTGTTTGGGACTATCTGTGGTCCATCATCTCAAGTTATAATCTTGAAAACCTGAGGAAGGGACATGGTATTGTAGGATGAAATCCCACCCTCACAGGCATCCTGTATTCCTTTACAAACCAGGAGGGTTTTTGAAAAGTTTTTTAGTCTTACATGACATGAACAAGTTTTACCTTTGAAAGGGAAAAGGAGGGGAAAAAATACTGTTTGGGAATGAGTGTTGCTCAAGTGAATTTTTAGAAAGAGTAAAACTGTCCTACATGCAGAGAGTAATGAGTGCCTAATTAATTTGCTAGTCAGTCCATTATTAAATACACTGATGGAAAAAAATTCATCTGGAAGTACAATTATGGCCTATTTATTGTGCAAGGGCAGGAACCAGGTTGTGTTGTTTATAAGGGATAAATATGCTTTGTGTGGCACTAGAATTTGGTGCAACCTGTTGCCCTAAGGCTTTCTTGCTCTTAGGACAACAGAAGTAAAGTATTTTAACTGTTTGAAAATATAAAAATGCAGAAAAAAATACAGTGCAATATTCCTTTTTTTTCCCAAGCA
Organism: Onychostruthus taczanowskii; assembly: GCF_017590055.1. NCBI lineage: Eukaryota > Metazoa > Chordata > Aves > Passeriformes > Passeridae > Onychostruthus > Onychostruthus taczanowskii. The sequence goes on from NW_024503124.1 coordinate 3,439,560, forward strand.
GCTGCCTTGGTCAAACTGGCACTGGTGCATTGGCTGGTTCAGTTCAGCCTTAACTTAGCACTGTCCTGTGGGAATGGAGATTCCCATTTTCTGTCCTTGTACAAACTCATGGGGTTTTTTATAGTAATAAAATAGCTGAATACTCCTCATAGCAGAAAAAGCACCATCTAACAACTAAAGATGTGTATAACAAAAAGATTAGATTATCAGACTTGTCTGTTTTAATAAGTAATCATCCTCTTTTCTTTTTTTTTCATGTTGTTTTCAAGTGTTTTTGATGATGAAGGATCAATTGCTTGTCCTTTTTAAACCATATCTGGCATCTAAACTTGCTAGACAAAATTTGTGTGTGAAATACTGTTTTGGTGACCTGGGGATTTGATTTGCCTTCATACACACAGACACTGAATTTGAGAAGACTTGGCTGAAGTGTTTTTTGGGAAGGCATTTCTTTTGATAACATGCTTTAATAAAAGTATGTTTATTTCTGTTATGCTGTTTCTTTGATTAAGATCAGTGCAGGAGCATTTCAGACCTCAAGGCTTCAAATAGGCCACTGAAAGGATTTGCCTGATGTGTAGTAATTAAGACACTTTGGTAATTATCTGAATGATCTGGCAAGGGCTATGAAAATGCTTTCTCTAGATAAAGTTAGCTGCATACTCAGAAAACCAACATAAATATTGTATTTAATAATTGCTTAAATTGGCCTAGGAAAAATAGGATGATTTCTGACACACACATTTGATTATAACTGTAATAAGCTAAGATGTCATGGAGTTATCAAACCTTTTATAGTTTGGTTTTTTGTTTTTTTTTTATGTAGCCTTTTACAAATTGTTCTTATTGTTATCCCTTAATTTGGATTGAGGTTTTTTTTTCATTTTGTGTCTGTGTTCACTCATCTCCTTTTAAATAGTTAAGTATTCTACATTACTTTCAGTTTTAAAAAACAAAATATTGCCATTCAGAACAAATAGTTCAGCTTAAACAAAAATTAGCTCTTGACTCATGGAAGGGTTGTTTGATTTTTAAACTTTGCTTTCTGGTATGTATAATTGAGGGGAAATTTTAAAAAATATTTCATGCTTTGTTTCTTAAGGTTTCTTTAATGTTGCTTTGTGACCACTGAACACAGAAAATTGTGATTTTCTAAATACTGATATATAAAACATTTACATGTAGCTTTCTTCTTTAAATGATAATTAACATTCATAACTATTCCTGAAAATGCTTTACATACTGCTTCCTCTCGGAGCCAAATTCTCAAGATGCTTGAAGTGCTCATATTTTGTTATCAAATTTGGCAGCTGAGTATCAGTCTGACTTTAAATCACTAAGGAAAAAAAACCTAAACAATTTTCTTTCCCTCCCTCAGTATCCCACAGAACCACCAGATTGCCTTGTGGATTTTCCTGTTCCATTTGCTGTTTCCTGGATGCCACAGGTAACTGCTGGACTAGGCAGCTTTTTAAAATAAAAATACACATGCAATGGAGGGGTGGTAACAAGGGGTTGGCTTTGGTTTTTAATTCCAGCTTTTCTCCCTGTGTGCATTTTATTTCTGTACATGCTCATGAAAATGTAATAGCACTGAATTCCATATTCCTTATCACAGTACCTTAAGTATCTTCCTTGCCATGAGATATATCTTGCATGTTGTATGTACTGGTTGGGGTTTTTTTAGTTGTTCATATGACAGAAAATTGTCTAGGAATTATGGTGGGAAAGTGAAAAGGAAGTGAAATGTAGAAAAATTGTCTTCTAGAAAAGAAACACCCTCTGAAGTTGACAGACATTGAGAAAAAGAGTTGGTTATCCTATAGAGTTTTCTCCAGTTTGTTATCTTCTAGAGTTTTATAACTTTTCCAGTTATAATCAATATAGGAAAGTATTTAATGAAATTGTAATTTCTTAGTTTAACTGATATTGCTGCTATGAAAAACCACACTGTCTTTAGTGGGTCTGTCACATTATTTCATGTACCTTTCTTCCTGAATAGTGCATGTGTGCTTTATTAAATGAATTTCAATGTGTCCACTCAGATGCAAGTTAATTTTAATTATATGTAGAAAATAATTGATATTTCATTTAAATTGGGAAAATAGTTTTTTTCATAAATAATTGCGCTGATAATTTTAATTCTCACAAGGTTTTCCACCTAGCAATAAATAACAACTTACATAGGGAGCATGGCTGGGAGGTTGCAGCAGGATGAGTTTAAGCTGGGCATATAATTTTTCTGCAGAGCTCAAGGTTCTGTTTGTCACCTCAGACTCACCAATATTGAGAGAAAATAACTGCAAGAATCAACCACTGCAAATGAAAAATGTATTTATTTATGTAGTTTTAGATTTTGATTCTCTGATATGGTTTGGAACAGTTTAAATAAATGTTGTTCCTTTGAATTTTACTGGAGTCCCTACACTCCGGCCAGGATTTGAAGTGCTGTTTTTAACCTCAAACTTAATACATATTTTCAACAGTGTTTTATTAATTTTACAGCCTTGCAATTTATGTTGCCTCAAATTAACAACATTTCAAACATCCCTGACAGTGACTGCCTCTCTGTGTTTACTATTAGTAATTTTAAAGATGGACTCGTGTTTTAATAAAATGTTCTGGAAAAACCTGACATGGAGCAGCCTTTGACAAGTGAAAAATGGGGGTGGATATACTGATATCCACTGGCACTCCAGCCAAGGAAAAGTCCTCTGTTAAAAATACAACACTCTGATGCTTAAAATCTTTTTCCAGTTAGAATTACCTGGGGACTATTTGAAAACATGAGCAAACGGTGTTGTGTGTAAGTGAAGAGCCTGTTCTGAAATCATGAGACACTAATTCCAGCTGCAGAGAGCCTGCTCTAATCCTGAACCAAATAACAGCACAGAGAAATGCTTTAAGCTGCACGGCAGCTTTTGCAAATTGACCTTTTGTGTGGGAGTGACATGAACCCAACACTTGTGGGGACAAATGGCTTTGGTAATTGTGTAAATTGTGTTTATTTTCCAAATGTGTGGGAATCACTGCGGCGAGCAGCCCTCACACCGTGATAAAATACGGGTTAAGCTTAGATAATGCTGCAGCACCACTGGCAGCAGAATTCAGCAGGTACTCAAGTGCATGAAAATTTTGGTTCCTAAAAGGGAAAAAGAACAGGCTACACCTCTTCTCTAGTGAAATAACGTGGTGTTTTGGTACCAATTGGTCTTAAACTTTTAATATTATGCCTTTGAAGTATAAATTGACAAGGCTTACCTAAATTGGTGCAATGGCACCGTTAGAATATAAACTCCTATGAAAGAAAATATAAATAGATTGCAGGTAATTGATTTTTCTTTCCCACCCCCTGTGTGTGCTGCTGCCTATTTCAGGCTCATGGATTTTAAACTTGAGGGGTTGTTGGGTTTTTTTTTCTTCTTTTTTTTTTTTTCCTTCCGTATAATAATAGACATGGCTTTATGGCATCCATATTAAAAATGGGTAATTTTCCTTATGGTCCCTGTCTTCCTGCTGGGTTGATAATGTTTTGATGTATTTTTCTTTTGCTCTGATGAGAGGTCTGCTGCTGCTGCTCTGACATATTCATTTGGATGAATAATTATAACTTGCACAATGTCAAGCTGAAGATGGTGGGGTTTTGTGCGTCATGACAAGCCCAGTAGCCAGTGCAGGTGTCTCACAGCATGAGCAGCAACAGCCAGTGGATTCTGGCTCAGAGGAGACGTTTTAGAGTAGTAAGAAATCAGCACCAAGGGCAATGCTGCTGCTGCTGCTCCTGCTCTAAGTGCCAAATAAATGCAGAGTGCTTCTCAATGACAAGTGCAAGAACATCTACTTATTTCTGTTATAGCCTTTTTCTAAAGAACCAGATAAACGTGCTGTCTCCAGTTTTAGCACATGCTGGAAGTGCAGCTCTGCAGAATCAGGGTGTCTCACGTCAGGGTGAGGTTTCCAGACTGACCACTGCCCACCTGGCTGGCTACATGAAGGTCACAGGAGTGGAAATTAATGACTAATGAGGTCGTGCAGCAGCCAGCAAGGAAACAGGAATGCAAGGTGCAGAAGGTGGAGTGGTGGGAATGAGATTACTCCTGGGTTATTTAGATGAAAACACACTAAAAAGCATCGTAATTGTGCTTTTTCTTGGCAAAGGAACTTCACAGGCACCAGCTGTAAATGCAGAAAATGGAGATGGTTGACAAGACACTTTATAAAGATTTCAGGCTTGTGTCTTGGCTTGATTTCTGTTAAGGAGAGGGGAAATTGTTAAACTGCTGTTGATGAGAAACTGTTTCCAAACAAATCTAAGGAATCATAAATTCTTTAGGTGACCCCTTTTCCATTTAATGAATGTTTGCTTTATTAAATTGTATTTTATTTATGAATAAAAATTTATGAAGGGCAAGGAGGTAATGGTACCTATATTTTAGGCTAATTCACCTTTCTTATTAGGGGGCTTTGCAATTGTTTTAATTTTGGATAAGCAAATTTTTTGTTAGGAAGAATTTACCCAAAAAATCTCAGAATAAAGATTGCATTTTTATCTGGTTTTGAAAAATAATTTGCTATTAATTGTTCTGTATTTACCTTAATTGGAACTTTTTTTACTACCATTTGATTACTATTTAGTTCATCCAGGATTTGGAGCAGATGCTTGAAATTTGGCAGAACAGCCATATAGATTGCAGCACTTCTTAGAAGTTCCTGAAAGGCTTCATTGGCTTTTTGGCAGGCACAGACTTGATATTTTGTCTTTATTCTCCCCAGCCTCTGTGGCTCTAGAAATAAGAACCAAGAGTAGGGGGAGATTTTTTTTCCCCCCATTCTTTCTTATTCCTTTGATTGGAGGGAATGGTGTATGGGCAATAAGGGTGGGCTTGGGAGAGTGTTTGAATTGAAGGAAGAAAGGAATTGGCATGAGGAGGTCCTGGTGATGAGGGGAGATGAGAGTGCAGAGGATAGAAATGGAAATAAAAAGGTTGAGAAATCACATGATACTTTCCTGGTAAAAGACAAGGCGTGTTCCCCTTGGAGACAGGGAGAGGTCCAGAGTATCTGATTTTCCCTGGACAGAGTCAGTGGTGTCAGTGGATGTGGGATTCATGGATCTTACAACAGAGGTGACATTGGGGTCACAGTTCCTGGGACCCAGCAAAGCCAGTGTGTTTATGGAGGATGGAGGAACCAGTTTGGCTTTGGGAGTGCTCCTACAGCGAGGGTGAGCGGCACTGACAGTCTGAATGAGGAATGTCTTGTTTTCCAAGGAATTTTGACATATTTCACACACATTCTAATTCATTTGTACAGGGGGACCATGAAACAGAGTTGTGCTGTTTGACATTATTAACAATGGTCTTGGTGTAATTTAGACCAAAGAAAAGTGTGATCTCAGCCTGTTCTAAAAGTGCTGGGCAGCGACCAAAAATTAGTTGGTTAATCAAATAAAAAGGAATCTTGGAGTTTTCATGGTTTGCATGACAAGCAGGTGATGTATTTAAATAGCTATAGATGCATTTACGTATAGAACAGGAGACAGCTGGTAACTTCAGTGAAGCATGCAAATAAGATCAAATGAACAGTGTAGAAAAAAAAAAAGATTTAACTACCTTTTTAAGGAACATCATTGAAAAATTACAATTAGTATTAAAATTAATTGGATTTTAAAACTTATCTGTGGGTTATAATCCCTTGATGTTTCTTTTTTCTAGTGAAACCCTTTGAATTCCCGGAAGATAAAGATAAAAATGATTATTAGAGGATTTATCTGTATGTGATATAGAAAAATGTAAAAAATCAAAATGGAAACAACTGTTGCAAGTACCAGAAAATTATGCTATTAATTTAAGTGTCATCAGAGCACAAAAGATCACATTTCAGGACTGTGTGAAAATTATTAAAATACTGGAAATAATAGTACTTAAGATGAAGATACTATACTCTAAGATGTGGTTAAGTGACTGACACTATTATATCACTTCAGGTATTATAAAAGTAACAAAATGCTTTTAAAGATAATAAGCGTTACATTTTGAGATTGGCAGAATTCACACTTCTCTGCTTAGGTGCTTTCCTATTTTAATATAATTTAACAACAGCAGGAAAAAATGTAGCATTTTATTTCCAAGCTACGCAGTTTCTTTCTAAAATACAATGCACAAAATATAAAAAGTTATTATGTAGAAAAATTCTATTTCTTCATCTGAGAACACTCAGATAACTTGCTGCTCTTAGTCCAGGTGAGAAAGGGAGAATATAATCACTACAGATTAAAGCAAACCATTCCTTCTGTATTTTGTTTAATTCATAGAAAAATACCTGTCTGAGAACAGAATGTTTAATTTGCTTTTTCTTTTGAACCTCAAGATATCTGAAATCTGTCCCTCAATGGGCATCTGCACCTGCAAAGGGTTCCCTTGACCACCAAGTGTTTTCTCCTCTTGCAGAACTCTTTTCCTAGGGGAATGGTGACTTCTTTTTGCCCACTGATAATTTCAAAAGATTTCTTTTGCATTGCTGGCCTGTATGTTGTCCTGTCTAATGAAAGATATTTCTGATTCCGTGTAATCCACTCTCAAATATTGAAATCCCCTACGTGTAATCCTCTGCTTATTAGATGGTTTCTCCTTTTTGTGCCTTATTTACAGGGTTTGAAAGCTGATCTTAAGCACCTGTTTTCATACTGCTCAATTCTGAGACAATGATGAGGTTGTTAGGTGATATTCCATGTTTTATGTTATCACGATACACTGGAACACACACATGGATTTCAACACTCCTTAAATGAATAAATTGGTTATTAAATATACTTTCAGGCTGTGGTGGAAACTCAATGAAATCTGTTTGAATTTCTTGTTTCTTAGAACTCCTTAACAGACATTTACAATCAGTTCCTGGCAGCATTGGAGTCGCTGAAGGAATTCTGGGATGCCCTTGATGAAATCGATGGGAAGACATGGGTGCTTGAGCCAGAAAATCCCACACGGAGTGCTACAACCAGAAGAATTGCAATAGGTAGGAAAAGATTTAAAGGGATACAGTGGATTTGAGAAGTAAAACTCAGGCAGCTGTTTTGTTTTGCTTGTCTCATCAGATGGTGCTTCTTTGGGTTTGGGAAAGGAAGAGCAGCACTTAAAACCAAAGACAGAACTCCTCTTTTGCATATTAAAAAGATAACTTTCCATAACAGAATGCTGATCCTGTTTGGGAAATTCATTACAACTTTCTGGTGTCAGATAAATTAAAATTTTTGCAGGAAAACCTTGTGTATTTGTGAATTATGAACATGGAACTGTCAACAGCTGAGCACTTACATGGTAACCCTAGAAAAATCAGTATTTATAAAAAAGCAGCTTAGATGAAGCCCTTACCTCAGTCACAAATTCCAGTTTTAAACTTTAGATTCATCCTATCCTGGAGTGGAAGGGAATATTAGAGTGCAGCCCAAGGGGAAAAAGGGGATTAAAGGAGGCAAGGGGAAAGGACAGAAATAAAAGAGAAGAAACGAGGCTTCCCTGTCAACACCTGAAAATGTACCTCAGTTTACATGCTGATATCTGGCATTTTAAGGTCTTAATATACATAGGATGAGGAATTTTATAATTATATAAAATCCACATCACCAATAGTAAATTGTAGAAATGTGAGAATACAGAGGACCCACGTTGTCCCTGACAGCTGTAGAAGGAGGGAGGAAGGAGCAGGAGGGCAGCTGCTTCATGGGAGTGGAGGGAAGGACAGGAAAAGTTCAGCAAGTGGTTGGAATGATGTGGGTCAGACACCACTTTGTGTGCAGGCAGGGGGCTGTGTCCTGGTCCTGCTGCCCTTTGTCACAGGCCAAGAAAAGGGAAGAAAAGCCTCAAAAAGTGCCTTGGAGCAGCTGAGCAGAGGAGGGATGGGGCTTTGAGCCCTTTGTTGTCAGGCACAGAGAACCTTCAGCTACCTCTGAACTTTGATTTCATTCATTCCCACCTCTTCCAGGATGGAAAGCTTAACACAGCTTTAATTACAGAACAGGTTGGGTTTTACCTGGGTTTGTTCAGAAGAGGCTCTGCTGTGATATTTTGGAGCTGGATCCAGAGCACCACTGAGCTGCTTCCCTCTGAGGAACAGAGCCCTTCCAGGGATGGTGGGGGGTCTTGTAAAGCCAAATATTTGCTGTTTCAAAAATACAGCCTTGTTGTCTCAGTCCTGGAATTTGCTGGGGAGGGGACTGACTTCTGCTGCTTAATATTGGGTTTGGACTTCTCTTTTTGACTATAAAATATGGAGATGAATTAGTAAGTCACATGTCTCTACCTTTAAAGTTTCACCAAGATTCTGGATGGCTGTTGTCATCTAGCTTGGGTTGAGTATGTTTCTTTCTGAATAAGTGTAAAGGTTAAGCCAAGTCTAAAAGAAACACAAGCCTGACAGATTTTATTAATCAGTTGCTATTTTTAATTACAGTTTGTGAAAATGTAAATATTTGATATATACTGACATTTTGTACAATCATTTGGATGCCTCCTAACTTTGTTATTATTTATCCTAATGAAACCCAGCCTGAGATAACCAATTTAAAACTACCTTTGAAAATGGTTCCTTTTTCAAATCCTTGCAAAGCTTCCCCATGGCCTTGCTTTCTCCTTGCAGGGAACAATGTCTCAGTGAACATAGAGGTAGATCCTCGCCATCCAAACATGCTTCCGGAGTGTTATTTCCTTGGAGCAGATCATGGTAAGGCAACAAATTCCACTGGTTTCTCCTCTGAACTCAGATCTCTGGTCCCAATCCCTCCCTGGAGCCTGGGAGACTCACTGGGGTGATGCCAATGTTTCTGTCTGTTGTTTGCAGAAGTGAACCCTCTGAGAACTAAACTCAACAACAACATGCACTTGTGGTGAGTGTCCCCCGTAAAGCAGGCTGGAAACCCAAATGGTGTTTGCAGTTCCTCGTGTGGATTTTTCTCTCCCCTCTCCCACCCACAGGGATCCAGAAATCAGTTTGTTACAGAACTTGAGAGAGGTCCTGGGAATTGATTTTCCATCTCGTGCTGTGTTGGAAAAAAGCGTAAGTTGGTTTTGGTTAACGATCAGTCGTTATTGCTGAATAAGTCACATTTAAATGGTCACTGTGTAAGAGCCAAGGACAATCAGGGACTTTGGAGAGGTAATTGGATTAATTCATTGTCACAAGGACTTCTGAACTTCAAGCAACAGTTGTCAGAGCTTGTTAACCTTTGATTAGAGGTGCACACTTCCCTGTGGCCTTCATAGCAGTGAGGGCATTCATAACAGGCTCCACTATTAAAAGGAAGAGGATGTTCCAGAGTGGCTAATGAGATGAGGAAAATCCAAACATTCTGTTATGGATGTTGATGACTTCAGTTCTAATTAGGTGGAGCTGGAGAGGGGACAAGAGGCCATCCAAATACTGGCGCATTTCAAACAAACTGGGAACTAATTTTTGACAGTGCTTTAACATTGGATTACGAGCTTTGCTTTCACTCAGGAAGCTTCTAAATTAAGATCTGATCTGTGTCTAATGTTAAATCATAATGAGAAGTGATAGTGGTTAATAAACAAAAAGTGCCCAAAAGTATGAAAATGCTTGTTGAATGAGATGTAATTCAGTAAGGGATGAAATACAACCCAGTCAAATCTTGCACACCTAGAACCCAGTGTCACTCTAAGCCATTGTGACATAAACATGTATGTCTTAAATGCAAAAAGTAGTCATTCCAGCCAACAAAAACTGCAAAAGCAAAACCACAGGTGAAGGTGTTTGTGTGTGAGCAGCCCAGCCCTGCCTTTCAGCTGTGCTGTTGTGTTCCAGGACTTTGCCAAGGACTGTGGGATCTGCTACGCCTATCGGCTGGACGGCAGCACGCCCGACCACGTGTGTGACGATCCTCGCTGTGGGCAGCCCTTCCACCAGGCCTGTCTCTATGAGGTACAGTGAGCACTGGCACAATCTGCCACGAGCTGGCACGTTCTGGACAACCAGCACTGGCCACTTATTCTGCATTAAGCAAGAGCCCATAAGGAACATCGTGGCAGTCACTTGTCCTGTCACCCCCAATTCCTACGTGAGCTCTCTTGGAAAGGGAGCCACAGGCTGACTTTGCATGCACCCTGTCAGATGTTCATCAGCTGAACTCTGGTAATTAATAGATGTTTCTTAAATTGGAGATGAAACCAATGTGACTTTTAACCCGCTTCTTGTGTTGCAGTGGCTACAAGGCCTTCCTACCAGCAGACAGAGTTTTAATGTCATCTTTGGTGAATGTCCCTATTGTAATAAGGTAAGGAAATCCAAGGAGTAGGAGTGAACTGGAGTGGAAGAGGCAAATGTGTCAGTGTTTAACTGAAGGTTTTCTGACACAGTATAAAGACAGTCCCACACTAATGCCAGAGAAATTAAAGACCACACTCCATTGTATTTAATGATACTTTTTTAATGCCGTAACAAAAGGTTCAGTTACGAGCAACAAAAAGAATCCCAACATTTATAACAGAAGCCAACACAAATAGTTCAGAGAATCCATAACTATTGAATGCAGATGAGAACTTGCCTGTACAAGGCGTGTACTGACAGGATTATTTAAAAACTTCTTTTTCAAGCCGCTGACACTGAAATCTTCAATGAAGAAACTCTAGGAAAAAGCTGCATGGTGGGAGCACCACTGCACTCCCACTGAAGACACAGGAACAACAACATCAAAGCAGATACAAGGACAGGGCAATGAGCAGCAGAAGCACCAGAACAGCTGCAGTGTAGGGGTAGGTTTGATCAGCAAATGCCAGCCTAAACACAGCAGAGAGAGAGGGACGAGTGGTGTCAGCACCAGCCTGGGATGCTGCTGCAGGAGCTGGAGTTACAAGGTGATTGTGTTTCTTTTGGAATTCTGAGAGTATTCTGTAGGGGTCAAATGGTGGCAGCTCTCTTGCAGTGTCTTCCTGCAGGGGAAAACAAAGCTGTGATTATAAAGCTAATAAGAAGTCAGATGTGAATCAAAAAACCAGAGATGCCATTGAGGTATTTAAGTTATTTAGAGAAAGTATTATAATTCTTACAGAGTCTTACCTCTGGAATTTGCACTTGTATGGATATTGTATGGTAAATGTGTAACATAAGGCATGGTTAAACACCTCCTGAAGAGACATCTATATTTACTATTGAAGTCTACAGCTGAAAACCTTTGACTTTTGTCCAAAAACATTTAATATATTCAGTCTCTGCTGTGTTCCTACTAATAAAGGTTTATCCTGGAAACTCAAGACATGATTTTAAGGGTGAAGGTGCTGGTTTGATTTGTGTAAGTTTTGCATTTCACAGTGAAGCTGAACTTCTGCCCACCACAAGGAACATAAAGTTGTAGAGTGGGGCTGGTTGTGGCTGGCCAGGGGTGCCACATCTCCAGCAGCAATGCTGTCCTTGGCCAGCCTCCACCTCTGGAAGGGATTCCCAAACACCACAATCCCACTTCTCACTTAGCCAAGACTTGACTCTTTTCAAATGCCCCTCAGCACCAGGGACAGCTTTGGTTTCCTACAGAGCTTTCCATTACCAAGCTCCTGAATTACTTGAGAGGAATTCTGCAAAATGAAGCTAAGCGAATCCTGCCTTTTTTCTGTCTCCACTTTCTCATTTGAATGGCTTAAATGTTATCTGACATCCATTTAAAGTCCCCCCTATTATGCAGAATATTCACTGAGTACCACAGAATGGTTGTACATAGAAACAGCACCTTTAATCCTATTGGAATAGCAGCTTTTCCATTAGAAAAACTAAATCCAAACACAAATATCATCTAACCACCAGCCCAGTGACTGGTCTCTTTTCTGCAAAAAAACTTTACATTTGAGGACTAGGAAGTAACACTGGAATGTTTTCCTATTCCACAGTTGTGTTTGACTTGTCAGACTCCATGTCCCCTGCAAGCAGCCAAAACATCTCCCAGAATGGTTCTGCTCACCACTGTCCTGCCTGGTGCTCTCAGGTACAGCTGTGCTTTTGCTGCTTCCCTCTCCCAGCTTGTACCGGAGTCTCCAGGCAGTGATGATCAGACTGCTTGAAGCAAAGAATTTTGGATTAATCATAAAGCTACCTTTAAAGTTGCATTTTTGTGCTCATTAGAAACTGTCCTCATTTAACCAAATTATCTGTTTATATGAAAGAAAACCAGGTGGAATCCACACACTAAAATCACCAGAGCTCCAGAGAACAGGAGCACAGAGTGATCACTGAGATGGACGTGGTGCTGTATCATTTGTGCTAAAACTGATTCATTTTTTTCTTTTTTTTTCCTGTATGGTTGAAGAGTAAGACTGAAACTATTCATTCAGCCCTTTTATGCACTAAATTAACAATAATATTCAAGGTGAGTTTGTTAACTGCTGAAATCCTCTGATGTAAATCTCACAATTTAAGGACTTAAGTAATGAGAGCTATGAAGTTTTCCACTACACAGAGAAGGAAACTACTGAACAAAGTTTGTACCAAGCAAACAGCAGGGTCCACAAAGGAGGATAGAAGAGTTGGGGAATAACAATTTGCATCCACGTGCAGGGCTTTGCTCTGCAGCTACACAAACTGCAGTGGTAGCTGGCCAACAGTGCATACAGGCAATTACACAAACCTTTAGCATTCATGGCAAACAGTTTGTGTACATGTAGTTGAGCCTTCAAGGGGTTTTTGGAACTCTTGTTTTTAGAAAAGCTGATCTTTCCTTCTCAAGGCACTGTGACTGTTGTATGGTATCACAAACCCCTCACCTTTTTTGGGTGCCCAGGCTCCTGACAGGTAGTGTACAATTTAAGTGGCTTCTCTTCCATGTGGAACTGCTGGCGTGTTCCCCTGGTGTGGGGCCTGCTCAGGCAGCTGGAGTGGTCCTCGTGCCCCACGTCTTCCTTCTGCTGCACTGATTTTAGGGAAGGCCTGGGCAAGGGAGCCCACTGAGGTACAGACAGTAACTCTGTGTGCTGAAAGGAATTCAGTAAGGTCAGAGTTAGCCCAGGTCCTGATCCAGCACTTGGAGGTGCCAGGTTTGGGGCAGGTCAGGCACTGCCCTCCTGGCACTTATGCCCTGGGCTACCAGAGACTCGGGCTCCTCTTCGGAATATTGGAAGCCAGCAAGCATCTGCCAGCTCCTAGAGTTTGTGACAGAGCCCTTGGCTCTCTTCCAGCCCTGTTCCTCCTCACCCACCCCACGAGATGGACATGGAGCTAATGAACAGGGAGAGCTGGGTGCTCTGCCACACCCAAATCCTCACCTGCTGCAGCTCTGCCTGGGGACGCCTCCGGCTCCGTGTACTTGGCTTTCCTTCTTCCAGGAGCTGTGTGCCTGTCACCCCCTCACACACTTTGTTTTGATAGGCAGGTTCTTCACCTTGTGGCTTTTTTCCCTTCTGCTGAGCTGGTTTTGATGGAGGCTTTGGGAGGCGAACCTGGAGTGCACAGTAAGCACTTTGTACAGTGAAAAAAAGCCCAGATCTCACACAGAAAAAGAATGATCTTCATATATACACACCTTAAACAACTGCATCGCTTTCCAAACAGGACTTAAAGCAAAACCAAGTTTTCACTTAAAGGTCCAGAAGTGAAAATAAGGGGGTTTACATCTAAAAATGACTATATTTCATAATAATGAAATTACAGGTTGGTATTAATGCAATTGTTTTTTAGTCTGATTTCTACAAGATCAGACAAGCAGTGACCTGGCTTTCCACCCACTTTCACACCACTTTCATTTAGCCCCAACATCAGCACTTTCACTGGAGGGAGAAAAGCTGAAAATATTTATCCAGAGCAAAAAAATCTGGTAAACAAATACAGGAATTAATGCAAATAATATCTTATCACCTATCTTTGGTGTGCAATTGGAACCAAGAATCAGGCTATAGCTACAGCTACACTTCTTATGCCACCTCAAGATTAGATTCAGATTCTATACAGGGAGCAATATCCTAAAATCCATGCAATGCTCTTCACATCATCAAGGAGCCTCTGTTACAGGTGTTCACGGCTCTTCAGAAGGGAATTAACCCCAAATCTCCTCATTTCCTGTGTACCAAAGTGGTACAGGAGGAATCAGACAGATCAGCTGGAGTCAGATCCTGCTCACAAGCAACAAGTGAGGAGACAGTGGCTTGTTTGCAGTGGCTCCCACTGTTCCAAGGTTGTCTCTTTAATGGGAGAAGGAGAGGGGGAAAGGGAAGGAACACTGAGATGAAAAGAATCAGGCCTAGGATCACTCCAGGCAATGCCACAAAGAAATGCTTTGGGAAGAGCCTGCCTGTCACCCAGCACTGTCAGGGCTGCAGCACAAGTGCACCAGGCTACTAAAACATTGCATTTTTTAAAAATAGCAATAAATTTCAAGAGAGTTCAGTTACCTGCCCTCTCTATTTGTATTTAAGTAGTCCTTAGATCCTTTGGATAACCCTAAAATTGCCTTTCTGCAGCTGTTTTGCAGCAAGTGCTTAGAGGAAACCGGCTCATGTCAGCAGCAGAACTGGCTGAAGGAACAGGCTGCAGTCATACACAGGTGATCCCAGTGTTCTCACTGTTCCAAGAAGTGAGACACAGCATTACAGATTTCCCTGAGAAAGTGCTGACAGGTGCCAAGATTTAGTAACACCCAAGCATTCCCCCAGTCCTGTTCCTGGCCATCACACCCAATCCCACTGAACCCTGCAGCACAGGAATGGTGACAACCATTCACTCCTCAGCCAGGGATTTTCCAGGGGGGTGTGACCTGCAAATATCCAGTGCAGCAGCAGCTCCTGCAGCCTGCAAGGTTGGGATCATCTTTTATGCCACAGACTGTCGAGCTTTTGACCAGGCTTAAGAAGGAAACAGATTTACTATTTAGTGTCTGACTCTAAGAAATCAAAGACTCCTGTGAAACAGAGATCCAGCAGGATCAGCTGGAGATCAGTTCACAGCTACCTGATGCTCTGAGTCAGTTCACAAAAGAGTGCAAACTTAAAAGAGCTTCTCAAATGAGTGAGGGCACAGTGGTCACCATCACAGCCACACAAGTCCAGTCACCAAAACAGCTTTTGGTTTTGTTAAAATAAAAAAAAAAAGAAAAGGGGTAAAACCAGAAAAGTCAATAAAAGTGCTAAACTAAGTATCTGTAATTACCAAGATCAAAACCCGGTACCTTTTCATTAAACGTGAACTTTTGTTCTGCCTTCCACAATACGTAAATAGTGCTGACAATTGGTTCGTGAGGCACTTGCTACAATAAAATCTAATTGTATCATGAGAGAAAGGTGACAATCAGGAGATCATGAAAAAATTACATATTCTCACTGGTGGTTAATTAGCCATGCAAAACCCCCTCAAACAGATATTCTCTTCTATTAGGAATGATTACTATGCAGGCCTACAGATGTCAATACCACAGTCATTCAAATACTTCTTTCCCTACTAATTGAAGGTTGTAAAGCTCTGGTGCCAAGGTTTTGCTTCCAAAGAGCTAATTTATGACTAGAAGGATATTTTATGTCTTCAGTTGCAGCAGCTACAAAACTCAGCAAATCAGAACCATCTGTGCACTGATACTTGAATCACCATTCATCTCGCAGCCTATCAGTCACATTAGTTTGCATCCTGCATTCTTGGCTCACGTACACTTGTGATGGTCCAAAGTTCACCAGGAATATTAAAAATGGATGGGACCCTGACCCTGCCTTATTGCACACGCCCCAGAGCCCCGCACGGGGCTGCTGCATGCGGGCACTTCCACAGGAACAACGGCACTGACATTTCCCAGCAAAACTGCTAATTACCTCCCTCTCTGCTTAGGGAAGCTGGGCTTTATTAACTCAGAGCACCGCAGGAAAACAGCACAGGAGAGCTGTGTCACTTGGAAAACCCTGTGCCAGCGCACACCAACGGCACAGCTAAAGCCACAGGAACATCTCCTCCACACTGGGGCGGCAGGAGGATAAAGGCAAATGACAAAGAACAGCCTGAAAGCAAGAAAATGAATTAAATGCTGTCACTAATAAAGGTAACTTTGCTTTTAATCTGGGACGAAGGAAAAACCTGGCATTCAGGCCTGTCTTCAAGATGTTAGTGAACAAAGTCCTTGACTTCCCCATTATCCTGAAAGTAAATCATTCTCCACAGACCTACTGCTTTGAAGTGAGAGCCTGTGGGTCAAAAGGACTCATGGCAGTTCTTCCTCCTTGAGGGTTGACATTCCACTTTTTAGCAAAGCCAGGGGAAACAGGAATTAACAAACATGGTGTATTTAAGGCAGAAGAACTGCTGTGTCAGTCTCATTTTGAGAGCTTTAACCATTTCTTCCCCTCCATGAGGGAAGGGAAGAGGCAGGAGCTGTCTCACTCACTCTGGACACCTTAGCAGCAAGGTGATTCCGTGCACACGCTGCTGCTGCTGCCGCGGAAAATTCCAGAGGGCCGTCGTAGCGCATCCCGCTCGACTCCAGGCCATCCAGCAGGATTTTCTTCAGCACTTGATACTTGGGCTTCTCAGCATAAGCTAAGCCAGAAACAGAGGCCAGAAACTTGGCTATTTCACCTGTAGAGCAGATTTGAGTGTGAATTTCAGAGTGCAACCCCAGAAGTTCAGAAAGGATCTCATTCCAACACGGATGCCAAATGAGACAACACAATTTCAGCTGAAGGCACACTCAAAACACAGAACTGACAATGTCTTGTCTTTTTGGGAGGAGAAAAGGAAAAGACAGACTTGGATAAACAAGCCAGGCTTGAAATGCTCCATCTTGTTATGTTCATGCACTAATTCCCACAGCATTGACAGCTATCCAAGGATAAAAATGAAAACATTTTACCAACAGGTATTGATAGTTCTGTGTAGAAGAGGAAAGTCTTTGATAGATCACAATATCCCCTTAAATATTAATGACTCTGAACAGTATTATTTTAATCTATAAATCTATGCATAAATACTATACTGGAACTGTTTTGGAAAAATACAACTTTTTTTTTTTTTTCTTCAAACCCTACTATTGTTTTTCTGATTGCATCCCAAAACAGTCCAACAGCAGCAACATTTTTCCATCAAGTGGTTCAAAAAACAGGGAAACCACCGAATGGGCAGAAATAATGCTAGCAGGAAAAACATATGGGGGGTTCAAACTTTTCTTTCAGTTGAAGACCCAAGTGTATCCTAAAACTGGAGTGCTACACCAGATATTAGCATCTGGTCAAATCCCAGCAGGAAAGATTTATTAAATATGTATACACATCATGAATAAATTTCACCTAATACACATTGCATTCCAGTAATTCCAATACAAAAGTGCTAGGAAAATAAGGGAATAAATCAAAAATAGATACTGACCTTTTGGTGTTTTCCCTGGGTTACTTTTGTATTTCAGGGAAGGAAGAAACAAGACAAGACAAACTGTGCATCCATTTGCTTTTTCAAACTCTGAGGACTGAGCAATAAACCTTTGGTAGACAGTTGCTTACTATTTCCATACTAACAGCTACTTCTGTTTCCAAGATAGTCACTGCTTCCCAACACCTTGGAATACATATGGCCAAGATCCCTTATGTCACTCCATGGGATACAGCACAGACTGAGCAAGATTCTTTTTTTTTTTTGTCAAAGACTTTGTTCAATTTGTGTTACTTTCCCTCTCTTCTGCTCCCCCCCAGAGTCAGACACTGAACTGTGTGTCGGAAGAGGCTGAAGAGCCAGAGGGTACAGGTGCAAGTACACTTACTGCAGCTGCTTCCAGGAGAATCCCACCTCAGCACTGAATCTGGGAGCTCATCCATAAGTCTGAAACAACACCAGAGTGCAACAGTTTAATGCGCTTTTGGAGCAGGTGATTCCTCATTTGGGATTTAGGAAGACAGCAAGTCTCAGCTCCAAAGGGAGTGGACCTCCAGGATAGCTAATGATTCACAGGACTGCTTTTGAACCCAGATCTCCCCTCACCAGCTCCATTTTTAACTCTTTGCACACTGCTGGTTTCACCAAGACCAGCTGACACCTAAAACTGCACTTTAAATTTTTCTCTGCACATATTTTAAGCTTTTTAGAAGGAAAAACAAAAGCCCTTTGAGCCAAATGGCTCGTTCTAATTTCAGATTGATGATTCCCATTTCTATTCTGGAATTTAAGCAGCAGTTCTGCTCTGCCTTCCTATCATTTAGCATCGGGTCCCCTCTGCCATGGAGCACACGCCTGCCAAAGTTACACCCAGGCACGGCAGGACCACAAGGGGACAGGGAGGTCACATCACCCAAAGTCCCACACACTCCATAAACAGTAGGGCCACAGCTGGAATTCCTGTCCATTCAGAAACAGGAACAGCAAAGAAGCTTGGCATCAATTCCTAAAAACAGGAATAACACCAGCCCCCATCCTGGGAAGTCCAGCACCCAGAGAAACCTGAAAATTAAGACAGATAAGAGGGATAACTTGGGCAAGATACCTAATTCCAGGAATGCAATTCATTAGAGTAAGAAGATATTTCTGATAAGTGGAATCTGTGTAATTTTCTGGGCATTTCCTTGAAGCCTCCTTTTGCCCAGCATCCTGGAAACATGAGCCAACCAAGGGTTAACGGAAAGGGAAGAATAGGTGGAACAGCTTGATTGATTAAATTGATTTCCCATCGAATTGTATAAGTGTTACCTTGCAGGGGGGCTGTGTAATGACCAGAACTTCAAAAGAAGAAATATTAAACACAGAAGAGAGTGTCAACATCCCCAGCCGGCTCAGCCCCGGCGCAGGCTGCAGCCGCCCTTCCCTGTGCCGGGAGCCGCTGCCGCGATGATTTCGGGGATCAGCCAGCCCCAGCAGGTACCTCTGCTGTCACCTGCCCTACTTAAAAGTCTGCTGCCTCCTGCTTTGCCATGTTACAGCTCTGGGTAACTCCTGTGCTGTGGAGCCTGCTGCAGGTACCACGTGCAGTTAACTGCCTCCAGTCCCGGCTGGGAGAGCAGAGGAAGAAAACACTGATGCACTGTTGTTGCTCCAGTGAGCTCCAAGTCGTGCTGGGAAAAAGGAAAGATTTTCACCAAGCTCTTTAGTGTTTTGGTATTTAATTGTTTGTAATGGCAGTAGGCTTATGTAACATTAAAAACCTACAGGAAAACATTTGAAAAACAGTATCATAATGAAAGTTAAATAAATTGAGTGCACATGTGGAAAAACCTCCAAGAGATGTTTGTACTACGGTCTCCACAAAGTGCCCGTGAAGTTTAATGGAACCACACAACAACCTTCTGTATGTGCACCAAGGCCCGTGCTAATTTACAAATGATTTCTTGGGGAAAAAAAAGAGCATTGGAAAAATACACAGCAGACAAAATGCCTGTGTGCTGTGCACTGGAATCCATCCTCTCCTCACAGCAGCACAGACATAAACATGCAAAGAAGGGTAGACATGCACATAAAGTTCCCGTTTTAACTGCTTCCAACATCTCTCTTAATTAAGGAAAATTGTTTTAGCTTTCTCCTAAGGTGCTGTTCTACAGCATGGAAAGCTGTGTTTCCCAGAGCTGGGAGGCAGTGAGGATGCTGCAGGGTTCCAGGCTGGTGTGTCCATGTGTGTGGGGGTGTTGTCCTTACTTTGTTTTTGCACTCTGGACAGCTACAGGGTCCTTGAGGTTCTGCTCCCAGGGCAGCTTCCCACACAGCCAGTGCAGCATGCAGTAGCCAAGGATTTCAAGGTCACCTCGTCTGGATGGGGCTAAAATGTGGGAAAGGGGGAGGGGGGAAGAGAAAAAAAAAATACAATTAAGAATAGGAACCTCTTCTTAGGAAATAGAAAAGACTTTGATTGAACTGGTGCTGATGAAATATGAAGAAGCCAAATGGGCAAAGTGTTTTGTTTGTTCAGCTGTATTAGACCTGAACCGCCCCGGCATTTGGCCACAGGCCACAGACAGGCAGCGACTTGTTCCTGCTCAAGTGAGGGTCAGCTTCCTCACCTCCTCCAACTCCATCCTTCCTCAGTCTGGCCTGTCACATGGACTTGATCCCCATGGCCTCTGACATGATCCAGACAGCCCATAACTGAGTACCAACACTTTCTCAAAGAGCCAAGCAGTAAAACAAAGAAATAAATGTCTGCTGCTAAATTGCTAACACATGTTCCAGGAAGTCCATGGGGTCCACATTGGTCATGCAGGGACTCTGTGAGAGCAGACTAAACACTGATGGCCTTTCCTGTTCTCCCGTGGAGCCGCTTGAACTCGGATGCTGGGACAAAAGTGCCATCTAGTGTGCACTGACTCGCCTGAGCCTGCTCCCGGCTCCAGCAGCGCCTGCGGAGCTCGGCACAGCCCAAAATGCACTCGCTGTTTAGCAAAGTCCTGGGTGAACTTCCCACTGCTGCTTCCAAAAAGGAAGTTATTTCAGGAACAACTTACTCTCTGCACGCCCCAGGCAGACACAAATACAGGAGACAAAATTAAATCAAAAATTAATCCCATCCCTGAGCATCATCTACGCAGAAAAACTGAAGTTAAATCTATAGATTGGCTTTTCCTAGAGAAAGAGGGATGGGAAAAGTGCAATATCAACAGAATTGCTTGTGCTTGCTGTTCCCAGAGGAAACCAAACTTGCTAAAACTGAACAAGCAGGAGCACTGCAGGATTTCTTTGACTTGCAGCCTCAGTTTGCATGTCAAAACCACATGGAATCTACAAAACCAGAAACTGCTTGTCATGATTAAAGACAGACAAATGTAGAAGTTAAATTTATGCTTTTCCAAAATGAATTTGTGCTTTCCAAGAAGGAAAGGAGAGTTCAGACTTGTTTGGCACTTTTTATCCAGTGTAAAGACCAGTAGCTGAGCACTGTGCTGTTAATCCAGCTGTAAACAGATATCATATTTTATGGGCCTTCATTAAATAAATTCCAGAAAGTCACTCGGTGAACTTATCTTTTAATTTAAGAAGTCATCTGCTAAAAGCCACGGTGCCAACACATCATAACTGTCCCTCGTTGCTGTACACACATTACTGTAAAAGCAGCAGATTAGTTTTTATACATTCCCTATCTTAACTGCTCTTAGGCTTGGGATTATTAAAGGCCCTGGATCCAACACCGCTGCGCTGTCCCTTGGGCGTCGTTTGTTTCCTGCCCTGGATTCAGCAACGTCCTAATGCAAGACTTGGCTCCCATATTAAAATAAAAACACAATCTCTACCACTTGCTGTTCTGTAGTGATTTCTCTGGCCATAAATCTCCCAGTAACTGTGGAACAGTTCCATTCACACACACATGTTCACAACTCTTTTTTCCATTATGGCAATTCCAGATTGGATCCATATAAGCCAGCGTTTTTGACTGCTGATCCTCTAATTTTCACAATGTCTTTCTGGCACCTGTTTGTGTGAGAGAGGCTACAGAAAGTGGCCTTTTGAGGAAAATTGTCAGAATTCCAACGGGCAGCTTTTTTCCACGAGGGGGATTCATTGATGTGCATCTATAAATAACAGCAAAGCAATCAGATTTCAGGTGTTACCCCAAGAAAAGTCATTTTCTGACAAAACAGTCCCAGAGATTAAAGTTTCTTCACAGTTTGGCCATGACTAATGACATTCCCTCTCACCTGCAGCTCCTGGGACAAAGCCATGACAAAGCAAAAGCCTCGGCTGACACCTGCCCAAAGCCACAGGAGGCACAGGGACAACAAAAAGGAGCAAAGCACCTCTGCCCAGCAGCAACAGGAACAGTTCCACAGGAGACAGTGAGTCCCCTACCCCTTCATCTCCCTGGCCACCACAAGTGCTGCTAAATACAGACATTTACTTGGGGTTTTTGTAGAACCACTTGAAAATGTCAGCATTTGATTCTTTAGCTGTACTTGCTTATTTCCCTCTGCTCCATATAAGTGAAATCCCTCAACCTTTTAAATCATTTAGATCCTTGTTAAAAAGTAATTGATTAATCTTTAACGAGTTAGTATTATCTATGGACAAAGGAGTTATTAGATTTTCATGTCAAATCGAGCACTAATAGATAAATTTCAATGATATGTTTACTTGCAAAAATAAATCTGCTCACACAACTGAAGATTACAGGAATTCTTGATAAACATCAACGGAGAGAAATCAATCTGCCTTCACTTTAAATATGACAGCCAGGTGAAAATAAAACAATTCTGCTTGATAACTTGTCACAGTTACAAGAGTATACACTCCAACTAATACTTATTTAAATCAAATTCTTACTTCTCTGCTAAAAACTTGCTGGTTTTTTTTTTTTCTTTTTTAATAGATGTTTGATTTCTGCTTTTCTACTCACAGGATTTTTTTTACTATTATTTTCGTCTCATATGAAGTAGTATTTAACAGAAAGGTATCAGTGGTATTTTATTTCACAATGTCTTTAAAGTTTAATTTCTTAATTTGGAGATTTAAGGCCTGATTCTGTTCTCAGTCCTGCCAAGATAAATCAGGAATAACTCCCCTGAAGCTGATGAACTCACAACCACATCAATGAAATCAGAGTTTTAAATATACCACAAACATACTCAACACACAGGCACAGGCTCCAATAACTCAGAATAACTGAAGCAATTCACCTGAGAAGAAAATAGATGATGTATCTCTGTACACTGAATTTGGCAGCTATCTCCACTCTAATTTATATTCAGATTCTTATTTCCAAATAGATCAGGGATATCACTACAGCCACAATATGCTCTCAAAACTCCACTGCTCCCAGAAACTCCTCTGAAACAGAAGTAGAAATGGGAGATTTCTCTATAGCCTCTATTTAGCTGATTTTCTCCAGCCTTCTGTAAAGAGCTAACAAGTGACAGATGAAATATTCTCTTATTTTTAATAAGCGTTTCTCTAAGGCCTCTGTTTAGCTGATTTTCTCTTCTGTAAAGAGCTAACAAGTGACAGATGAAATATTCTCTTATTTTTAATAAGCACTGTTACATGATAATTTCACTGTAGTGATTTTTTGGATTAGAAGCCTTTCATAAGCAGGATCATCCTGGTTGCTCATATTGCATGGATGTGCAGTGGCACCTCCAATTCTCACTGGCATTACAGGACACCAATCTATGGTAACTCAAAGCAAAGAGAACTCACACCTCAGCCAGCAAGGCAAAAGCCCATAAAGGAAAGGACAGTAAACATGATCATGGTGAAATACAATTATGATAAAAATGTATCTTCACAAAGTGATATAACTTAACTCAAGGCTGAGATGATTAAAAACCAGACAAATACAAGACTTGACAAAAATCAGTGCCTCTATTAGGGGTAGGAGAAATCAAAAGACAAAAAAAAACCCCAAAAAGCAGATGAGGAAGTATTCCTTCCCCCAGGTCCTGGTCAGTCTGAGGAACTCCCTGCAGCAGGATGATGACCAATGGAATAGTGGGTGGCTCCACAGAAGGGTTTAGAGAAATAAATTAATGATACATTTAGTGCTTGGAGGCCATTCCACAGAGTCATCCAGCCTCAGACAGGGCAAAAGCCAGCCAGGAACCATCTCTGCTCTCCTCATGCCCAGCCCTGCTTGGCACATTGCTCAAGTACTCCCTGACAGTAACCACCAACCACGGATTGCTGGAAAGGAAAATCCATGGCACCATCACAGCTGGAGTACAGCTCTTGCAGAGAACCCAGCCTGTGACATGGCAGACAGGGACACTTCCTGGGCCAGCCACGCTCTCTCTCCCAAACTGGAATCCTACAGATACACACTCGATGGGATGAATGGGCATGGAACACAGCAGAGCTGCCAGGAGGGAATCATCAGGACTGGTGGAATGGGATGTGCTGAAAGAAAGAGGGTTGGGGTTCTGCTCTGATGGGGAGAAGCTCATGTAGTGGGAAGGCTGGCAGGTGCAAGGGAAGGTCACCACGAGTTCTGGGTGGGAGATGCAGTGGTGGTGGCAGGAGATGCCGGTACCTGGTCGGAAGCAAAAGGTTCCAGGCTTGCAGTAAGGACAACATGTGGCAGGAGAGTGGGGACAGGAAGTTTTAACTCTTCTTTCACATCTGTGTGGCAGAAAAAAAGAATCACAAAGGTAAGGGCCTGACAAGTAGGGGTGGGCAAGCAGCTGAGATTCACTACCTCTCTGAATTCCTGGTGTAGAGAACAACAGCCAAAATTAAACAGCCCATTCCCAGGCACAGCCCAAGATGTAAGATGTGACAGAGTTGTTCTCATCTTATTTTTGCTGCTTCTGAACATTCCTGGCAGCTTCCAGAGGTGGCTGTAGAAGCCCATCCAATATTTTCCTTGCTAGTGACTCTTTTTTCACTTACAACCACTTTCTGCTCCCTCCTCTGCTGGGCACATTTCTAATCCAACTCTCAGGAACTCAACCATCTTTTTATTTATTTCCCACCGCAAAGTTCCACCCATTTTTCGCCAGACTGGTTATATTTTCCTTTTATTATTTAGGATTTACAGTTTGTCCTGTACACAGTCTTTGGGAAACACATATCAAACTGCAGCAGATCAATAATTCATTTGACCGAGAAAAAAAAAGAAAAAAAATCCTGCAGGCTCCCTCTGAATCCTAACTATGCATGGACAGATGCCAAATCAACCTCTTGATCCAGAGCCACTCAGAGCTCTGTTCTCTGGAAGCAGGCTCCCAAAGAATGTGTTTCCAGGCATAGGTGTTTATATTCCTGCACATCCTTCCTCACAAAATGAACCCTGCACATATTTTAGTCAGCAGAACAGGAAAAACGGCCAAGCACTGAGCTGTGTTTTTAATACCACTGAGCAGCTCTGGCTGAGCTCAAAACCAGCACAAGGGCTGCAGGGCTTTCCCTGCCATCAGCCCAAGGCTGGCACTGCCCTGGACAAACCCGGTGTCCCAGGGCTCTGATGGAGATCAAGGAGCACATAACTCCATGTGAGGGGCACAGAGAAGCCTGTCCAAAGTCCCCCACTCCTGTGGGAAGCAGCTTTTACTACTGCAGATGTAGAGATCAGTCCTGCACAGACTTCAGTGGGGTCTCTACTGATGCAAGAGATGGCAACACCGCTCAGAGTTCCTGTGAAATGCTGGGAGAAGGGAGAGGACTCAGCTTGGAATCGATGGCAAACACAAATATATGCTGGAGGGAATTCAGCATAGGTACTTCATACTCTTATGTTCATCAATGATAGCAAATTAAAACTGGGCTTACACATTCAATGCACAGGACTGGAGTATTTAAAAGAACCTCAATATGTTAAGTGCAGTAAATCTCCAGAGAAATTAGGTATTGACTGCATGCCTCAGTGAGGAGAAAATCTACAAAAATCCATAGGAGGCATTGATCCAAATATTACTTTTTAGCACTAACTATGTAACAACTTTTTAAATGTACACTGAGTACAGATATAATTCTCCTTAATTATCAATCAACAAACCAAAATGCAATACTGTTTATACAGGCTGGTCTTTAAAAATGAATACAGTGAGTACGCTCCAATGAGACACTAAAACCAACAACACAGTTGTGCCCTGAGAAATCTGCATCAGAGTAAAAAGAGTTTCAGTTTCAAATACCCACACGCTGGTCGGGATGGGATCCTGCCACAAATCCAGGAATGCTGATGGTGTAGGTTGGATCCTGTGGCAGAGGCCAGCCTGGGCCCTACTTGGCTCCAGGAGAAGTCCAAACATAGCTCAAGGATGCAGCTGCCATGGGAACAGCACATCCATCCCACTTGGCCTTTCCAGAGCAGACCAAACCCACCACCACAAAGTGTTTCCCTGCAGTGGCCACTGGTAGGAACCTTTCTGGATCTCAGTGGACTGCACACTCTGCACCTGGTGAGCTCCACAGAGATCCTGGGGAATAACCCAGCACACAGCTGGGCTAAACTGTCCATCCAACCATGGAAACTCCAGCATTGACTTAAATTACTGGGAAGGGAATGCATTTGACTGGCTCTGTGCAAGGAGGGTATCAGCTCCAAGCATTGCCAAGAGGCACTTTTGAAAGGTACAAATTCCTAATTTTGTTAAAGCTTCAGCATGTCCCTCAAACCACTGCATGTATTCAGTAGCTGCTTCATGGACAAGTCAAAATGTTCTCATTTGTCTGGCTCAGCACAGCCACTGATGCTGTTCAGAGGGGCTGAGATACTTATGTTGCTACACACACGCAGGAAACGCCCTCTAGAAAGGATCTCATTTATATAAAATAACATTTTGAAAATTAGAATTATATTCCTGGAGCATTGAAATAACAAAGCACTCCACTCTGAAAATGTGGGTGACACCAAAATGAAGGCTGTCTCTGCACCTTCCATTTGCAAACAGTCTTTAAAGACTTCTCAGAACACCCCACCTCACTTTGTAAAGGAGACTGTGCTGAGACTGCACCATGAGTAGGGAATCCAGGAGATTGTTGAGCAAAGAAGCCCTTTGGCCCAGCTGCTGGAAGCCTTTTGGCATCCTAAGCATCTCTGTGCCTCTCAGCCTCACACCAAGAGAGCAGGGAAACCCATTGCTGTGTTCTGCCAGCTGAACCCGTGCAATCTCCAACAGAAGTCGTTGCAGATGCAGATTTTCCCTGGGATGTTGAGAGCTCTGCTGCAAGTGGGGAAACTCTGGCAGTTTGATCTTAATGGATTCAGGCTGTTTGTCATGGTTTAACCCTAGCCACCAATTAAAGTACCACACAGACATTCACCCCCTACCCCTCCCTGGAGGGAGAGGAAGGAGGAATCAGGGAAAAAAGTTAAAACCCATGGGCTGAGATAACAACAATTTAATACTTGAACTAAAATTTTAAAAATAATAATAATGAAAAGGAAGGTAAAGGAAGGAACAAACGCCCTGACAAAGTGATGTACAACAGAGCTGCTCAGCACCACCTGAGCAGCAATCAGCCAGCCAACCCCCCAGTTTATCCCAGGGTATGGAACATCCCCCTGGCCAGCTCAGCTGTCCTGGCCACGCTCCCTCACAGCTCCTCACTGCCAGAGCAGGGGGAACTCATCAGTCCTTGACTCAAGGTAAGCACTGCTCACAACAACTAAAACATCCCTGTGCTATCAGTGTCGTTCTCATCCTAAATCCAACCACAGCACTGCACCAGCTGCTGGCATGAAAATTCACTCTGTCCCAGACAAAAGCAGGACACCAACACAAGGTCAGAGCTGGCATTCCATGTGAAGAGTTTGGATGCTCTGCAACACACCAGATCCCACATCATGTTCTGCAGTCTCTTCCAGCAGGAGCACCAGAAAATTCTGTGGATTTTCTCTTTGCAGCTATCAAGGAAACACTTTTCAAGTGTAAGGGGTGGGGGGGGTAAGCTCCCTCAAACTATCTTTCTGAACATTTTGTTTTGTGGAGTCCTCTGGTTTTAACCAATTCCATCACAACTGTAGCTCTTTGAGGAGGTTATCTAAGACACAGATTGCAAAACTTACCTCACGCTTCCCTCTGCACACCTTTTGTCACACAAGTCTGTAAAATTTCCCTGCACTTTCAAATAGAAGGAATTATCTGTCCTGTAACCACATCCCCATCCACAAACACTACCAAACTGGCTGCTATAACTATCCAACAGCCAAATCCCAAATATTCCAGCTTCCACCTACCCTTCAAAGAGCATCCAAATCAAATAATGGTGCACAACCACACCACTCACACTACCAGGCAAAGCAGGCAGTGAGGTCTCCAGAAAACAGCCTGCATGCTTGGGAAGGCCAGAAGAGTCCAAAACAGATGCTCTCCTCACCACAAAATATTTTCTAGCAGGTGAAATGGTGCAGTTGTCTTAGCAGGAAATACTTGCCAGTCTTATTTCATTTTTCCTAATGACCAGAGTTAAACGACTGCAGGTTTTAACAGCTCCAGCAAATTATCAAGACCCTCTACATTACATGGTCAATGGTCCTTTTAATAGAAAAAGCAATAATATACAGTTGTTTGTGCCAACTAAAACTCGTTAGAAAGTATTAGTTTAAGGTAACAGTTCAGCAGCTATTAACAAGCACAAATTCCTGCAGTTATTGCTGGTGACACTGATGCTCACTGAGCTGGCAGCAGCAAACCATCCCTCCTGCTTGAGATGATCTTGGGGGTGAAGGAGGGGAAAGGGGAAAGAAAAGTTAACAAAAACACTCTTGTGTAGCAAGAGTCAAAGTTTTTCAATAATCACCATTTTTTTCACTAGCATAACATTAGAATTGACTTTTTGTCTTGCTGACATAGCAACTAAGAAAGTTGTGTTGCATTGACCATATTGATTGTGAACAATGCAGCCATCAGTGGGACTTTACACCATATATTTTCAATATTGACCTCCCAGTCCCTTCTCCATGGCTCTATGGGTCTGCTATTGGATTTGGACTGCAGCGTAATAAACAGCTAAGGTTTAATTAATGGTAAATGAATACAAGACATAGGTTATGACTTTAACTAATTAGGGAATTGTTGAATTAAGTCTGCCTTGGAATGCAAGGCAGTACAATCAATATCCAATAAAAGGACTATGTATGTAATTTACCTGCAAATGTGTTTCCAATACCATCAAAGTGAGTTTAAATAAGTAAGATATATGAAAGGCTACTGGAAAAAGATTTCAAAAAGTTAACACTTTATGGCTTCAGAAAAGGTTTTTCTCCTTGCAGGAGGAATGTCATCTTGAAATACCCTCCCATAACACAGATGGTGACACTCAGACACAGCTCTCCCTAAAGGACAGTGCAGACTCCAAGCCCTTTTCCTTGACAATGCAGCATTAGCAAATCCTGCCTCTGCAGGGTACAGCAAGCACAGACCAGTCCTCCCAACACAAACCAATGAAGTTTGATGTTGAGCACTTCTCAGGGTTGTCCTGGGCTGCTCCAGTGCTGTGTGTGCAGAGCCTCTCAGGGCTCCTCCTGCTGCCCTTCCCCCAGCCCTGGGGAAGCATTCCCAGGCACACGAGGAGGTCGCCACACGAGGGGCTGAGCAATCCCCAACACTGCTTCTCCTGTGTACAGCAGCACTCACAGCCTGATTACTCATTCTATAATCACTCATCTGAAATAAAAAAAAAAGAAACCTACCTACTCCCTTGTGGGCATCTATGCTGGTAAACTCTATTGTCCCATTATGGCCCTTCCTAGGATTTTCCTGATACTGTTTGTGGTTCCCATTGGGACAATATCTGTAGCAAAGTCCATAATCTGCAAGATAAACCTGGAAGACATGAACAGACAAATGAATAATGCTTTTGTCCTTTGAAAGTATAACCTTTGTAATTAAGTCTTAAGAAACTGATAGGTTAAGGACAGTCTTAGATCTAAATTTTATTAAACCAAATGGTGCCTCAGGATAAAATATGTACAACTGGGGGCTATAACAGCTGCCCTCCCCATTTAAATCCTTCCACTACTATACTCTTATCTTATTTCAGAGTTGAGCAGGATTTCAGTCATTTCATTTTGTTCCTGAGCTCTCTGCTCTCCAGGTGGGCATCCAGACATCATAAACTGCAATATGCCTTTTATGCAGCCTCACGTTGCTTATGGGACCCCTTCCTCCCCAGACCTAAGCAGGCACACTCACTTCCCCATTTGGATTTTCCAGCAGCTGAGACTCTTCAAATTCAACTCTACTGTGCAGCTTCAAAGCCAGAGGAAGAGGCAGCAGCTCCTTCCAGCTGGACTGGACATGGGGCTCCTGTGGCCACAGGGCTGCTGGGCTCTGACCCACCTGTAATCCAACCCCTTGGAATGCCACTGTCACCAACTTCCTACAGAAACTATTGAAAGTCTAGGCTAAAACAAAGCAAAGCAAACCAGCCCTCCCCAAGCCAGAAAACCATCCCAGTAAACCACTCATGGATTTAGAATGCATTTGTAAAAGACACAGAACCAAACTGTGGTCTCTCAGTTACTCTGAAGCAAATACATAGAGTTAAATCAATGTAAGAGAAAAAAAAATTGGGCCCAAATTGTGTATACTGCAATAGTGCCACAATCACCATTCCATCCACAGATTTTTGGGGCAAAAGCTAAAAATCATCTGAAGGCATACAGATCACTTCTACTAAATCTTATTATATGAAAAAGAAACACATCTCATTTGAACGTTAGTTTAGTTTCCTCTTTAGCTATAAAACAGTTTATCCTAAAAAAGTCCAAAACAAACTTTCCTGGCACTCACTTGCTATTTAATTACATCCGTCCTGGTAAAGGCAAAACCAACCAAACAAACAAAAAGGCCTCAAGAAAACTTAATGCATTACTTTGCAGCACATTCTGTTGAACTACTGATTCCTGTTTGTGCTCCAGGCAGCTTCAAATCCTGGGATTGCTGGTCTCTTGGTTTTACTGTTTCTGCTGCAGGATCTGAGCTTATCTGGAGCGTGTAAGCCGGGCTGCAGTGCTCACTTCCTGCAGGGAGGTGGCTTTTAAGATTATTGATGATGTTTCTCACCTGACAGCTCAGCCAAACTGGGATACAAGATTAAAGAGCAGAGGCATGGATGGCTACAAAATCTGGGACAGGGCATCAGTTTGGTTGGGCTGACTGATTTGATTTTTCTCCTGCATCCGTTCTCTGGTGTATTCCTGATGCTCTGGTGCTGCCCTAACTGAGCCCACAGTCAGAGAACTCACTCAAACTACCCTAAATACCAAGTTCTGTGAGTCCTCTGCATCCTTTGTGGGCTGGGAAGGAGAGAGGAGCCTAGGAGCTGCTTTCTTCCCAGACTCAGCAGTGTGTTTCAGATTCTGCTTGACTACAGGTTTCTGACATAGACAGGAAGATAAAATACCTTTCAAAATTAAGGCTCTGACTTACATTAAAGTAAGATTTCAACTGTTAGGAAAGAAAATACACCCACAGCACGTCTGGCAGCTCTCTGGTTTGGGCTGGGCTTACCTGTTTATGTGACAGACTCCCCTGTGACAGCCCAGCCTTAGTGATCTCTCAAACTACACCAATTAGCAGCCACAAATATTTGCTACTCAAACTTAAACTGCCCCCATCTTATCCTATCACAGTAACTTTGTACTTTTTTATTTTTAAGGCAGCTCCGTAATGCAGTACATTTTTAACCACTGGATTTGCATAAAATACCTTCAGTAACCATATCAGCAGAGCAGTTTTCAATTTATACTGAAAACCCCCTAGAAGTGAGAAGGAACTTCAAGTTATCCTGCACTGACTGAAGATGGAAAGATGTGGAAATAAAGAAGCAACTGCTTCTTAAAGCCACTCACATGCAGGGTGATCCTGACATCTGATCACAGCAGTTCTCCTCAAAAGTTGGCCATGAGTGTACCAGTTCAGCTTGTTTCTAGGTGGGCCATTTATCACTTCCATAATTTTCACATCAGATTTTTTTCCATAAACATGGCAGCCTCTCAAGGCAAAGCCTCTTGGCCACCAACAAAAATCAATCCCCTTCAGCTTGTACAAAACCAGCAAGGCACTGTTACAACCTTGCCACAACCATTATCAGAATGACTGTGTTATTTTAAATTACCATTAATTTCATTTCATCAATTCTCATTATAACCCTTTCATCATTAAAAAGATATATAGTTCTTTATAGCTAGTTGTCACTTTTTGATAATGTAATACTGCATGCCCTTCCAAATTTGCTCAGAACATGAGGTAGAGGTAGCTCATTTAGAGTTTACAGTTGTTGTGGATTTTTTAAGTGTATAGGGAAGGGGAAAAGCAGATGAATATTAAAGAATACTGAAAAAAAATTAAGGCAGCTTTACTATGTGTTTCAATACTATAAATATTTTCTATCTACATGCTTTTTTTGGGAAAAAACCCAAATAAGAACAAAAAAAGAGAACAAAACAGAGCAAAGCAATCAAGGCAAACAGGACACTGGAATAAGAAAAGGTAATGTGGATGATGAAGGTGTAACAGGGCCATAAGCCCAGAACAGCTGGGTTTAGCTGTGGCACACTGTACACTCCTCCCCACTCACTTATTTTAACCCTTGTTTTTGTTCAGGTTTCTTTTCTCTACATAGCCCAGTTTGCACCAGGCTCTGCAGTGCTTAGCATGGTCTCTTATTAATAGATTTTTGTTACAAACCATGAGCCAGATTTCTGAAGTCTTCACCTTTAATTTCATGCACACGTAAATGTGCCCATCTTGGTCAAGTGAGTTATCACAGGCACAAATAATTATTTGTGAGCACAAGCAGCCAGCCACTTTCAGCCATTCTCTGCCCCTTCTGTGCATGACTCCCTCACAGTGCACAGGTCTCTGAAGTGCCAAATATCTGCTAAACATACACAATTCTTACAACTTGGACCCATGATTATATTTAACTGCACTGAGCTGGGTAAGTTGTTAGCCTGGCCCTTTGGATTCTCATGGTATTTCTTTTATCCTGAAAGACAGAGCAGGAGATTTATTGCTGGAAGGATGAAGTACAGTGATGTTCTCTGTGTGCTTCCATTCCTAGGTTTACATCATGCCTGTAAATAATTAAGTAGATACCTACTAATAAGAGGCAGATTGGTTGCTAATGGCCAGAGTGCTGTCAGGTTCAGTTGGGCACTGGACTACAAAAAGGGTAAAGGCAGACTGAGGTCCATTTTGGTTACCAGCACAGAGAGGGGAAGTGGCACAGGGCATCTCTGCCCTGAAGGAGAACAGAGAAGATCTGAATTTTTCTCAATTCACCTGCACTTTAGCAAGTCTGTCCCAATGGGCTAAAAAGCAGGAATCACAATGATTCACCTCACAATGAAAAACAGCTTGAAGTCAGAATTGCTTTCATGCAACTTTTTCCTAAAAGATCAATGCATGATTTCTGTATCTTCTGAAACAATTTTTGTATTCTTCCATCTCTGATAATCAAGTCAGAGTTCTATAATGTGTTTCTTAGACCAACTGTCTTGGTCTAAGAAACACTTATAATCAGGACTGAGGTGCACATGCAATTAAAATGCACAGCTTTTAAACCCAAACAGACTTGATCTGCAACACGTCTGCCCATAAAACCCATGGGGAAAAAATGCTACAAGGTGATTGCAAGAGGTGCTCTCCCAAATCTCATTTATTTCAAATGCAGGCTTTAAGCTCTTGTCTGGTGACCACTTGCCCCTCTTAATAGTATCACTATTTAAATGAGATGAATGAATTATAATTTCTTTTGGAGTCTCTATCCACGCTGCTTGTTCTGCTTTATCATACAAACAGTTAGGACCATGCAACAAATTATCTTTAACTCTCCACAGCCCTGAGACTGAGCTTC
Source organism: Onychostruthus taczanowskii (assembly GCF_017590055.1). Taxonomy (NCBI): domain Eukaryota; kingdom Metazoa; phylum Chordata; class Aves; order Passeriformes; family Passeridae; genus Onychostruthus; species Onychostruthus taczanowskii. The sequence goes on from NW_024503124.1 coordinate 3,472,728, forward strand.
ACCTGTAATTTATAGGTCTGATGACTTCAAGTTTCCTTTGAGGCCTCTGTGAGATTCATGGGCTGTGCACTCCCCTCAGTCCATCACTGCTGCTTTGGCAGTCCCTGTGCAGGCCCGTGCTCAGAACCATTGACTGCAGAATTGATCCTGTGACCTGTAACTCAGGGAATGGCCTCGCTGCCCCCTGCTGAGCACATCTGCAGCTCTTTGAGGTCACTCGATTGGGAGCCTCTCCCCATTTCCAACCATCATTTGGAGGTCACACAGTGACAGCACCTTTGCTTTATTTGTTTCTCTGCCGTGCCACAGAAAGCAGGGGACAGCAGTATGGATTTCACATGCCCTTTGAGAAAGGGGATTCTTATTTATTGGCTATGGTGTAAATTCACCAGGTTAATTTACAGAAGAGAGAGACCAGCAGCAGGAAGTCTAACACAGGAAAATTGCATTTTTTTTTTCTGTCATTTAGTGACTGCTGATGTGTGTTCTTAGATGCAAATTTGTCACTGACTTTCTGCAGTTACAAAAAAAGATAAAGTTGAGTATAAAGGTACACCTGTTTTTTTTGAACAGAAATTTATCTCTCTTTACCAAAACAGAATATGGAATTACATTTTGAATAGAGATAAATATTGTTTTTAAGGTATGAGTTTTTGGTTTATTTTAAAAACAAGTTTCTCTAATTCTAGAACACATACAATATAATTTCTCTTAAAATCCTAGACTCTAAAGAGAAAGAACCCACTGGCATTAAATTTTTGAAAAACCTCATAACAGAAATCGTTAGGTCAGGCAGTTTTATTATGCCAACTTCCACTGGAGCTACAGAAGCCCCTGGGCATGTATTCCTGAGTTTGAGTTTGCCACAGGCTAGATGCTCTCACTCCCTATTTATGAGATTTGGTTGATCACTTTACCTTTCAAAAAATAAAAAAAACCAACCAAGACCAATCGAGTTATCCACTGTGTTGGCAGAGAGAGAAAGGTGGCACAAACACTTCACACATACAGGAATGAAAGTTTAATTCATACCATAGAAATGCAAGCAAATATTAGAAATTCTCCCCATTAGCACTTCTGAATTACAATGGGAACTTTTTAAAATGTTTTATAGAATAATTTCAGTGGAAGAGAAATTTTGGTGAAACAAAATTCCACAGCAAGCCTGCCAGCAGTGACATACACTTTGTACGTGTTGAGTTAGGAGCTACTCAAACTGGAGCATCTACTGATTTCTTTTCCTTAATAAACCCTAAAAAAAAATGCTAAAACCTCTGTCCAGCAACTCACAAGTACCTTATTTCTAACCTGTCAATGAATTTACTATCATTAAAGCAAACCACAAGTACAGCACAATCTTTATACAAATAACACATGAAACAAACCAGAAAATCACCCAGCAATCTGCCCAATTCCAAGTCAGCTCCAAGTTTTAACATTTTATGATTACTGTAAGTGGACACTTCCAAAGTGATTGCAATTTGAAAAACAGCAGCATTTCTTGCTGTCATAAAAATATACAATAGCCAAGACAAAAGAAAAGTCATTTGAGTTATGCTAATGGTTGCAGATCAATTTGGCTCTAAAGAGCCTCCTCCTCTGGATTCAGCAGAACACCATAAACTGTGATTATGCACTGGCTGCTCCCACTGTATAAACCCAGAGTTGTCTTAAACAGCCATGCTGTGTTTCAAATGATGTCTTTCAGAAAGCTGACAAGTTAAATTTGACTCAGCCATTTAACTTGAAGCTTTTAAAAGAGCAGATATACTCCAATGGTTCACCTCCAATGGCAGTGAGCTGCTTTGCAAGATTTGGTTCTTTATCATGACAGCAGAGAAACCAAAATTGAAAGAAGAATTGCTTACAGCTAATTATATTTAAGTGAAGTTGTCCTTTTTTCCTAAATGATTTTTTTTCCAATTAAAAAAGCATACTTAAGATTTTATTACCTGAAGGAAAAAAAGACATCATAAGAGCACGTGGAATACGACAGGACCAAAAGATTTGTTTTAAAACATTTCACCCAAAGTCTTCCATTTCAAGGCTGCCTTCAGAGTGCTAGAGAACAGCAACTTTAATCCTACTTACCTGTTCTATCCACTACAATGGGCAGGACAGGAGAGTTAGGGCATGGAAATAATTTATAGCAATATTAGAAATCTAGAACTTCCCAGAATGAAAGTACAATGGGCCACGTCCAACCCTTCAACTGGTATAACCTAGAGCAGCAATTAGGTCCCATAATTTATCCTCTTCATTAGCTTACTCATCCATAGCAGTATCCCAGTCAGCAGAACACAGAGAGAACAAAGCACAGCTTTGTCCTGCTTCTTTCTCAGCCCTCAAGCTCTACAGAGCCCCTCTTGTGAGGGGATGTGAATGTTCATGCCTAAACTCCTTTTAATATGTGAATTGTGCCAGCAAAACATTTGCAAAACTTAAAACTTTTCAATGGTTATAAACACAGTAGAGTAGAAGTGTAGATAAGTAAACATGCTCACCTCGTGTGGATTGCTGTAGCCCAGAAGAAGATTTGCTGCTTTAATGTCCCCATGGACATACTCATTTTCATGTATGTACTCCAAGGTATCCAACTAGGAAAGAGTTTAGAACAGAGGAGAGAACATCATCATCTTCTCCACTCTGCCCCCAAATATTTCTCACTTAGACAGGGGAACCAAGGGCTACACAGACTGAGCTGCCAAATTTGGCTTGGACTAATGATGGCAAAGCATAAACAAGTCATCCTGTGCTTGAGATATCCCTGTGAAACTACCTGAGTACCAGCTTCTAAATCACAGAGCAAGAATGAAACCAGTACTTGACAAACACCAGAGGAGATGCTGAGAACACCAAGCTCTTAGAAAGATCCTATTCCATCATTTCTAAAGGTCTGGCATACATTTGATCCTGTCAGTGATTACATGACCAGCACCTGATGTCACAGCCCCCCTGCATCAACACCTCCAGCTCCTTACTGAGGCACAATAGCTCTAATTATTATTAAAACCACATTTGCACTTGGCAACTCACACAAAGGACAAGCCAGTCCTGACTTTTGGAGAACACAGTGTTAGAAGTTTTTCAATCATGTGACTATGAAAGCCCTTCCATTTTTATAAAAAAATATTATTATTTAGGTTAAAGGGATGCTTTGAATGCATGTAGTCTAAGAGTTTCTCTTCTCTAACTTAAGACCATTGCCTCTACTCCATTTTCTACCCACCTCTGCTCAGCAGTAGCAGTATTTCACAGTAACAAATCATGTTACAAAGGAGCACGTATGTAACTTTCTGTTGGAATGTGCCAGTGACACCATTTGAGAACAAAACTGGTATTTGCAGACTGGCCAAATCCTGGGCTGTATGATCGGTGTGCTCAGCAAACACCCTGAAAATTTGGCATTCAGGCATGCAATTGTGAACTTTGACAAATATGGATGTCTAATACAATACCCTTCAGACACTGAAAAAAATCAATACATGTTGAAACATGAGAATAGGCTTACACATCTCAGTCTAGACACACAGGTTGAAGTGGTTGGTCTGTGTTTTAACCTATTTAAAAAAAAAATTGGTTTGACCAAATTTCAGTCTGTAGGGGAGTCCTGATTTTCCACTGAACACTTTCTTTTCCTAAAAAACCCCAGAGAAATAAGAAAATACATAGCATTTACACATTTAATTCTAAACTCAGCAGCCACCTAAAGGAGCTGTATTAGCAAGATGATTCTCTAGTGGAACTCAGCAAATTTGAGACACAGCAATTTCCTCTCTGTCTGTGCATACCATCCGTGCCCCAAGCTGCAGAACAATCTCCTTCTTAAACCTGCTTCCACAATCTTCAAAGATTCTTTGAAGGTCTTGCCCCAGTCTCTCCATGACCATAAACCTGTAGCTATGAGGAAATACAAAAAAGGAGGAATCCTTTAAGACATGACTGCAAGTTCGTGTCAGATTGAAAGGACTAAATCTCCATTTTTGAAAATGGGCCATCAGTCAAACTGAGGCTTAATTACCATTTATCTCATTACCTTTTTCCATTGTACTCAGCCAGGCCTGATCCCCAAAACACTGGAATTCCTAAACATCTAATTTTTTTGAGATTCATCCATTTTCTTACTGTAATAATAGAAAGAACATAACATTGGGTTAGAGGCAGCTGAGAACACCAGGTTTGGGGTGTTTTCTCTGTCCTAGGGCTGGCCTGTCCCTGGAGTCCCTTCCTTGGTGTGCATGTAATAAATGTGGCCCTGTTCAGGCTGGTTGGCTTCTGTTCTCCCTTCTGACCAGAAAGGACAAGGCCAACACCCAAACAACAAAACCTACAGCAATCCAGAACTACCACAGCACCAACTGGCACTGGTTCAGGGTATATGAATTGAGCTGGCTTTTGAGCTCTAAAGCAACAGTTCTTAACAAAAGTAGTTAAACCCAGAGTCAGAGCTGAGACATTACTTACTATGCTCTTGTTTTGCAGCCCTCTGGTAAAACTTCAGCTCAGAAAACAAGGGGCCATTTTCAAGATATTCCTGTTGAGAAACAAATAAAGCTGGTATGATAAAAGGTATCAGGAAGACAACAGTTTCTTAAGAAAAGCATATAAGAAATAACAAGAGAATGAAACCCCTTTTATCTCCCAGATTCCATGTCACCTGAAATTTAATTTAAGTAGCTAAAAAGAAAAGTTGTTTGGCAATGCATTTTCATAACCAACACAGATTCTTTCAGATATTATTTAAGACACTATTTTCAGAAATATTGGAGATCAGGTGTGTTTGAGATCATAGTCTAATTTTCCTTACTAAACTGTTGAGGGGTTGTAATGAAGGAAAAAAATCAAGTCAAGGAAATACTGTGTGTCATGGAAATGCCAAATATATCCCCAAGCAGGGAAAGGATATAAAAAACCCAAAGCACCAAAAGCAACAAGCAATAAAAACCCAATGCTGAAACTAAGGATATATAATTAAGAGAAAGAACTGCATGCAAGTTAATAATTTAAAATGAGATCTACACGTTACCACTTTAATGACATGCACTGCATCATCTTCTACAGGAACCTGAGTTTGAGGGGATGCTGTAAAGGAACAAAGAGATGGAGATCAAGCTGTATGCAACAAAATGTAATTGCAAATAAAGACTGTGCTAACACTGAGTCAGGCAACCAAAAATACACACCAAAAGATAGTCTGAATTCCTGCTTTTAAAGGTCAGAGCTTTGCCAAGTTCAAAGAAATATAAAACAAAACCAACACACAGAGAGGAGTTTTAATCAACAAGTAGAGAAGCAATTTGAAGCCCTGCTTTCAGAAGTCTACCCTGGATGTTAATTAAGGAGTAAGCAGGATGTCCTCAGTGCACGTTGGCACCACAATGAGCCATTCCATTAGGACAGACCCTGTATAAGTCATTCCAGCCAATTGGAAAACCACTGTATTTGGTTGCTGTCAATCTGCTGTCGTGACAAAGACACCACTTAGAAGTTCTGACCTACATTATGCCTCTAGACAGGATTGTCTGCTTTCCTCTATCACAAATTAATTTGGCCCTAGAACCTTGATTTCTATTCTGGCATTATTTAGACACTGGCCTAAGTTGGGGATAGCACAGTCACCACCTGCCTAAAGGGGAGCTGAGGGATTGTGCCTCTCAGTGCAAGTAGAGATTTCAAAACAATAATTGACCACATGTGCCAATTACAGCCCAGGAGACAGAACCTCTGTGCACAGACAATGCAATCCTATTTTCTTCTGACCCTGAGAGAACTATCAGCTCTCTCTGATACTACTGAAGCTACACAGAGCTACACTGGGATTAAAATTTAATGAGACTAAATCATCTTTTAGAATCATCACTCAAAAAAGGTAAAAAGAATACAATTCCTAGGAAATAAGTGTCCCTTTCAAAATTCTGATAATGATCAAATACCAACAACAGTCCAGGTGTGACACACTTCAACCACGAGCACACACAAAAATAGACCCCTTTTATCCGCATCATAAAAATCAAGTAAACTTGGATCTAATCAAACCATCCAAGCTTACTTTTTTTGATGGTCAGGGCATAAAAATACTTCTACAATGAACAGTCTCCTTCAGCTGCCATCTTCCTTCAATTCTATTCAGCATCTTGGTTGAATCTGGCAGGGTACACACCCCACCTACCCACAGGCTCCCCACTGACACTTCCCCATGTGAATGCTGCTGGGCTAATAACACACTAAAATAAAATTAAAATATTAAAACAGTAGATCTGGAAGGTGTGAACTATCCACAGACTCACACAAGTAACAGTCACATCGAGAACACACATTAAATCTACTAGAAGAGAAGTTTTGGTACACTTTGTTCTTACCATATTTTTGTACTGAAGTGGGAATTAAGGCACAGACATTTATATCTTTCATTTTTCTCTGCCATATATAGAATATGTATTAATAGAAGACACTAGTAAAAGAAGCACATCCCATATGCTTTCACTGCATTCAACAACATCACATTACCCAAACAGAATTTGATGTGCTCCCTTCTCTGGCACAGATCAGAAAAGAACCTCTTGATAAGAAAATGTAGTTCAATACCAAGTTACTTAACAGAGGTTTGATAGGTGTAGCAAGTATCAAATTTAAATGTATTTGAAAGAGGCTGATCTAACTTCCCTGTAGACTTCTTGACATTTTATAAAGAGAGGCCTCATTCATGGTAATCTGGAGCAGAATAACAGCTGTCAGGGTAATGAAGAGGAGCAATTAACAGGCGGTAGCCCAGCAAAAGGGCTTCACCCCCGTGGTTCTTACACTGCGCTGGCTTGGATGCTTTTGGAGTCACACTGGAAGTCACACATCCTGAAGGAAAATAAACCCAAACACAACCAGCAACGGTTACAAAGTGAAAAGGGTTAGAAAAGTCAAAGCTCAACACGATACTGAAACAGGTGCCCCACATAATGAGTTCCATTCAAGTGTACAAAACGAGAAAAGGTATTATTTTTACTGCATAAACATGGAACAAGGCACAACAGTCCCCACGAATAACACTAAGCTTCTTACACAGGTAATGCTGGGACAATCAGTCTCATCCACACAGATGAGCAGAAGTTGCATGTGCACCTTTTGCTACACCACTTTACCCATTCAGATGCCAACCAGCAATACTCCATTCGCAGCTCAGAAAAAATGCAGACTATTTTTTTGTCCATAAATAAACATAAATGGTTTTTTAAAAATTGTCTCATTACTATGTATAGTTATTTAACAGACTGGAAAGGCTCCCAAGGTTTAACAAACAGTCTGATTACATACCTCATAGACCACCACCACATACTCTCCTGCGAGTTTAGCTCATAGTTAATTACTGTATACTCGTAATTAGCCATGTGCTAGCCTCGTTCTGTGTGGTAGCACATGGCTATTTATAATATTACAATCAGTTAAATGCTAGACTGCAGGACAGTGAGCAGAGACTCTGCAGGAGAGCAGTGCTGATAGGCAGGAGGTCTCTGATGGCAGATAAGTACTCACAGAGGGTACCAGGAGCACTATATGGTGAGATTATGTTTGCAAGAAAGCCCTTAAAATAGCATAACAAGTGCACAAGTTCCCAGCTTATGCTGCTTTTGTCAACTAGAGATGCACAACTCCTGACTTTTGGGGACGGGGGTGTTGATGCAGGCACACAACCCAAACCATTGTCTGCATAACTGGGAGCACTGGTGCAGGATGTAGTCGTGAAGGAGGCTGTGGCTGTTTTCACCTCATACCAAGAGGAGTCTCACAAAACATTTGTAAAGGGCAAAGGGCACAGCTCTGCCCTCCCTTCCTCCCCTTCAATCCACAGTCACAGCTACCACACCAGTGTGGGGCAAACAGCTTTAAAATGCCCTCTGAAATAAAGCAGTGCAGCAAGATTCACATCCTAGCCATGATTTCCAACTGCTGTGCCTGCACAAAAATCTCACCTGGAATTAACCCATGTCCAGGATTCCTTGGTTGCACCCAGCACAGCAGTTATGGCCTTATCATCCACTTTAACCATTAATTTCATCCTTTTTGTTGCTGAGTGCCACATCCTTAATTAATGGCACTCTGTAAATGTTAACAAGCTATGGTAACAAAAGGGTGTTTGTGGCTGAACTGCCATTTCCTACAACCACACAGCACAATTGCAGCCTGACACAGAGGAACGTGCCAATTCCCTCTGCCAGTTCAAACGTGCTTGTTGTAGTTTTAGCAGTTAATTTGTGGCAGTCACATTTGGAATATGGTGAAATATTTTCAACGGCTCTCACAGAACCACTTTTGTTGACAAAGTTTACACAGTGGAAAAGAAAACAGCACTGATTTGGCAGTTTGGAGAAACAGCCCTGCTCCTGTCCACAGCTGGTGTCTTTGCCACTGCTGGATATTTTGAGGATATATTTGTTTGGGAAACACAAATAAAAGTATTTTCAGAAGTTCTTTAGTTGCTACTATTTTATTTTTGCTTTGTCCCACTCATTAGCTAATCCTGAGGAGTGATATATCAGCTTAGTTTTTGCAGCAATCAAGACTAATCTCAAAAATATCACATTTTTGAAGTTACAGGCTACCTATAAAAAAGCTGGAGAAGTTCTGACCCTGTTCAAGTCAAGCCAAGAGCTGTTAAGTTCAATGGGTAAAAGCAGGGAAGGGGTGCTGCTCAGAGCACCTAACAATAAAAAAGGACCCAAGCTGCAGCAATAGAATTACTAAAAACAAAACGAGCACAAGTAAATAAAAAGCAGCACTTGCTACTAAACACAACTTCATCTACCTCCTACATAGGGAAGGTGCTAAGGCAAGCCTTTAAAGGCAAACAAAGCACACTGCTTCCCCCTCCCTGACACTGCAATATACAATATTTCCCAAAAACTGAAACATTCCATGTTTGAAGGGAGTTTACACCCCACTTTCATTGCAGCCTAAGAAAGATCTGCTTCTCTGTTACTTTATAGATGCAGCATGTCTGACCAGGTTTTATTCTAGATTCTTATTACAGGTGGCTTTAGGAATGTAGAGGGGTTTTATACAGATTACAGATACATAACCCTCCACAAGACCCATCTTCTGCAAGACCAAACTAAACTGATTTTGGGACAAAATAGTGTTCAACTGCTCTACTGTTTTACAGGTAACTCCAAGTGCCTCCAAGTTAAGAGCATTCAGTACTGGTAAAGAAATTTCACAACATTTCTTACTTGTGTTTCTGGGCAACCTTAATCTTGACTCACCAGAGTTTTTGTATGCCACATTAATGGAAGCCAATTGTCTGACTTTCAAAGTTAATTACTTCAAGCTGGAATAGGGATGACACATCCTTTAACCCCAGGCAGAAAAGCTTTGCATGGCCTGCTCTTACAGCACTCTCAGATGGGAGCCCAGGCCCCTAATATTTAAAACTTGATGCACAAACTGTTTTCTGGCAAGATTCTGCTGCAGCCCATCTGCTGGTCTGACATGGTGCCCACTCAGAAGATACAATGCCAGTTTCAGTAGGGTACAGGTGCCAAAGACAACTGAAGCAGTGCCCTCTGTGAGACAACAGGTACCTTAGCTGTCCTCCAAAGCTCCTCCTCCATCCCCCACTGAAAGTAAATAATAAATAAATTCAATCAAAACTGCTCTCCTGACCTCCCAGAATTACTCAGCATATGGAAGAAGAATCCCAACACATGATGTGGCAGAACACTGCAGTGTAAGAGCAATGACCTCTGCAGGCTTTGTAACAGGCTTTCGACTATCGTGCGAAAATGAGTTACACATTCCAAGTAAGGACTCTCAGCTTACAGGGGACCCAAAAAGAAAAAGAAAGGGGGAAGATTCCAGAGGAAGCACTCACCAGCAAGAACTAGTAAAGGTAAGGAATATTTTCTCTTTGAGAGATGGTGCAGGTCAGTCAGCCCCTAAGTAGCCTCTGAGTAGCAAAATCATGCTAAGTTTATGATTTAGTTTGTCTACAAACAGGGCACTTGCAGTATCTCTGTTTGTACAGTTTAAAATTAGTGACTAGACAAAAAGACCCTTCCTGAAGTGGTGTTTGTCTTCTAACACATTTATTTTCACACTAAGGTTCACACCTGCAGGTACTTTAACATCTTGAAATGGAGAAAAATCCATCCCTAACCCACGTTACCTGCTAGTGCTTTTAATTACAGGGCTTTGCTATTATGATCCATCCTTCCACTGAGCTAACAAAAACCATGCTGAATTTATCTTTTGGTATCATTTTATTGCATATTCAATTAATTTGCTGCATTATTTTAATTTAAGCAACTGCTGAAGGACTTGGTTTCTCCAGAAGCAATTGCTAAAGCAGCTGCCCAAGCAAACCAAGGAATGAACAATAGGAGCAAGTGTGCTTCCATGGATGCTTCTCTCCCTTGACAGAGGTACATCCCTGCTCACAACTATACAAACTATCCATGGAAGTTAGTCTGAAACAGAAACAAACTCTCTTTCACACCTCAGCCTGATTCCCAGAGTACCAGCACTATGACCCAAGCTTAAAAGAACAGGCCCTAACAGATCTCCTTACCTCCACCAGTAGCAGGGCTCACTGTACTGCTAGTATTAAAAGACAATATTCACACATTTAATCACTGCTTACTGCTCAGGAAGAAATTCTTTCTCTTTTCCTTGAAAATGTGAGAAAAAAACCTCAAAAGGAAAGGAAAGTGCACTGGCTATACTGATCTCCAAGAAGGGTACAATTCAATGATGACTTTATTTTCCCAAGCTTCATAAAATTAAAAGACATTTACAATGCAGTAAGTTCTATCATAAAAGACACCATCTAACAAACAGTTGTACATAAATTTTAAAAAATATTCTATTTTTCAGAACCACTCCTTTCCATGAGAAAGAAGCCTGCAAGTAGATAGCACTGGATGCAGCAGGCTGCACGTGACAGAGGAATCTTAACAAAACATTGTGTGACCTTTCTGCATTTAAATTTTCAGTCCAAATTGTACATTAATAGAGTGCTTGCAGCAGGACTAGAGAATGATTTATATAAAGATTGGTGTTAATTACTGGCTGTGATCAGAGAGATGAATGAGAGAATGTAAAGCTCCTCAGCTCCTGGTTAATTTTCCACTGCTCTCCACAGGGCTACAAACCAGTTGTGAGACCACCAATGTCACAGCCTTCCACAGGTGCTCTTCATTCTGCTCCCCTCATCAAAGGGGTAACAGCTCTACCTGAGAGCAAATCAGCACCAGCAACAACACAAACATTTGGAACAGAGAGGAAAGAGTAAGAATAATCAGAAAACAAGGGAAAGCATTTGTGAGGCAGGGCAGAACCTGAAGATCATGGTAACTTTCATGCACACAGTTAGAAGTTCTGAAGCCCTACATTTGCATCCTAGGACTCAGGATCAGTAAGTGGCTTTCAGCAGCTTTGACTTAGTGAACAGAACCTTGTTCCACAAAATGCACCCCTAGTAAATAGATTTTGCAGAGATACTGTAAAATTTCTCAAGAACGTTGTTATAGATTAATGGAGTATGGAATACCCTTAATGGGAAATTAAGCTGTAACAACCACATCAAAATCTTTACACTGCTACTGTAAAAATACTTATTAAAAGATATAGCTGGCAAAGTTAACCTTTACTTTCAGAAAAGGGCTGTGCTCTTCATACCTGGCAGGCAATCGAACCTCCTGTCTCCCACCTCTCTACAGCTCCTTCTCTGAAAGTTAGTGGTCCTCTCACACCTTGCTCTAGGTGTTCTAAAAACAGGTCTGAACAGCACAGAGAAAAGAGGGTGTCTCCAAGCACCTGTGTCTTGATCACAAAAATCTGTCATCCACTTCACTCCCTCTGGTTCTCAAAGACAGCTGAATTTTGTAGCATCAAGGCCCCAAAAAGCTGCTGAATGGTATACTTTAATATAAACACATCAGAGATCAAGAGGTGGACAAAGAAAAAGAAAGCTTCAGTGTCAATACTTAGAGATAAATGTCCATTTTGTCTTTAACTGATGAGCTACAAGGGGAACTGAGCCTTCAGTGCAGTTAGCAGGTAGCATTCACTGTTCCTCCTGAAAGAAGGGATTAAATGAACACAAATGCCATTACAAAAGTGGCAGCTGCATTTCCTCAGCCATGCTGTCACTTACAAAAAAACAGAGAATAGTAATACCAAGAGTCCCTGATTCTCATTCTAATCCACTGACTGCTCTCCACCTCTGTTCAGTGGGAGCCAAACTGCAACAAACACTTCAATATAAGAAATCATCTTGGTGGGTTCTGTGATCAGGCAGAAAACTCAAATCTCCCTGGAACTGTCTGAATCCCATGTGCTAAGCCACCCTCAAGGTCCAGTGTGATTTGGCTGCAGCAGGAAATGACAGTCATATTCTGAGTGATTCAGGAACACAGCATGACTGGTCCTACACATGGAGAGCTACACCCACTACAAATTGCTTTCTGCACTGCATCCCCAGCTCCCTCAAAGCCTTCTGTCTGTGGGAGACTTCTGCAGGTTCCCACCTTCCTGTCCTTCAACTCAGAATGGAAATATCCAGAGACACCTTTACTTCTTAGCCCATGCTAAGGTCCATTTTCTCACAGTAACATCTCTCATGTGCCCAACTCACAGCACCTCTCAAATGTAACCAGCTAATGCTTCAAAGGTGGTCATAAAATGTAATAAGATATACCAAAAGGCAAAAGAAAAATACTCTAAGAGCCCTACCCTTTGACACCTCTGTATCTGATCTGTTAGCTGAAATCCCTGTCATTCCCACTGGCTCTGTCTGCAGAGCAGTGAGGAACAGTGTGAATTTGTGAGGAACAGAAATTCCAGAGGAAACCAAACCAGAAACTTCATTACAGGAACCTTGCTACTGTATGTAGCTGATTTCTACATAAAAGGAAGCTGGTTTGTGTATAGGAGGGACTTGCTTACTAAGTTTTAAGCCTTAATATTCCAAATAGAATTCACATTACTGTAACTCAAAAAGACCATGCTAGGCTTCAGGGACAATGCAGTAAACTGCTTATAGGTGATTCTTCACTGCTCCATACAAGCTCAACTTAGTTCCAAATAGACACTGTGAAGTAGTTTCTATATGCTGCCATGAAAAGAAAAACCAAACCACCCAAGCTCATAATATTGCCTGGGACACAGGGTTTGCCCTTTCACAGAGACCAGCAACAGTAACATACATTACACCCTCTTCAGGGACCCAGAATGCTTTACAAACTGCCTTTCACAACTATTCACTCCTCACAGAGCAGAGCACAAACTGACTGAAATGCAGTGGCTTCTGAAGGAATCACTGAAACTTACTTAGGCCAGAGCAAATACAGAACACCACTTCCCCCTCTGCTGAAAAGATGAATTCAGAGGCAGCACCCAGCTAAGTATTGTTACTGTTTCACTTTCGGGGTCAAAAAACAATTTACTGTTGGCCAGCAAATAACACTTCCAATAACCAGAAACTGAAAGAATACTAGAGAGCATGAGGCTGGCACAAGGCCAAAACCCTGGCTGAGGAAAATTACTTTTACTTTGAAAAACATCACCTGGCAGTGCTTTGACACAGTGGCACCTTGGTTGCCCCACTCAAGATCCATAGAAAAGCACATTAGTATCCAGTAAAATAAGCTGGACAGGCCATGGAGAACACTGTGCATTATGAGCAGGAATGGAGCAGGAACAACAGCTCAGAAAACCACACTTGAACAAGGATCACCACCAGCACGTAAACCACACTTTTTAAAGTTACTGCCTTTTCCAGTTCAGGAAGTTACAAAGCAATTTGCAAGTCACCCTCTTAATTATCAGCAGTAGTTTACCTAAATAGATCAGGCCAAATCCTCCCTGGCCGATCTGACTGCCCAGCCTCCAGGTTTTTCCTTCGGTGTCTTTCAGGATCATGTCTTTAGGGAGCGGGACTGGCAGCTTGCCTTTGCCGGGACCTTTGGGCGGCATCGTACCTTGAGGGAGGGGAAAACGAAAGAGAAAGCCTGTTGAAAAATTGCTGCCAGAAGGCACAATATCCCTCGATGTGCTTTGCCCACCAGCACGGAGCAGAGACAGGGGCGATGTCCCTCAGCCCGCTCCCCTTCACCCACCTCCACAGAGCGCCCTCGGCCTCCCCCCGCCGCCGCCCGCAAACTTCCCAGCCGGGCACTTCCGCAGCAACAGCAGGAGGAGGAACGGGTAGCGGGATGCCGTCTTCCCGCCGAGAAACCCGGGGCGGGGAAACCCGGGGCGGGGATCGGGGCAGGGCCGGGGCAGCCCCGGCCGGGACGGGGGACTCCCGCAGCCGCCCCCTCACGGCCCTCCGCGCGGCGGGGCGGGGCGCGCGCCATTCCCGCCTCCCACCAGCCCCGCCCTGAGGCGCCGCCGCCTCCGCTCGGGGCCGCGGAGCGGGGAGATGGCGCCCGAGAAGTCGGTGTGTTCCGGTTGTTCCGGCTCCTCGCTCCGGGAGAAGGCAGACGGAGGAGCAGGGACATTAAGGGGAACGGAGGAGGAGGGAGATGGAGCAGGGAGATCGTGAGGGAGATGGCGTCCGCTGCCATCAGCCCCAGGCGTTCCCGCTCTCCCGCTTCTGAGGCTGCGCTTCGCGAGGGAGGAACTTTAAAAAAATTATTTCGTGCGTAGAGATGTAGGAGATCAGACGGTCTCCTGCCTGAGGTAAAAAAAGAAAATCTCAGCTGACAGGATTTGAAGTAAAAGAAAAGCCCCAAAACTGTTCTCCATGCACTTTGAGGAGGTGCAGCGAAGTCACAGAACTGTCGTGGTGCCACGCTTCCCTCAGGCCACTTCGGTTTTCCCTCAGGATCTTCCTGGCAGAGGTCAAGAGTAACCATTTCCACCCAGAAGCACAGGTACTCACCCCAGAACAGCACAGTGGAAGAGGTAATGGCCACCTCAGGCTGCTTCCAGGCAGGGACAGAGGAGAGATGCTGCTGACCCAGGAGTCCCTCAGCCCCATTCCCATGTAAATTGGCAGTAAAGGACACTCTGAGGTGAGTTTTTATTTCCCGAGATCCCAGGGCATAGTTTTGATCACAGCCACCATTTTGTGCGAGTTTGCTTTATCGATAGGGTCTGTTCACCCAAGTACACACAACCTAGGCAGACCTGAGGGGGAACCACCACTCCACGACTACAAGTCCTTCTCCAGAAAAGAGGGTATAAAAAGTTTAAACCTATTTTTTTTTTAAAGCCCTTGTGTCTTTTTTAAAAGAACAATCAAAATCCAAAACATCAGCAACCACAGAATTTGCACGTAAACTTAAAAGTAGTAACACATATTGCGACTGCAAAGCCCATCAGTAAATTAAGCCTTTACATGTAGCAACTCTTGGATTCATCAGTCTTGCAGGCTCTGTGGTTTTATCATTATTGAGAAGACCGGCTGAAGAATCACCAGCAGAAAGCTCAGCCATAAAGGAGACAAATTCAAAATTTCCATAAAGCGTTTTGTAGAGTTTTTCCCCTTTGCAACAGTTGCCAAAACAGACTGTAGGAGGGTGGTGTTTGGGTTGTTTGGCTTATTTAAAAAAGCAACTACACCTGCCCAGTTCAGCATCAAAGAAACCATCACCAATATCAGTGTTATGTGTTACCTGGGTAAAGGATCTTTCCAGATGAAAATTGCCTTGAAATAGTTGCCTGGGAATCAGAGGATAAACCTCTGTTTAAGGAGAAAACTTCTTTGTTCAGCTGTTGCAAAGAGGTATCCATGTGATTAAACTGAAATGAAAGCATTATCAAAGGGCTTCCTGCTTCCAGGCTCTTTCCATGCCCACAAAGTTTCACTAGAATAAGAAAGTGAAACAAAGTCAGATGAGGTAGAGGGAAAAAGAAAAAACCAAAACAACCGAAACAGGTTAAGTATGAATAATTAATGGAGTTCTGAGGAACAGTGAACCATCTTTAATAACTTAGAACTCTATCACAACTTGTGTAATTTAATGTTAATATGTGGTATAAGTGGGTTTAAGATATTTATCCTACAAGTTGTGAGAAATACCTGAGGGGTTTTTTTGGTTGTTTTGTTTGCTGGGTTGTTGGTTTTTTGGTTTTGGTTTTCCTTTTTTTTAATGAGAGGATAGATGCAAAGTTAAAGATTTTCAAGCTCTTATCAGTCATTTAAAGTTAAAATCCTCAAAGACAACCACTCAGGAATGTAATAGAAACTACTCATATAACTCATATTTAAAAAGGAAATATTAAAAGAAAAGTTCCTGCACATACCAGGCCATTCCTGAAGAATGAGTTTATGTGTTAAATCCAGATCTTTATTAATAAAAAGCCATAACTAGCAGGCCCACAGAAAGGTGTGTCAGCAAAGTTCTGATTGTTTGGTTTCAGAGACTTTAAAACACAACATTGACACATACATACTTTTAAAAAATAATTAAGACCAAAGGCTTTAGTGGGAATAACTCCAAGCAGATTAGAGCTTGATTCTAGAGCCTTGGCCCTGCTAGTAGCACATGCATGGGTGGGACTAAGAAATCCTCTTTTCCTGTTGGATTGAGCTGGAGGTGGGGCTTTTTTCTTTTTGCCTGCTTATAATCAACCAATTAGCAACCCTCCCAAAAAACCGTTCTCCATTTAGGCAGGGTAAATGAAGCTCAGTGCCCTCTTTACAGTTACTACAAATTAGCAGTTTGGGGAGGTTTTAAAGGGAATGAATGTCTGTAGTAACTACAGATGTGGTTACAGATGTGGGGATTTGGGTTTTTCAGGAAAGCCTAATTATGATGGAGGCAATTTCTTTTCAAGGTGATATAGCTACCACTACTGCTAAATTCAAAAATCCTAGTAGGAGAAATGTGAATGTGCTAACAAGAGTAAAAATGCACAAATCCTACCAGTATCAAAGTCTTTCTAGCATAGGTTCTGGAGAGTAACAATCAGCTGTGCTGGTTTATCATGGGCTGCATTTGAAGAGTGTGGTGAGATTCTCAGAGAGTCAGTGCTTTCTTTAGGTGTTTAATAGGACAGCAAACCTGTCCTGGAGCTGTATTTGTTTCTGTCTCTGTCTTAAAGCACTGTACATTAAACATTTGGTCCATCTTCCATTTATTTTAATTTTTTTCTTCTCCTTGCTGAAACCTAAGTTTGAATATAAAAGATTGCAGTCAATTATATGAAATCTTGCAGTGTCACATGCACAAAGCCCCTTAAATTTTCTACAGTAGGTGAGCACTTGTAGCTTCTCTCACCATTGCATTGTGATGCTTTTGTGGTATTTAACACTGACATTTTAGTGCTCCCACATTCAATTCCCCTGCTTTGCTCCAGATCTCACTGATGCTTAAAATATCATGGCTAAATTTACTCCAGAGATGTAACATCTCGATATTAAGAGCATTGACAACAAGGCATCAAGTTTCAGACTGCTTCCCAGTTTGTGCTGGGAGATCTATTTGTGTCCCTGCATCTGTGCAGATCCCGTGCTCCTGCCGGGCTCCCTCCATTGTTGCTGCTCCCTGCCAGTTCCTCAGAACTTTGGGAGTAATTACTTCTTGCAGTATCCAGGGAGCTCTAACATCCAGGGGCCGTGTTGCTCAGCTCAGTCATTGCCTGGGTGCACTGACACCCATTTGTGAGCCTCCTGACTCTCTTTTGTGTGGCTGGCCCCGTGATTGAGATCGCGTAATTACGATAATTAGGAAGCTCACCTCAGGATATTATCAGAGCAACCCGCCCAAACCCAAGTCCATATGGTTTGAAATAGCTAATGAGTCAGTTAATGTGCTATGTCCAGGAGCAATGGACACTCAATATGGATGGCATGGAGGCATCATTTACCAAACTCATGACTGATTAAGGCTTTTCTTGTAGACAGGTCTTGTATTTTGCATCTCACGGTAAGTTCAGCCTATTAGAGGTGTTTACGTGTTAAGCAGATCAGAAGAAAGAAGCAGAGACTTGAAAAAGGCAGGTAAGAAATTAGTCCTCTCTTTAAAGAAAATGCAAAAGATTGGAGATCTGGGAACTTGCATTTGAAATAAACAGATTATTTGAGAAGTGGCAATAGGTGGCATTTGCTTTAGTATAAAGTAGCCTGAATGAATGACTCCCACACTTCCAGAGGGACCACTTTAGCCTCTGGAACTTGCCTTCCTTTAACACTCACCTTGCTTCCCATCCCATGGAATTGTGCAGCCAGTTCTAGACCCTGAACTCACCAGAACAGGAAATCAATACAAGGAAGGCAAACTTCCTGGCAACAAAAGCAACCAAAAGCCCTGGAAGAGGTAAGAAGGAATGCCTGGCTTTAGAATGAGCTACAGAATGTGCCCAGTCAGGGTCAGGATTCTTCTCACTGAGGAATTATTTTAATTTTAAAATGCTGCTCTCTCATCATTTTCATGGCTGTTGGGATGAGATGTTACTCCCTGTTCCTGTCACTGTAACTGCAAAGGTGGTCAGAGCCTGGGCACGTTCCTCCTCTCTTGGATGTCAGAGGTTTTGTTGCTCGTGCCTTTAGAAAGCAATTATTGCTGAGCACTGAAGAAAAAGTGTTTTCTTATCCATTTTTATTTTCTTTGAGAAATGTGTGAAGAGGTAATGTAAGTTTATTGGTGTTGTGGGAATGGGTTGTGTTGCAGGGAGAGCAGACTGTCTAGTGCTCAGAGCAGAGAAGGGAATCAGGAAGATTCTTCTCATGGGAGTAATTCCTGGGATCCTAATCCTGGTTCGGCCACTGCCTGGCCTTACAGGAATTATTTCATATTTGTTTCATTTTATCCATGGAAATCTTTCAATTTCTGAGATTACCCACATGAAGTTGTTCAAGAAGGGAAACTCATCTGTCATGGCATTCATTATTCACATATCAATGCTACTTTTTATGTATAAACTTAATTATGCTGATAGGATATATTAAATATGACTCATTTTACTGCAAGATTGATTTTTTTTTCCTGACCTCAGAATAAATATTGATCTTCATGATCTTTAAATGTAGTGCAAAGGTTGTTATATTAATGACATATTAATAGAAAGTAGCCCTGACCGTGCAATATTAATATATTTGCATTGTTATTTCTCAAATCCCAACCAGAAAAAAAGAGGCAGGGTGCCAATGCCTTCTTTCCCAGGAGAAATCAGGGAGCCATTGACTTTCCTGATTGTTGAGACTCCTTTCTATATGTTGTTGTGTTTTGGTTTCTTGGTTTGAGGTGTGTTTTGGGTTTTTTTCAATTAAAAAACTAAACCTGATGATGAAGTGGCAAACAGAGTGTATAGCAGATCTGACAAAATAGGGATGGGATGTGCTTCCAGGATGTCTGGGAAGGCAAGGCCCTGTCTGAACCTGACTGTGCTCCCCTTCCCACTGCCATGCAGTCAGTTCCTTGTGCTGAATCACTGTTCTGGGAAGAAGAATGGGATCATTTGATGGTTTGTGGCTCTGACTTCAACAATCAGGCTAGTCATTTTCTTAACAGCTGCTTTTTAAAACAGTTATTCAAGTGAGGTTTTGCCCTACGTGTGACTTTTATTTATTTTTCCCTCCTTCTCTTTTGTGTTTATAGTGACTCTTGAAAATCCAGGCTTGGAACTGCTGTTCTAATGGTTGGTTGAACCAAGACAAGTCTGTTAGTTTTTAATGCTCCTCACAGAGTAATTGTATGTGAATTTTCTCTAAATTCTGCATTATAAGGAGCAGGGATAGGACATTACACATTGAAATAACCTTTAAATAGTACTGTACATTTTCTATAGGTCCTGAGAAAACAGCACCCTGTGTAATTCAGTATTACCAATTTCATGAGCAACAAAACTGAAAGAGAAGTGTCCTTAAACAATTTGCTGAAGAATATGAAGTTGTGAGGTACTGGGGTATTGGTATTAGAGAAATAAAACAGAATTTTAGGATACAAAATATAAGTCTGTGCCTTTGGGAACTGCTGGTTTGGAGGAAAAAGAAGAGAAGCACAGGAGGACCATGGCTGGTAATGTGATTTTAGAAGTGTAGGAAAGTTAGGTCTGATTCTAGGTTGTATCAGATCAGGTGTTTTATTATGAAATTCAAAATACCTGTTTGGTAGTCTTCCATTGAGCATTCATCTTTACAGTCCTTGAGTGTTAAATCATGAAAGTTATCTGAAACAATGCAGAGGGCAATGGCCATACCCAGTTTTTCTGTGGAGAGCAGAGCTAGATTATGACTGGATTGAGTGGAAGAGGAACTCATCTGCTGGGAAGGAGTTCTGGTAAGAAACAGATAGGAAATTGTGAAGAAGTTTCTTGCCAGAGGCAGAGTAAGCAAAATTATGGGTTTTTTTCAGATGTTAGGTGTACTGAGGGATAGGAACACACTACTTTGCATAAGCTGTAAATAGTAGGGAATTAATTAACTTGATAGTTGAATTAAGAGCTGGGCAGAGTACAGAAACAGGATATTTGTTTTGTGCCTTCAGAAATACCAGGAAAGGTAATAATGAGGCTGAATTTATTATAATGTGAATTATTTCATGATATGCAGGGCTACATTGTGCAATCAACCTCTCTCTGCTTTATGATATGAAGACCTATTACTTCCATATACTTTCATCCCTTGCACAAGAAAAAAAGGAGGCAAGAACTGATGAGTTCGGAGATAATTTTGTCTTTTCCTCCAAGGATTTTCCAGGAAAAAGAAGAGATTTCAGCTCATTGAAACACTGTTATTAGTTTGGTGCTTCCAAAGCATAGAGACACAATAATGGTTTTGCACTATGCAAGTAAATTAAGACAATGGCACTTAACAAGTGTTTCAGGACTGTCTGTCCTGGGCTGTTTGTCCCAGAAGTTTTCAAGGGAAAATCGAACTTGTTTACTTGTTGACTTAATCTTTTGATGAAAATGCAGCTTTCTGCACTTCTCTGTGACTCTAGTAACTACACTTATCTATTAGGGATATCAAAAGAAACAGTTAATGTCTGTTCCTGCATATGGTACTGTTAATTTGCTTGTTTGTGTGTCTGTCTGTCTGCTCTTTGCTTCTCTGCTTCTGTGTGTGGTATTTTATTGGAGCACATGATTTGGAGAAGCTGACTGCCTGCTGTGATATTTATCCTATATAAATTGTACATTAAATGACAAATTTTAGACCCATCAGAGACATAAGACTAAGTCCACCCATTGAAATCCTATTTGTATTATTACTTTCTAATGAATTCTGTACTACAGCAGGTGTCAAATCATATCTGTTGTTTTGCAATCGAGTATGAATAGAAGATGCATTGCTATTGCAAATGAATCTAATATGAATCTAATGAGCAGTAATGAGCAACTGTTTTGTCATTATTGAGGCAACCACTGTGATGCTAATAAACTCTCGTTTCTGCTACTTAGAAAAAAGCACTGACCAGGATTTATATCATGGCTTTAATGTCCCAAAAGCCTGAGGCAAAAGAAAAGAGTGTAACCCCTAAACTGAGCATAATTTAGTAATTTTCTGTGTGGCAGGCTTCTTATTTTCTCTTATTAAATGAAACCTGGTTTAAGTCTTTCAAGCTTTCTTACATTTGAAAGGAAAAAATGAAGAATGAGTATCTGTTAAAGAAACAAAGTTAAGAATATGGGCGTTCTGCCTTAATTTTCTTTAACATAAGTACACTAATTCCATGCTTCTACACTTGGCAGTGCTTTTGTAATGCTAAGGCAGCAGTGTGCAAAAGTTTTAAAAGCAGTCACTTTAAAAATAACAGGCCATGAAATCAATGTAGAACTCTGATATGTTTGGGGGGACCTATCTCAACTCCATTTTAATTGGAACTCCATTTTTTATTTTTTAAATTTTATTTTCATTGTGTGTGGATCATAGGACTGCTGAACAAACAGAAATACCTTTGATGCAATAGAATCAATAGCTTATTCCATAACTGAAATGCAAACAAGTTCTGACTTCTTTGTGCCTCTGTGTCTTCCAAGAATAAATAATATATGGAATGATACATAAAGCTGTGTGGGAGGGACAGCTGGGTCCATGGTGCTTACAAGTGGTGGAGCACAGGAAAACCAGTTAGCACTGCTTTTCTAAAAGCTGAGTACGATCCTTCCATCAAAAATATAATGCTTCTGTGTATAGAGTCTTCCTGGAGCCATCTCCCTGTGCAATAAAGATGCACTGGAGAGATTCATTTCAGTGCTTCATTTGGAGGCCTGGACTGTTCTGTGTAGGGTGCAGCTGTTTGGTTTACTACAGTATATTCCAGACTTGCTTTAAGTGCTGGATGGAGACTGGATTGCCAATATTTAAGGTATTATATAGACCTAGCAGTGAAACTGTGAATTCCTGAGCAAGCCAGGGAGTGGGCATTAGGACAAGTTACAGCAGTAATCTCTCAAAGTTGCAAATAGGGTGTCAGAGGTTGTAAGAAAGCCATAAACTGTTCCTTCCATGCTGGGCCACTCGGAGAACTTGTGGCCCCCTGAGCAGGAGCTTGCAATAGTTCTCATTTACTGACATTCCAGTTCCATCTTGATGCCTAAGGAGGGAGGGGAGAAGGGAGTTGGGCTTTCTGTCAGCTGCTGTGCCAGTGCTCTGCTGTTAGCTGGGTGGGCCATGACATTCAGCTTCTCTTCCCATCCTCAGTAATGTATAGATCAGATTTACTCACCCCTTAGGTATTATTAGGATTATTTTTCAGTACTGTTTGATGTGCAGAGTTGAAAAAGACAGCTCAGTTGTACAGCATCAGTGTTCTAGAACTCACCAGGAAATGCCTTTCTAGATATATTCACTCCAAAATTCACGTGGCTTCATTCACTCCAAATGGAGTTACTTCTACTGCTCCACAACTTGTTTGTACCACAAAGCAAAGCATGATAAGGGGAGACAATCAGGAGCTTTGTTTTGAAGGTATAGCCCAAATACTGGTGGAGATGCATCCCTAGTTCAGAAGGAAACAAGGAGAAGCAAGGACAGGTCCACATCCAAGGATTACTATTAAGCCATCATCTCCAGACAGGAGAGTCTGTGAGTTCCACATGATGATAAAAAGACTGTGGTTATAAAGATTTTGGATGAAATATCTGATTTCTCTGTGCATTAGGGTGTAATGTACTATATTAGTTTCTTTACTGGGGATTTGATTCCTTAGATGATACATAATTTTTTGTGATACAGCACATCTAATGAAGGCTTTTACATTGGTCATGGAATTAATTGTATCATATATACAAGTAACAGTTCAAAGGAGTAAATTAATGCTGTGTAAAAGTTCAAGACTATTTATATTTCACTTTAACTACAATTTCATAAAATTGTGTAAGTTAGGCCAAGAAAAATCTCTTGAGGTCATCTGTTCCAACACCAGTACAAAAAGCAGGACCAGTTCTGAAGCTTTATTAGTCTTCAAAGCTCAATCAGACTGCTCAAGGCCAGAGATTTCTTGCTATTTGAACGCTGCAACAGTTTGTTATTGAATGTCTGGCAGTTTTATAACAATTTACATTTTTCCTGATTGCTTTCATCTGCACTAATAACAGATGTATGTTATGGTGGCATCCACAGGTCTTTGTTAGGGCTGGATCTTTCCTAGAGCAAACATGGCAGAAACATGGAGGTGGAAGTGTCAGCTATTTAGAATGTAGTTTATGATCATTAGGCAGGGATGTTTCATGGTAGTAGAAACCATCTTTCTGTTACTTTTTTTGTGCCTCACCTTATAGACAATCTCTACATTCGGGATTCATGATTCATCTGCACGTGGTAGTGAATGAATACAAAATTTAGTGCCAGAGGCAGTAGGTGTTGAGGGGATGTTTGTCTGACAGTCTTTTTTTTGTGCTTATAAATTTTGCTCCCATGGAAAAGCAAAGCCGTTTTTAACTGAGACCACCTTGTCATGGAATTGCTGAGTAGGAGAAAGTTGGGCTGAATGTTTCCTTAGACACTGCCACGGTTTGAGGGTCAGTACGGAGCTGTGACGGCCATTCTGTGGCTCTCTGTCCATAATTCTGGCAGATCTGGACATTTCTTTGAGGTCTCCCATACACTTTGAAGTGCAGGAATGAAGTAGAAATGTTTGATGTGTGAGGTCAAAGGGGACTTGAGTAGTCAGATACTCAGAAGAGAGTCCAAATGGCAGCAACATTCCCAAAGATGAGGAGATTAGATGAGAATGGAGAGAGTTGGCAGCAAGGGAGCAAAGGAGAGCTCATTGTAGTTTATACAGACAATGTAAATCACAAGATGTATCATCACGAGTGTGTGGATTACACAACTCTCTCCTGGGCAGGGTTGAGATAGAGAGCAGATATTCAAGGCTTTGTGTTGTTCACCTTGCAGCCAGGGTCACAGAGTAGCCTGGGGGAGGTACCCACAGTGGGTTGTGTAGGAAGAGGCTTGCTGCTGGCATTGGGAGCAGACAAATTTGGGAAGCAGATGTTGTTTAGACTGTCTTGGAATTCTTCAGTGGTGCAGGGAACTTTCCAGCAGCATTACCAGTGGTGCACAGACCCTTGTGCTGACTACACTGTTTGCTACTGTGTCAAGCTCCACCTAGAAAATTTCACCAAGAGGATAAAGGAGACTCCAAAATTAAGCACAGTGACTGAAATAACTAGAAATTCAGCTGAGTTGACTTTAATTTTTCTACTTGTCTGAGATGAAACTGCCTCGTGTAAGTGTCTGTGCCTGACATTGTCATTACATCACTACAATGACCTACAGTAATTGAGTGGTTCATCAGATCGAGCCTTTATGGAAAGTAGATTGCCATGGGAAGGCATTTGAGGAAATCCCTTAAGGATATAAATATCACTTGCAGGAATCCAGAGGCATGTCTTTAGGAAAAGAAAAAAAGTTTTCCTTCCAAGAATCCGAGTCATCATATGCTACTACTTTTTGCATAAATAATGAAGCAGCTGTTTAGCGTAACCATTGAAAGCTTGGACTAACTTTGTTTATGCACACCAAACCCCAGACAGTCTCCAGAGACATCCTTCCCCTAGATTATGGCTCTCTTCTCTGTTCTGCTGCTTCCTCTGAGTAAATGTCAACAAGAAATTAATCAAGGGGTCATTAAGCTCTAATAATCTATCCTAGTCCATCCCCTTGTTCACACAGAATCATTGAGGTTGGAAAAGACCCTTAAGATCATCAAGTCTGACCATTCCCAAGGCACTGCCAAGTTCACTGCTAAACCACATCCCTGACATCCACATTTACAGGGTCTGTCAAATCCCTCCAGGGATAGTGAATCCACCACTACCAGGGCAGTGCTTACAAATCCTTTCAGTGATGAAATTTTCTCCAATATCCACCTCCCCTGGTGCAGCCTAGATCTCGTCCAATCTGGATTGAAAAGTACAGTCTTGCACTTTCTCTGTGTTAAAGAGCTGACCCTACTCTTTCAGAGTGAAGGGCACCTGAATCCAAATGAGAGGGACAATATGCATAAAGAAAATGGACTTACATTCCCTATTCTAATAGGTGGCAGAAAATCTATAAAGAAGCTCTTTGTAAATGCATTCCCAAGGCGAGTAAAGGAGCAATAATGCAGCCAAGGTAAATGTTACCCTCACAGCAGAGGAACCTGCAGAGTACTAACATCAGAGAAGGGCTATGTGTACTGGGCAGTATGCTAGGAACATATGGATAAGGAGCACCACAGCCAAAAAAAGGCCATTCCAGATGAATTTCAAGTCCTAGGAAGCAAATCTTTACCTCAGCATTCCAAAACTGGGGTGACTTTAAAATGTCTTGAAACCATTTTGGTTTGCTTTGTGTGCTGACTGTTAAATATGAAGTACGGAAGATTTGCAGGGGTCTTGTCAAATGAATGTCTTTCTTCCCAGCTATAAAAGTAATCTTTGTTTCAAGTCAATTCCTGTCAGCTCTTCCATCCTACCAAGTTCTGACAGGCCACAAATTTGGCCCCATTAAGGAGGTTGGGTGTGGACATTAGAGGGTTTTATAGCTTGTGATTATTAGAATGGATGATCACACTGGCTGTCACAACCTTCACATCTCTCTGGAATTTCTAGACCTTTCAACTGTACACACTGTATTGTTAATCAGAAATATGCATTGTTTTTGGGTTCACAGCAGTTGTGCTCTGTCATTTAACATAATTTTGTAATCCAAAAAGAAATCAGTTCAGTCTGTATTGCTGCCCTGCAGAATGTACTTGTTCCCTACAATAGGATGAATTGGAATTGCTTAATTTTCACTTTCTTTCAAAGTTCTCAAGGTTTCCCTCAAGCTATCAATGATCTTGTCATTCTCTAGCTCTCATGTGCTTTGTTCCTTGACTCTATAGTGGAGTTTCACTGTGGCTTTTAAATCTCTTTTTTAATAGCTAAATGCACAAGGGAGTGAAGTTCATTTCTAGTTCTTGTGAGGTATTTATTGTCCCCAGTTATTCTGTATCATTACAGGCTTAATTTTTTGGCAAAAGGAAGAGTAAGGCAGTTCCAAACACACTGTCTGAGCACACCCCAATACTGTCATGCTTTTGTATTTGTCTAATGCAAGGCTTTAATTTTATCAGTGTTCCTGTGCATGCTTCCTGATTAAATGAGAGTGAGTGCTTGGTAACTGCCCAGATCACCTTTGATCTCTTTTGAGAGCGGCCTCTCTGGAGGCTCCTGGCAGCACTGAGCAAAAACTTGGTGTCAGCCCATAGCAGAGAAGTTGCCTT
The DNA here is from genome assembly GCF_017590055.1 of Onychostruthus taczanowskii. Lineage (NCBI taxonomy): Eukaryota > Metazoa > Chordata > Aves > Passeriformes > Passeridae > Onychostruthus > Onychostruthus taczanowskii. The sequence goes on from NW_024503124.1 coordinate 3,499,364, forward strand.
GCCCTGTGGAAACCCTCCTGCTCCCATGGCTTTGCTCATCTCCTTTAGCAAGCAGCTGCTGTCAGTGCGGAGAGCCTTAATGGAGCTGTGCCTGGGATTGCTGATGAGCTCCACCAGGGTCTGCACTGCAGCTCTCCAAGGAATTGGCTTCCACAGCTGAGCTGTGTGTCCTTCTGGAGCCACGCTGCCCTCGGTGACACAGCGGCTGTGTGGCGCTGTAATGCAGCGCTCCGAGGCAGGGTGGTGGGAAAGTCATTATCATTTCAGTTGGGAAAGGCAGAACTCAAGTGTCTGAGTGTTAAAAGATTTATGTTCTTTTCATCAGCCAGCCCGGGATGTTTTGTACAAGGCCATTTGGGAAAGTTCAAGGGTAACTTGATTTTTAAAGTTTTGTTGTGATAGCAAGGAGAGATCTTTTTCCTGATGGAAAAAGAAGAATTACTGGCGTAATAATAGCTTTTTTAAAAAAGGAACTTTTAAAGGAAGGAGGAGTTTTATGGATTAGACAAGAGGTTATTTCTAAACAGAGAAAGCATAAAAGCCACCTTTCAACTGAACTCTGTAGTTGGGGACAAAACAGCTTAATGAGTCTATTGCAAGCAATAATCACGGGGATAAAGACACAGGCTGAGCCTCTGGAGGAGGTTCTGGTGGCAGTCATCCACCTCCTGATTCCTGCAGTGAAATCCAGGGAGCAGAAGGCAAAGGACATGCAAGTATAGTAAGTGGAAAAAGGGTCATAGTTTTTTACATCACAGGTTTAAAGACATTGTAAAGAGAGAAGTAAAAGAGAATCAGGAAAGACCTTACCTGTTTGTATCCTTTTGGGCAGGAATGCTGAAGACTTCTGTACCTTCAAGGAACTTTGTTTTTGGTGTCTTGGGAGGATATTTCATTTATTTTCCTGAGGGCTCCCCAAGATGTGTTAATGGATAAACGAAATCTGATTTGCAGTTACTCTTTCCAGCTTTAAAGTGGAAACACTGTAATAAATGCAGAATGCATGCAAAATATCTTTCAGAGTGTGGCATTATTTCCTCTTTATAGCTCAGAGTGGGCTTTCATTAATTGGTTGTAAAATGAAAATATCAAAACGTTGTTCAAAATGCACAGTAAAACCCATAAATGCTTAAAGAAAGGGCTGTGTTTATCAGTGTCATTTTCTTGCTGATATTTGAATGAGTCAAGGAACACAAGCAGATGAAACAGAAATGTAGGCAAAGCATTGAAAAGTCCAAGTGCATTATTCTTCTGCTGCTCTTCAGAGTTTTATTCTTCTGTTAAAGCACACAACAGGCTTTCAAGTTTGGAGTTTTTGATTTTTAAAAAACAACTCCTGTGTTACAATGTGCTATGGACTGGTATGGGATGGACTGTCCCAAGTGACACACGATGCTCATATATGAAGTCATTTGAAGGTTTTGCAGCTTTGCAAAAGAAGCAAAAGCTTTGTAGTTTAGGCATCAAACTACAGAGGTGCAAGTCTTTTGTCTGCAGCAGGCTGAAGATTATGGATTATCAGAAAAAGGAGGGGAAAATCCTGGTAAAGGACTTTTGCAAGGGGAAGCAGTTAAAAGGAGAGTACAAGTATGTGCTTTTTGTGGTGATCACAGTAGTGAAGTTACTCCCAGGGTTTAAGTGTAATTCAAACACTCATTGAGGTACCAGAGACAATTACTCTGATGACATAATTAATGAATATTTGGTAGTGTGAGGCAGCAAAGGGAACCAAACAAACTCACCTTTATCAATATTTAACTTTTCATGAACCTTGCATCTGTTTCTCAGATGCCTATCCAAGGTATAAAACAACCTTTCGTAAGAATTTGGGTTTTTTCACAGGACATCTGTATGTGAGGGGTTTTGTTGTTGTAGTTGAGTTTTTGTTTTGTTTTGTTTAAATTAAACCATTGATTTCCAAGAAAAGCAGCAAACCAGAAGCCTGTCTTAAAGTGTGTTTGCTTTGTGTTTTTGAAATAATCAGTGTTGTCGGTAGCTCAAGAAAGTAGTGACGTATGAGATGATTTCTAGGTAACAACAAAAGTGTTTAAAATATAATTACATATTCTATTTTTATATCTTAATTAATAGAAGTGTATTTTCTGTGACAGATATGTAATATTCTAACCCACTGCAAAACCAACTTTTTATGTTGAATTTAATTTTTTGTTAAAATAAATGAAAATTCTTTCAACTGTTTTGCTTTCTTTTCTGTTTTTTACCCCTTGTTAAATTGTCATGTGAGGATTACAATTATTAATGATTTGTCATTTTTCTATAATAAACCCACTGAGTAAATTGTAACATGTAGAACAGAATATCTAGAATAATTTGAATTGTGTTAAGGTTTGTGTAACATCTAAAGAGTCTGTTCAGTCTAGTATCATGAAAGCTTAGTTTATTAAACAAAAGGAAGCTTTCCTGCACAACTTATTGGAAGGTTTCAAATATACTTCCAAGCATTTATGCCAACAAGACCTTTTTATTATACATTCACATAATAGGCAGTCACCCACAAGAGCAGGTTTGAAAATCAGAATTTGTAAATTCTAATCCTGTCAGAAGGGAGGGCTGGAGGTATGCACAGCTTCTTCCCATGTTCAAATGTCTTATTATATTTGTTAGTCTGAAGACCTTCTGTGACCATGCCATGAAATTTACTGCCTATTTTGTGGACTTAGAGAATTTGAGAAAAAATAATGCTTCTTGTTGAGTCCTGCCACCTTCATGGACATGGAGCATCCTGGGCTCTTTGCAGATGAACAGAATTTTTTTGAGGGGGAACACAGCTCCATTGCCAGTTCTGCCTTCTAGACAGAATAAACTCTTAAGATTCCTGAGCTTTTGGGTAACTGCTCAGAGAAGGAAAGATAGGAGTTTGTGTAGTTTTCTTCAGCCTGGCTTGCCACAGTGAAGTATTTGAACTTTTGCATGGATTACTTTTACTCCCTGCCTTTAGCAGAGAAACGCTGGGGTTTGTGCCCACACAAGCAGCCGTGTTTCCTGCCAAGGAGCTGAAATTCCTGCCAGTCCCTTGTGGGGCAGAAGTATCTCTGTCTTCACTTTCCATGTGCACAGGGAGTCCTGCTTTTCCAGGGTCCCACAGGAAACCAGTATCAAAGACCAACAGATGTGTATGGACAGCCAGAAATGTATGGACCTTCTCTTCCATGTGTGTCTTTCTGCCAGCATGTTCACCCTCTGCTTCCCTTGCTTTTCCCTTCCCATTGCACTCCCTTCTTTTTGGAAGAACCCCACCTTGCCTTTCAGTTATTCTTTTTTAGACCACTCCACACTCTCACTTCATTGCAGGAAAGCTCTGCAGTTCCATCTCATGCTGAGCATTAGTTCTTCTGTAAGTTGTGGTGCTGCTTTGTTGTGCTGTGAGATCCAGCTGGGGACAGATGTGCTGCTTCTCCTGTGCTCCCAAATGTCCCCTGCGGCTGGAGCAGAGCTGCAGGGATACAGGACTCAGTGCAGGCTTAGGAGCCTCAGAGCAGCAGCAGGAACAGAGTGACAGCACTGGCACGTGTTGGCTCTCACCAGGTGTAACACTGCAGCATGAAGGCTTTCCATGTTGTAAAGACAGCAGCAATATGCCTAAGTTTAGGGCTTTTCTGAACTTAGAAAGCAAAACACAAATAAAAACTCAGCTGAACAAAAGCTGAGTCTATTAAAGAAGCGTGTTAGTTCCAGGTTCTGTAAAAAAGAAGCTGCTTTGGAATAAATCTGACCTGACAGTGACCTTCAGAACAGACTGATCTTCCCAAAGGAGCTTCCTAATTTGTACCTATAATGAACACATCATCTATATAACCCATTCCTGCATTTGAACTACGCCATGTTTGTTCCATTATATGATGAAATACAGATGTTTTTCCAGACACACCAGGAAGCTATTTCTAAATCATCTTTTGCCCCACTGCTGACTAAATAAAGTGATTCCAGGCTTTCAAGATTTAAAACAGGTTCCTCTCTAAACAGTTGTTGAGGGTTGCTTTATAGTCCCTGTAACCGCAGAGAGACTCCTGCTATTTCACAGGATCCTTGCCCAGCACATGTAGAAAATTACAGAGTTAATAGCTAACAGTAACCATTTTCTCCCACAGCTTTCAGAAGCTTTATTCTGTTCTGGAGTGTGCACAGTCCTCATGCTGACAAAGAAACTGAAGCCTGTCCCTTTCTAACCATATGGTGCTTATGTTCTTTCTAGCAAGGCAAAAAACCCCTCTTACATATGCTTGTTTCCCAGGATGGCTTTCACAGGGGCAGCCTTGAAAATGTCAGATAACGGAGCCACAACACCTCTAAAAAGAAAACTGGGACTAACTTCACCTGTGGGTGGTTACCTAGAGTAACAAATTTCTGTGGTTAGCAGAGACTTCTTGTTTTGTGAGCTCTTCTGTCCCTCAGAAATATGTTGGTGACTTCTCCAGGTAACTGCTGATCATCCCGTTATCATTATTTTTTTATTCCTTCACCCTTCAGTCAGAGACTGTCTGAGCCACCCCGCTGCAGTGAAGGGAAGCCTGAAGACAACTTTATGTTGTGCCATTCCACTTCCCAAGAATATCTTGGTGTACCTTGGTGAAATTTGAAAAGCAAGTTAGTTCACCCAGAATGTTTAGGCCAGATCTCCTAAACTGCTGCAAAGGGCAGTTGTTCCTTTCAAAAGTACCAAAACTCTCTTCTCTCTTTCTTTATGAGCAAAAGGAGCAGTAGGGTGAATTTTCCTGACCTGAATTTGTGCTAATTCTGTACCATTCCTCTATGTCTCCTGATTTTGGGATAGAGCAATGGCTGTCAGTTTTCATGGCTCTGGTGATCTTCCTTTTGGCATTCCAAAATCATTTGACCTCATATGGGTGATAGTGATGAGGGGGGAGAGGAGTTAAATCATTAAACTTTAAAAAGGCAAAATGTAAAAGGAACAAATTTGTGACATGATAAGCTTGTGTTTTGCATGATTTTTATGTGATACATCAGGGAAATAAATGAATGAAGTACTAAAAAATCTAATTAGCTCAAATCCAAAAGGTTATAGAATGATTTTCAAAGTTTGTTCTCTAAAATGGTGACAGAAAAAGTCATACAATAAAGTCATACCCCTATCAGAAGTTTCTTAGACTAAATTTTGTACAAGCACAACCTCAAACAACCCATTTTTGGTGCTAGCAAAAATACCACAATAAGAATTTTCTCTTCAAGTACTCTTTTCACCTGAACTTCTAATTTGCCCTGACTACACTGACAGGTTTGAGATCTTTTAAACCACATTTATTATTGAGCCAATTACTATTCAGAACATTTTACTGATTAATAACAATAAAACATGAATAGATGTCCTATTCTACATAGATTGTACAAGGTCTTTAAAGGGTTTTTTTTGCTTTTTTCTGTGGTAGCATTGCCCCCCCCCCCAAATTACAGGCATGTTAGAGTGGAAAAGGAGAGGCCCAAGATACTGGACTATAAATGCCTCTTCCAAACTGCCAATTCCAAAGCTCTCAGTAAAAACAAACAGATGCCAGTGCATGGAGCATGAACAAAGCCTGCCTTTTATGTATAACATAAGACTTTCTGAGCTTAAGCATCACTAAAGCTCAAATTTGCTGTCTCCTGGTAAGGCTGACACCTCATGCCCTGAGCTGAGACAGCCCCTCACCAAATTGTTGCAGGGAATAACAAAGCGTATGGTCATCAGCTCCTAGCATATTTTCCTCACAACACCATCAGCAAGCAGATGCTTTATGTAATCAGAAATTCCTGCTTACTAACAGAGAAATCACAAATATGCCACATTGCCCAACATTTGGGCTTTTCTTTTTTTTATTATGGGATGGCTAGAGGAATTTTAAATATGTCATATAAAACGAATGAGTGAGCTTATCTTCTGTAACTTTCCTAAAAACATTGCAGTCACCCCAGTCACTATTTCCAGACCTTTTCTCCTGTCTCATTAAGCCAAGAATTCATATGTGTAACTTGCTTTTAAAAAAACCAATTTTTATTGTATTTACCCCACACGATAAAATATGTCTTTAATTTTTCCATCACTCATAATATCAGATCAGCTGGTTTCAGAATTCCTTTGAAGGACCAAATGCAAACTGCCACCAGGCACAGAGTAGGTTAGTATCAGACATCCCCTTGTACTCTCCAGCTCACTTGGAAGTTGGCCAGTGAGGTGGGAGCCATTGATTTCAGAATACTGATGTTCTATACACTCTTAGGATCAGGAAGTTGGACACTTCCCTGTCCAGGGTGACAGATGTTGAATGTTACAAACATTTAAACGTTGTATAGAACTGTGGTTTGATCCACTAAGAATATGCAAGAATACAAAAGAAAAAAAAACCCCAAACAGTTTATCAAAATTTTATCACTTAGATAAAGCTGCTTTTTCAAGCATATATTGAAAAACCCAGGCAAATGTGACCCTCAGCATATGACTCTAACCTTCCCTTGGCTCCCCATGAGACACACCAAATTTCAAGGCAATTTGAGCAAGTATGTGGATTTTAGAGCACTTAAAGTGCCGACCTTTAAACAGAAATAGGTACTCAACCTTGGAGAGCCTGCACTCCCTGATAATTAACAGGAGGATTTTGGTTTTAAATTGTATTGTGGGAATGTAAAAGCTCTTTGTTGATATTATTAAAATTGAATTCCTGAGTTATGTCAGATTTAGGTTTTGCTCTTCCAGGTCCTAATGAATAACACTGCTTAGAATATATCAGAGCAGAGCCCTCCTTAAGGATCTTTAAGTCCTATATTCTGGAACTGTCAGAAAATGCCAAGATGCACTTCATGGTGTTTTACCAGAAATCATTTGCATTTCCTGAAGAAAATGTTTCCACTAGGTTGTTTTTATTGCTTTGTTCTCCCACACTGCACAGCTGGTCAGATGCTGCTGTGTGTTATGGTGATACCAAGGAGCTCCAGTACAGGTCAGACCCTTACAGAGGCAATATTGCAAAAGAACCTCAACCCCAAGCCAGTGAAAACAGAAGTCTAAGTGCAGATAAAAATAAAAAGATACAGTGACAGGAAAAACAGAAACTGCAGGAGAATAGTGGCAGAGGTAGAAGAATTCAGCTCTCTTTTTCGTATCTGTGTACCTCAGCATCTTTCCATGGACTGCAGTGCTCTGGAGTCAGAAAGGTTCTCTTATTTAATTGGTGTTCTAGCAGTAATCATATTTCCTTCCCTTAGTACCATCTACCAAAATCTTGCACATTTTTCAGTCCAGTTTCAAGCCTTCCTGAGAACTGGGGCAAGGTGCTTAGCAATGCTTCTTTTATCCTGCTCGATCTCGCAAATCAGAGATAGCCAGCTGGATTCTGTGGTCTTTTCAAGCACATGCTGCTTGTAGTCCAAACTGCAAGTAAAGACTTGAAAACAGCAGGATGGATTTTTTTTCTCCAGTTCCGGAGACAGACTCACAGTTGGTGTAAGCAGCCATAAAACTTCTTTTCTGTCACCCATTTCTGTCTTTTTTTGTTGCCAATTGTTCTGCAAACCCCTCTTCTTGAGGGGAGTGCAATGTGCCTGTATTTAAGATGCTCATGTGAAACCACCCTTTGAATGAACAAACCCAAGTTCTTCCTCTGCAATGGATTCCTCCTTTTGTACACTTCTGTTGGGCACAGCCCAGCCCTTTCTCACTCCTGCTTTTGTCATTCCAGCACTGGTTTATTTTTTCTTGCCTGTCATTATTACGAATGTGGATGAGTGTGGGCCCACCTCAGAACCTTCTGGCTCCCCAGTAGGTAGCAATATGCCAGGTTGAAATGTGTCAAGTATCTGTCATTCCCCTTTGCTTGCAGACCTTCAAGCAGCATCTTTCACTACCTCTGGCAGAGTGTTTCTCACAAGATATCCTGAAAAATTAATATCTGGTTTCTTGGACAGGGGGACTGTGACATAGATGTATTAAATAATTCTATCAAGTGCTTTTAGTGTGCCATTTTTGTGAGGGTGTTAATACAACAATCACGAATACAGTCTGGGCTGCTTTGGCTTTTTTTAGAATCCTTGTTGCTTGTTGTTCATCATTTTTGTATTTTATTGTAAATTCTGATGTCTTTAATGGTTATTGAAGATGAAAATATGGATTCAGAGTTGCATAGTTAATGCCACAAGTCTCTGAGTGAGTCTATGTGATGATCTGTGTGCACTCATGTAAAAAAATCAAATTTCTAATTTGATTTTATCTCCCTCATCCTACTCAATTCAGGTAGTATTTTACCATCAGAAACAGGAACAAACCATTAGACAGAAAGTGGTTCCTTCCTTGTTTTCTCCAGTGAGAGTTCACCATTCCAGAACAAAAGCAGCAGGTTTACATTCATTAAAGGAAGTAAATATAAACTGAACAAGATACATTTACATTATTTAATTGAAATTATAGACCTTAAACCCACAAATAATCAATGTGTAGTTAATGTTTTAAAGTAGTTTATATTATAAATAATTTAACTGAATTCACAGACAGATTTCTTTGTTAAAACTGCCAAGCCTCAGAAACTTGAGTATTTTTTCATAGTTGTTCTGTGCATGTCTTAGAAGATTTCCTTAACTTGAAAAGAGCTGTGGAAGGAAAACCCTTCAGCCTGTTGGTTTGACATTGGAGACACAAATTTGAATATCACATCAGACAAGCTAACTTCTTACTGGTCTGTCACCCCTGGCAAGTTCTTTATCTTCTAAAATGTAGGTGTTTTGGGATGTGGAAAATTACCTTGTCTGTACTTTTCATGGCCATGTGGTATTAAAAGACACTAAAAGTAGACAACTAACAAGGGAACATCTTTACAAGAGGGCAAAGAAGCATTTAGACCTATGGGAGATGACTCTTTCCCCCTCTCTCTTTTTCTTGCACACACACAGAGCCACACACACAGCCCAAGCCGTGAGTGATCAATGCTCCTGCTGGGCCGGGCTCCTGCTGCAAGCACAAGCGAGTTCTAACAAAGCAGCCGCTCCCGTGGCCTCCTGCAGCAGCTCCTAGGACAGGGCGAGCACCTCCTCCCAAAATCATGGCTTGTTTGCATCCTAACTGAACAGCATTGAAGGGGGAAATGGGAATTCAGAGCTGCCAGCTACACTATCTCTGCCAGCAGCTCACCAATAAGGCCCAGTACAGACCTGCAGAGCCTCTGGATAAATTGTATTTTCCAAGGGTTAATTAAGCTGTCTTGAGCTTCTGCATGAAGGGGAACAAACTGGCACTTGCAGCGTTTTCTGAAACCTGCTGTCGACATTACAGTCCCTGCTGCTTTTAGCTGTATCGATCCGATGCCTGACCTGTGAAATCCTTGATGGCTGCTAACACTGGAAGCTTACTGGAGCTTTCCAAGGGAGCTTCAGGACAGCTTGTGTAGTCAAGTACAATTACCTGTCCCTCCAGGAGAGCCAATTAGTTCACAAAGAGCTGGAGCAGAACAAATGTTTTGTGTGTGATTTAGAATCTTTAAAAAAAAAAAAAAAAAAAAAGCTTTGTTCTGTCTCATTCTTTTGTTTCTAATTTTATGATTATTGCTCCGTTCATGACAATCCACAGTGCATTTCCTCACATGTCTCATCAAGGACTACTTGGGCATGAGAAAACAGATTTATAGTTATTATTTTTTAACAGAAAAAAACCTTATGTGCAATGCAAAAACCAGCCTTGGCCATTTTAAATACCATGGACCTAAAAGTAGAATGCTCACATACTGGATATTTTCAGAGCCTTAGATTAATGTGTTTAAAACCCACAGCATATGTAGATATTTGTGCTGTAATTTTTATAGCACATCTATACATATATGTATATATAGTTATATACAGATCTCACTTTAAATTCTCAGGCTTGATTTTCTGAAAATGAAAAGGCAGCAAGTGTTGTACCAAAAAAGCCAACCAAAAACCAGACCATAAGGAGTGGAAATTAAAGAGATCACTATCTATATTATAACCCAGTTAATGCAATATTTATAACTTTTTAAACTAAAAATTAAAGACATAAAAAACACCAAACCAAAATTTCATCTCTGCTATTCCAAACAACCTTACCACTTGACTCAAGTTGTACAGGGCTAACAGAGCAGCATTGGCTCAGGAACAAACCTCTTCAATTAATCTGAACTAATAATTCAAATAAATAAGGACCCAGTAATTTAGGTGGTCAGTTACAGTGGACTGATTCCAAAATCTTCAATGTTCTACGTATAAATCAGAATGCAGCAAAGGTGGTTGCCATAAGGAAATGTTGGATGTTATCAGCTGGTGGTGAGAGATGTCCTGAGGTCAGTGATGATGAGTTTCATGGGTATTGCTCAGCTCCTGACCTGTTGCTGAAAACTAAATCCTTGGGGGTTTGATTTTTTTGGGTTGTTTTTATCTTCCTTGAGAGGAACGGTAGGAATAATTCTCATTGGCTTCCAGTTAGAGCTCAAAGTTCAATGACAAACTCATTACATTTGGATTCCTTCCAGTCCTAAGAACTCTTGGTGTTGCTGTTCTGCTGGAGAAATTGAAGGAAGGAGAGTGAGATGAGACCTTTTCATTTCAAGGTCACTGCTTTGATGGGGTCTGGGTTAGCAGTGACCAAAAGTTATTACTGCATGATGACTGTTTTGGTTTGCAGTGTGAAATGAGAGGATGGGTTTGCAGTCCAATTCCCAGCTAAGAATGTTTCTAGTGAATATCCACTGCTACAGCTGACACTAATGGACAGTCTGCTTAGCAGTGAGAGCCACAGACCAGGCATGGAATGGCACTGCAGGGATTTATATCCTAGCTCTTTGTGCTTGTCCTTCCAAAGGAGGCTTGAAACAGTGTGGTTCAACAGTGGGGAGACATAACTTGCTGGTTCCTTTACTATACAAATGTGTCTTGTAGGGGATTTAGACTTCCATGCTGTCAACTTGGCAGTTTTCACAAGTAGGAGAAATAATCCAAGTAGCTGATCCACTGAGCAGATAACTCTAATTTTTTTTTCCAGTGTAAACAGTAAAAAATCCCTACCTTTTCTAACCAGAATAAATTGTCTTGTTGCTTGAGATGGAGCATCTACAAAAAAGGGGTCTCATGTTGAGGAACACTGTTTATTCTTCCAATCTGAAAATGGAAATTGGTTTGACCAAGTGACATTGAACAGAGTCTGGGGACTAGGATTTATATATGTGACTGGTTGACCTCCAAGGTGAGACAAGGTGTTCACCATTTGAAAGGACATTCACAGAGTTCCAGAGATTTCCAAGAATCTACTGGCAGTGCTAGAGCAAGATGATCTTACAAAGGATGTGCTGGTGTGTTCTACAGGTGGGTTTTGATTGAACTGGCAGTTCCCACAACCACACTGAGCCTGTGCTCTGATCAAATGGTTGGGGAAAGAGGGAACCACATGAACAAATTTAGTCTGGCTTCCCCTGGATTGCCAACACACTCAAAGTGCCAACAAATGCCAGTTCCTCTCTGCATTAGGGCTTGTACAGTAACTGTACTGAGCTATTAAATAATCAATTATTTATTTGGGAGGCTTAGCAAGTCTGAGTGGCATTTCTGTAACCAGGAGCTTCACAATTAAGAAATAAAACAATTTCTTCTACTGTCAGTGGCCTGTAGCCTTGCTTGCTGAGCTGCATGCTGGGCAGCCAGAAGAGGAATTGTAAGGGCACAATGCCATATATTTGCTCTGTTGGTGTAATTACTTGGCAACACTGTCAATATTATCTACCTCAGATGAAAAAGGATATTACTGTGAAAATCCCGACAATAACATTTAATGAAGCCTTACTCAGTTATTTGCTAAGGAGGCATCATAAATTCTATTGCAGCAAAGCTTCAGAACAATTTCTTTACTTGGATTTCTCCCTCTCTTCTTTGGTACTTCGTAGAAAAGCTCCATGATGTGGTGGGCAGAAGTAAGGAATAAGGAGGCAGTGAGCACGAGTGCTGCAGCATTCCTTGCAGTGCAGTGATTTTTGTCCTTTGGGGCAGGGTTAAGCACAGGACAGCAGCACTTTTGAACTGACTTGTGAGTAGGAGAAGCTGCAAAGAAGATGATCTTGTGAAGGGTCAGCAAAAGTGAAGTGTTGTTATTATCTCTGTGTGTGGGAGGGAAATGTTTCATGTGTTAGTGGGACAGAGGGGAATATCCTCCGGAGTAACAGTGAGGGTCCAGTCCTGGGGATCTTCATTTGTGCCTCTTCAAGTTTCTGATTCACATCTGCCTTAGAAAAGGACAACTCATTGAGGAACAATAAGAAGCAATTGATACCACCAAAAGTTTGCACATTTTCACTGGGTAGGTTTTGCTCCCTGATGCCTTCCTGCAGAGCAGTCTCAGATGTCTGGTTGTGAAAACTGAGGCATCCTACCCAGCGTGGCTGTATGCAGGGATGGAGAAGAGCTGGTGCTGTGCCTGGAGAAGCACCAAAAGCATGGCCAGAAATGATCTCTGTGGCTTCCAGGTGCAAAAAGCTATCTGTGCCCCACATGCTCCAGGACTGGTCAAATAAAACCAGGCTGATTTTATTAAGGAGCAGAGTGCTGAGCCTGGGTCCTTCTCCCCTGTATTGGGAGTCACTCAAGAAGATCCTGAATTCCTACGAAATTGAGGATTTGCTTGTCTGCAGCAAGGAATGGAAGGATTCTGGTACTGAGAGGTGTGAAAAGTCAAATTTGAGTTGGTTGCCTGATAGAGGCCCTTTGGTGTGTGCTCATTCCCACACCAAGTCATGGGAATGCAGCAGGCAGCCTAGCCTGGAGGCTGAGCACTTCATCTTTTGGAGTTGTTCTTTTCTTTTCATTCTCTTTCTCCCAGATCTGGTTTCTACCTGCAGGTTATACTTTCTTTTTCTAGCATTTAAGCACTTAAGTCAGCTTTTTATTCTTTTACTACCAGAATGACATGAAAAAGGCCCAACAAAACCCAAACTCCTCTTTTTCTCTAATTGCAGCAGCAACTTTCATTTGAATATTTCAGCTGACTGAGGAAATTTAACGTGGTGCTGGATAGGTGTCATGAAAGAAAAGTGTCTGTAAGCCACTGTTCAGTGAGCCACTAGAAGGGGTGTTTGGGGGATGTACACTTGGTGTACAGTCTTAAATTAAATTTGTAAAGCCTGTCCTAAGCTTGAGTAGTGAGCTAAGCTAGAAGGAAAAATCACACTTAAGGTGTAAATGTAATATAAGCCAAAATACTTATTAATTAAACATTTCTGTTCATCCTTCTGCATTAAAATACTCTGGGCTTTTCAAGTGCAGGAAATACTTCATTCCACCTCTCCACAACAATCATGTGCTTCATGGCCATTAAACAAAATAAAAAATCCTGTAGCCTACCCATTGCTGCAGCTCTCCACTGGTCTTCATTTAAAAAAATGGACTTGGGCAGATTATAACATTCTTCAAACATCTCTGAAATATCTCTCCCCACAAAACTCTTGGGCTTTAATTGTTTGCAAAGCCTGTCTTAAAATGAACCTTCGAAAAATGAGTTTGGATTTTTCTTTTTGATGCAAGCAAGATTTTTATGTTCTAAAAATAAAAAAATTTAAAAAAGCTACAGCTTTGTCAGAAATGCTGTGCTCCACTTTATGAACCCTGAAGTAATGGCTCTGCACAAGTGTGTGCAGAAGTCTGTTAGTGACTGTGAAGACATTTGGTACCGATTGACTGGGAAGTAAAGCATCATTTTCCCTCTCATGCCAGCATAAAGATAATATTCTATTTGAACCTCTGATTTGATTGATACATCTCAGCAGAAGGACACTTAGACTTTTATGTCAGAAAATGAAAATGAAATATTTTATGTCACTGAGCACAACAGCCTGGCATGCAGTAGTTAAAATCCAATGAAGTTCCAATCAATCCTGTAGTTACTAAAATACCTAGAATGTTGTGATTTTGTTCTGAGAGGGCTTCCAGGAAAATGTCATAAAGTTAAAATGGTGACTAGTCAGTATTTGTTCTTTTAAAGCTCTAAAATTTCCCAGCCAGCAAAGCTGCTAAATATAGGCAAGCAGTTGCATAAAAACCAGCTTGGAATACAGATATCCAACTCACCCTCTCTTCAAACAAAAAACTCTGTATTTTGCGAGTATATTTGACCTATTGATATTTAGGCAGACACATTTTGCTCCTTGCTCAACCAGGGCATTTAGTTTTAAAAAGCCTTTTCTAGAAATTCTATTAGTCCAGAAAATATTTAAGTGGAATAAATCCTCTCAGCGTTGGGATAATCTTGATTTTGTTTTTTTTAAAGAAAAAAAAATGCAAAGGTTATTTCTACTTTTTATATGAACTGCCTGTCTTGACAAGTTCTTAACTTCATTATATTGTGCCTCATTAGTACTTTAAAACCTGCTGAAGCTAAACTGCATCTTACTTGCCTATTAGTTCAACCTTAGGCCCATCAGTAGAGCATTACCCAATGTCTTGGGAACAATTAAGGCATGCCTTCCCTACCAAACAGTTTCTAAGTGGACAAAACATACTTAACTGCAGAGTTTGTGGCACACAGAATGGAAATGCAGTGAAAACTACTGGGAATATGCATTAATCCTAATGCTGAACAAGTTCCTAATAACTCACTTGAAACTCCTGGGGATATAGTATCAAGTATGTACTCTCTAAATGCTACTAATGAAACATTTACAGTCTGTGGTGATAAAAGGGAAATAGAGGAGTCTGTGGCCAGTTAAAGGGCTTCTTGAACAACACCCAGAATGCAAACGTAAGATGTATGTGATTATTGATCTTTTCAGCAAAAAGACTTTATGAATAATATTCATACCATACCATTAGAAGCTAAAGTAGCCTGGGAATGAAGCATCAGCAGGAGAGCAATTGATGGATTTAGACAGGTCAGACAATGTCATTCTAAAAGCAGCTAATCAATATGGACAAATGTGTCAGAAAGGTGATTTGAAAAATGACTTTATAATAAGGGTAGGAAAAAAAGCCAGGTTCCTTAGGTCCCAATTTTTCCTCCCTCAGAATTGCATATTATTGAAACAAGGTTGTTAACTGTTTCACATTTCCACAAGCAGCAGAAAGAAATGAAGCTGGAAACCCACAAGGACAAAGCTACAGCTTCATTCACTGACAGGGAGTAAATAGGCTGACATTGAGGGGATTTTGCCCAGTGTAGTTACTGGGGTGTCCCTGCTGCCCAATTTCACAGCTGGGCCATGCACAATCCCACCTCATTTTGAGTCCTCTTTGATTGGGTAAACTGAGCACCAGGATCTGTGTAGCATTTTGTGGAAAAGGGCTGTTCCAGCACTCCTGAGGAGGCAGAACCTTTCTGAGCTGGATTCTTTTTGGCCTGATGGCTTTGCCTTGCTGGCTTGGGTAGCTTTGGTCTCATTCAAGTGGTGCAAAGTGATCAGAGAGATCCCACTTGGTTTCCAGCTGGACCTCAGGAGCTGACTGCCATCCACTGGATGTCGTTCAGCTTTTGTCTGTCAGATTGCAAAGTGCACATCCCATTGAAATGTGGTGTTACTGCTCCTGTGGTTCACCATGGCCTATCAGCACTGCTTATCAGGGCTTGTTTAATTCCAGACTCACTCGGCTAAACTCTGCTGGCATCTTTTCCCTCCTAACCACAAAAAACACTCAGTGACTAATGCCAAGGGCTCCAGGTTAATGTTAAGTAACTGTTTCTACTTCTGACAAAGGCTTCCTGTGTGACCTGTTGGACACGTAACCAAACCTGTCCTTTGCTGCAATTTCTCCACCAGTAAAATAAGCTGAATGGTACTTCAGCACTTGAGAAGTTCATACTTCTGAGACACTACAATGGAAGGAAAGAAATAAGAGATTTATAAGGGCTTAGAGAATTGTTATTATTTCTGCTTTTGTCAAAAATATGCCTACCTTCAATTTATTCGAATCTCAAAATGTAGAAAAAATAGGTCATTGAAAAGCAATGGATGTGGAAATTTGGAACAAATTTGTTGTTCTCTGCTGTCTCAGAGAGCACTGTTAACTGCATCAGTCCCTCTGAAATTCTTCTTTATCATCTTTCCCTGTGTTACTCCCCTCACTTTGATCCAGTAGTTAAATGTGCCAGCTGAGAGATGATGTTTTCTTCCCCAGAATGGCTTTTTTTTTTTTTTGAGGCCCATCTGTGACATGTCACTTTAGCAGGAATTTTGGTTTCACCATCCTAAAACCATTGTTCCACATCTGAGCTGACTCTCACCGTTTCCCTGGAAGAGGAAATACTAACTTGGGTGTCATCAGTAACTTCTTGACAGAGTTTTTTATTACCCTTTGAAAACATTCTCCCGTCAGGACCGTGGATGAATGTGATCAGGATGAATGTGGTCCCTTCCATGCCTGCAGAAAGGAGTGCTCTTGGGAAAGGTTGTCCATTGCCACCCGCTGGACCTTCCAGGGAGGAATGAATGGAGCCATTGTAGCACAGCAGCATCTGGAAGCAATTGCAGGCAGGAGGGATAACGAGGAGCAATGCAGGCAGATCCAGTGTGCTTTGGCTCGTGTAGGTACCAGGTCAAGAGACGGCAAATACAGTGCAGTGTGAAAAGTAATGCAGGGCTGAGAAGTCCACTTGGGGATTATTGATGAACCAGGACCTTTATAGAGTGCACTGATGGAGAAAAGGATTTTGGGCGTTGTGGTGGGGCAGTAAATAAACCTCAGCCAAGACCTAATGTGTGTAGATGCTGATGCCATTGTACTTAAAGGAGTGGAGATTTGCTCAAAGCTTTCCTTTTGCTGCTAGTTACATGTTTATTATTGCTGCTAGTTACTTGTTTACTCAGTCTGAGTCTTGGTTTAAGGACTGGAAAGATTTTCCTGAGGTGAGATGCAGCTTACACATGGCCTTGATTTCACCCTGGAGAGCAGACAGCTCTGGATCTGGGCTGGAGCTAAACCTCAGGGACAGTCCCAGAGCTCATAACTGAAACCTGATCCTTCCCCTCCTCCTTCTCCCTGATGACAGAGTTCAAGAGGTTTGGCATCAAGGCTCCCATTTCTCCTGTTACTGTTGGTAATTATTTGAATAATACAAAATCCCCCAAATGTGAATTATGAGATTGTCAGTTGTCGGTTGCATTAGTTCTGTGATCAAGTTCAGAGGAAAAGCCTTTAGGAATATCAGTTTTTCCTTGCCTCTGTAGTCCTGCCTCTTTGGCATGGGTGCTTGCAGCAATTCCCACTAGGAGCAGTAGGTATTGAATGGGGTTTTTTCTGTCCCTGAACACCACTTCAGTAGCACAAGGTCACTGCTGCTTTCCCTCTGGTTTTCCCACCTCAGGAGAATCACATTACTGAACACCAGTCCCCAGTGTTTAGAGTTACCAAGTCCCCAGTCCTGAAGCTCATCTTTGCTACTGAGAACAAAACCATATTCTCTCCATAACCCACTGACCTCCCGTCACCATCTGCAAAACCAGACCTGGAGTCTGTTTACAAATCATTGTGGTATTCCCAGGAACACAGTGTTGTAAAACAACAGTTTGTCTTGAATGCATTTTGATTTTCAAACCAGTTTTATCTTGAAAGCAATCCTGTAAGCCTTATCAAGCAAAGCCCTGGTTCCACTGTAGCCGTTTGCTGAATTAAATAGCGCTAAACATTTAACATTCTAAATGAATTAGGCTGGGAGATGTGAAGAAAGCTGAGCTTTAAGATGAAATGTAGGACAAACTCCAAAGGATGTTTTGCCCGTTTCATTCAGCATTAGTATCTTGCCTATAGGCCTTCCTTTGAAATAATCTGTGAACATGGTTCCCATATAATTAGCTGAGCTGTAAGTTAGGTGTTTAAAAATATTTTTTCAGGTGCTTTTTTGTATTCACGATAGCTTCTCAACACCAAAAATCAATCTCAATCAAAGCTGCTACTGAGTTTATCATAAATTATCATGAAAAGGTTTTCTACTGAGTAGATGGTTAATTACTATCTAATTTGAATAATTTTGCATATTAATGAGAAATGAATGAAAATCATTTTTAGATTTTTAACTTCAGCTGAGAAACCCATGGAGATAATGGCCCCCTTTTAAGATGCATGTGATCCTCTTACTAAAGGAGACTGAGAATTTTTTTTCATTTACCAACTTGTTTTAAATTGATTAATGGATTAGTGTTTTTGTCATTAATAAACTATATCCAAATGAAAGACAAGTTCATTATTTGACTGTGTGGCCTTATATCTGCTGCCAGGAAGGAAAAAAGTGACAGACTGAAAACTGATTAAGGCTTTGCTTAGGGAGGATGTAGCCTCACACAATCCTTTGTAAATGCCAGAAAGGCAGAAAATGGTGGGGTTATGCAGAGCCAGTTGGAGGCAGGTAGCAATTCCTGTGCTTTGCTATTTAAAACATGGAAGGGTATCCCAAACAAAACCCCTTTTCTTCTTCTCAGCCCCAACACCTGACTGTGAGTGGGTGAGAGCCCTGCCCCTGGAAAATGAGGGTGCTCCCTCAGCCTTTGTGCTCCCGGTGGGCTCCTGTGAAAGAGAGATGGACCAGAGGAGCCTTGCTGGAAGCTCATCCTGCATTCCTCTGCCTTCACTGCATTCCTCTTTCTTGCACACCAGTTTACAGGGAATTTAGCCAAATAACAGCTGCCCTGTTGCCTCACTGAATCAAAGCAGTTCGGCATCTGCAGGGAGAGAAGTGAGACTCAAAACACAAATTTGCACAGCAATGGCAGCATAAGGCCATTGGAAGGGGCACTGTAAATGACAACACATCTGGCCAACCTCCTGTACTTTCTCTTGTCCTGTACTGCACCAAGGCCCTTAGGAAGGTGACAATCTCTTTGCAGAGTACCTGGAACAATGTCGCCCCGATCCACAGTTGTGTGGTTCTCTGCAAGCTGCAGCTGTACAAATAGTAAATAGGGATAAAATACACACACCACTGTATGAAACCACACACTTGTTCAGGGATGTGTAGTTAATATTGCATCTATTAGGATTGGGGTTTCTGGGATTCTTCCCTGCTGATTTTCAACCACGCAATGTTTATAATATGAGCAAAAGGAACTTGCAATGGAATTGAAGGGTTGTACATTAAAAACGAGTATACAGTGTGCTCGTAGAATAAATAATTCATTGCCAGAAGATATCAGTGAAGTCTAAGGACTGGCATTTATATAAATATAACAAGACTATCCAGATTTCTAATGGCAAATATTTAAAGACAGGAGGAAAAAATTTTGTAGGGAAATAAACCATCCTGCTTCAAAGCATATGCCAGACATTACTTAGTGTGGGCTGGGGAGAAAATATGCATGCTCACCCCTGGGAGGGGTCTGACTGTTGCTCTGCCTGCAGCAACTGGTGACAATCTTTGTCAATAAAAAATTAGGAAATATTAAATACACTGGTACT
This sequence comes from Onychostruthus taczanowskii, assembly GCF_017590055.1. NCBI lineage: Eukaryota > Metazoa > Chordata > Aves > Passeriformes > Passeridae > Onychostruthus > Onychostruthus taczanowskii. Next base: position 3,518,732 of record NW_024503124.1, read on the forward strand.
CTTGATCTGCCCAGTCTTACATATTTTTCATTTTTCTTCACTTTGGTAAATGGAAAAGAAAAATTATAGAATCAGTTAGGTTGGAAAAGACTTCTGAGATCACCAAGTCCAACCTTTCACTGATCACCACCTTGCCAACCAGACCATGTGTCAATGTCTCTTGACCACAAGAATTTTATGCCTGCATTTTTATGCATTCTGTAATAAATCCTGGGACTTTGTAGGCTGTGATCCTTGCTCCTGATTGCAAGGCAAGGGATGCCAAGTATGAGGGCAATCTGAACTGTTCTGAGAAAAAGTTTGTTAAAACACAATATTGTGATTGCTGAATTCGCACAAAATAAGAGGTTGAAATTATTAAAGTGGAACAGGGTATTTAGCACACATTTTACATTCTGGATAGTGATAAACATACAGATAAATCTTTGGAAGGTACAGATTCATGTGAAATATAACCAAAACTGCAGGGAGGGGATTGATAATTTTGGAGTCAGTGCTGATCCCTTCAATGATCCTCTCTTTAACTCCAGCTTTATTTTTGAAGGACTTTTAACTGTTGCTTCCAGGATCTAAAGTGTTTTGGGGATTGGCATGTTCTGTGTTGCAAAGACTTCCTGACCTCCATTCCTCTCCCTTGTGTGTTCCTTCCTTTTACTTTGGAAAGAACTACCATGTGCATGGCTCAACCAGCAGGTGGTTGCCTTTGTCTTAGAAGAACCCCAAGGGAAAGCTGTGGACTTTAGGCTGTGCCACAAATAAAAGTGGCATGTCAGTGAGTCAGAACATTTGAAAAGTCGTAATGGGAACTATGTATTGGAAGCAGCTGCTTGATTAACACAGTTTCTTTAGTATGACAGTATTTTTGGAATGAGATACCTGTAGAACACAGATGTTGAAATGACCAGTGTGAGAATTCTGTAATGATCTCTGTGCTTCTCTTGCTCATCAGCATGGAATGGTGAAATCCACTCAAACAAAATGCTTTCTTTTGTTTAGAACATCATTGCAATCTGTGCTAGTGCTGATTAAAAAAACCAAAATCTTAACATTTGTAACTCTTAAGAATGTTTGAAAACTCCTACATTTTATCAGTATAAAGTGAACAAGCATGTGACTGGCATTATTTTCCAGGATTAAGCCATACATCTCTCAAAAAAACAGTTTTCATTCAGTACTCTGATTTCAATATTCTGATTTCAAAAGAGATTCTGCCTAAATTCTGACTGCCTGTTTGAGTCAGTAGTTTCATCCCTAGGAACACTTTGTCAGCAAAAATAGCCTCTATTTGCAGAGGATCTGCAGGTGTGCTTTGCAAATCATACCCATGGACTGCATCCATAGGTCAGAAGAAATAATGAAGCCATGAGGTCTGTGGATGTGTTGGTGCCTTGAAGTCACCATGCACAGGTCCCCAGAACCTGCTGCTAATACTGAAGTATTTAATGAACAATTATTTTCAGATTTTCTGTCTTCTTACATTGTAGAGGAGGCTCTACATGTTTTACATTTTCTGGTGAGTAAAGTATTTGCCATCATCAGAAGCATCAGCAGAAGGTCAGACTGGCTGCATGAGATTGTGTGAATATTTTTGCAGCTTTCATTAGCAAAATTATTTTAATTAGTGAAGACCAAAGTAATTGAAGGAGAAGGTCATTTTATTTGTTTGGGATCAATGCCTCCATCACCAGCCTGGTAGAATAAATTATTCCAGTTGTGAGGACTAATTCTAAGCTGGTGTAAATCAAGAATAACTCCATTGAGGTAAAATAGAGCCCCTCCACTCTAACATTTGAGTCTTAAACCCCTCTTTAGTGAGGAGTGAAGCTGGGTGCCTTTTTATATCTGATTCTCTCCATCTGATCCTTTTGTTTCTCAAATAGTCTTTGGACTAATTTAGATTTACAGGATCATCTTCAAAAGCATAGTAGACTTCTAAGTAAATAATGTTGAGAGATGTCTGTCCATTATATCCTAAATATTATAATAAATGCAGGAAGGCACTGACCTTATTCCACGCTGTGACCACAAGCTGGCAAATCATCCTAACAAGTTGTAGTAAGGGAGAAAGGTATTGCAGGTTCTGTCATGCTACACCTGAAAGTAAATGTTTGCTCATGTATTTTTCAAATAACTAGTTATTTTTCCAAGAAGACCACACATAGGTGAGGAGTAAAGGCAGCCAAAAGTTAAGAGCTCTGTTGGCATTACATTTTCTTGAATTTTGTGATGTTTTCACCTATGTACATAGTTCCGTGCACAAATTTCCGGTGCACCTTTTTGTGAACTTCTCTCTTGAGTGGCACAGCTCTAACTTCAGAATCAGACAGAGGAAAGGTCATAATCCTAGAAGTCAGTGAGAACTTTAAGATCCAAATGCTTCAAACATTATTTGAAATGATCAAGGGCAGGGACCACTCATGAAAATGACCATGTGCCAAGAAGCCAGGCATTTAAAATACAAACACCACAAATAATTTCTGGGCTTGTTCTGGACCATATGAATTCATAGAGTAATGACCAAACTGTGGCACAGCTCCACTGTCACTTCTCTTGAGTGTAAATTTATAGTAGTTGCTGTGAAGTCAATAGCATTTCTTTGGACTTACAGAGGTTACTGAATGTCAAATTCTGCTTTCAGGCTGAGAACAAAATAGTTTTAAAGATACACCGAGAGCATGATCCTAATTTGCTTCAGCAGCCTTTGGCCTCTGTAACACATAGAAACCAAGGAAATTACAGAAACTTCAAGTTTGTGGTCCTTTTAAAGACTGGATGGTTTTTCAGGGGCCATGTGAGGAAGCAGAATGTGCACCAGTTAGGCACTGGCCTGGTTTTGAAGGCCTGGTGGATTTGCATGCCCTCATCTGGAACGAGGAGCGTTCCCTTGCTCGCCTGGAACTGGGTGATCTTCATTTCCTTGAGTGGAACTGCCAACCTCAGGGCAGGCAAAGCCCTCCCTGTGCTCCCTGCTGTGCCTTCAAGTGCACAGGCTTGACATACTTTAAAATGATAAAAACTTCCTGAACTCCAAACACAGCTCAGCCCAGGGCGAGCTGTTGAGAAGCCAGGGAGATGTTCCGCCTCATTTCAACAATTAGTGGATTGTCCTTATGCCATTTGATTATCTTTGTTATAGCCTTGTGTGCTTTACTGAAGCCTAATTCCCGCTGATTTCAATGGGTAAGAAGTGCTTTTTGTTTTAATGGTAACTCTGGAATCTGGAATTAACTATGCCAAATGAGGTTGCATATGGAGGTCCGAGTTAATTTCTGTTTAATAGAAATAAATACAGGTGACTCTCCCTCAGGAAAACAGGGTCTGCAAGGTCATTTGGCTTGCTGAGCCATGTGAATGTTTCTGTGCCCAGCCTAAATGGTGGGCACAATTAGAGAAGTTTCAGAAGGGCATTTGGAATTTGTATGTGTATGCAGACCACATAGCCTAAACCAAAATGTCTTGAGAAATGAGAGTCACATAAAGGAATGAGAGTGTGGGAGGGTGTCCCTGCGCCTCTTCAAGTTGAAGTGTTGTGTCACAGCTGTGCTCTTATGGCCAAAACTGTGCTGCTGTTTAAGCCATACACCTGAGGAGGGTGTTTTGGGATGAGCCTTGGGTGGCACAGGGTTAAATGCTCGCTGAGCACGTGTGCATCTCCAGCCCGTCCCTCTGCAGCAATGCCAAGTGGAGAAGGCCCCGTCTGCTGTCCCCTGCTGCCAGGACAGACAGGGCTGGACACTGCCAGAGCTCCTGAGCTGGGCTGTCCTGCAGGAGACAAGTGGACACCAGCAACAAGGTCCCTGTGGCAACTTCCACATGAGAGCATTCCTTGGACAGCTGTGGCAAAACCAAGGTAGCCCACACTATGTCCTGTACAGGCACAAAGAATGTGGGTGTGTACTTGCCTACAGAATGGGTCACAGAGCTGGAGTTGCAAAGCTTTGGGCTTTTAAGCCCAGCCTAGCCCAGGAAGTCCCAGCCAAAAGAGCAGCCATTACTCAAGGGACTCAGGATAGTCACTGTGCTCCTGAAATGAGGCTGTTTTTTGTGCAAGTTCAGTGACCAATAACATGACTTTGGTGGATGAATTATGTCTTGACACTGGTCCAGGTAAAGCAGTGCAGATAACAGATAGTTTGGCAGAAGGGGTACAGTTAGCATATGAAAGGATATCTATAACATATGGGCATCAGTATATATTTGTGGATTAATACATAGCTATTCTCCTGAAAAATAGGTTTTTAAATTGTCCTTTCTGCTTAAAATGTCAATGAAGATTTAATTATAAACCCAAACATAGCTAATACATATGTAAGAGAGATCCTGGGGAAAAAATGTTAGAGGACACAGGAAGAAATTAAAGCCAAAACTTGTCAGTGTAATCATTAACTACAGTGGATCAGTGCCAGTTTACACCACCTGAGAATCTGGCCAATAATATCTATTTAGCACACACTGTCCTACATCTCTTGTGGTATTTATTTTTAGTCATTGGGATACCTCTGGCAAAATAATCTCCTGCTTAATTCCAGGGGCATGTCTTAAATGAACTTTAGTGCTTAATGTCCTTTTTTCAGTTTTCTTCTATTTGTGTATGTAGAACAATCCAGCTATACACAGTAGTCTTGAAACTCTGTATTTTCATGGGTTATAGATTTTCTTATACATTTATAGCCTAATTATATAACTGCTTTTGTAAACTTGTACTTCTTAGGTAAGATATTCCAGAAATCAAAATAGTCAACATTAAACACCACAAGTACAGCTGCAGTTTTAAATATTTTATAATCCAATCAAATTGTTTGAGTAGTAATGCATTTAAATGTTGTTATGGAATCCCCTCTAGACTTTTTAAAATGGTTACTCTGTTCTTGGCTTTGCTATTTATGAAATTCATATGGGATGACATTTTTAATAATAGAGCATTTGACTTACAGAGCAGCAATTCCTGGAGTGTCTCAGTATAATCTATAATTTTCTGACTGAACTTTCAGAGGGACACAAACACATATCACACTTTTATTAATGAACATATACATCTGTTGATGTTGCCATAATTGAAATGACCTTAAGTGAGAAGACCTACATAAGTCATTTAGCATTTTTTATGATGCTCGGGTGAAGATGCTGTACAGATGCAGCTTTGGGATGCCAAAGCAGGAGTACAAAAGCTGTGCTAAAATGATGAGGGGAGGTTTAATTTGGAAAAAAGCACAAAGAAAAGCACAGCCCACGTATAATTAGGCAACATCCAGAACTACAGACTTGGGCAGAGGAAAGCTGTCGGGGAGTCTAAATTACCTCTCCTCCCTAGAGAGGATGGCACTGTCAGGTCAGGGCTGTGCTAAATGCTGGGTAACAGGAGGGTATTTGATTGCAGCTGCTTTCACTGTACAGAGGTTGTGGATAAACTGAGGACATCATTTCTGAGAGGCAAAAGTTCCTTGACCTCCTTGAGCACAAGTGTGTGTCAGAAGGGCATTTATAAAGCAACAGCCAGAGCTTTGGAAAGGGAAAAACAACCAAACAAAATGGCAAGAACCTGCTCCTTTGCAGTTCATCTTAGGCTCTTTTCCACTCAAAGGCATGGACAGAAGCCAAAGAATTGCATCAAACTGGGGCAAAAAGTTGTGTAAAGACTGGTGGGAGTCAGGAATCCTCTGGGCCCCCACCAGCAGTGCCCAGTCTGCCAGGCACCCTGTGCTGGTGACAGGAGTGAAGGCAGGATCCAGGCAGGGAGCCTTCAGTCTCCTCTGCTCTGTGCCTGTAAAACCTGTGGTTTCAGGAGCTTCCCCTTCCCCAGAGGTTGTGAATTGCCCTCGCTGTGCTCTCACAGGCTGTGCTGTGCTGGTCCCCCCCAGGACTGCAGAAAGCTGTGGTTTCAGGCAGAGGTGCTGATGGCAGCTTCCCCTTCCCCAGAGGTTGTGAATTGCCCTCGCTGTGCTGTGCCAGTCCCCACCAGGGCTGCAGTGATCCCAGGCCAGCCCCATGGCTGGATCCTGGACATTCACACAAACTTCTAGGAGGAACATCCTGAGATCCACTGAAATCTAGACAGGGTTCCCAGGGTGGCCTTGTTTTGTTTCTGCCCTTTCTTGATAATTCTTCATCTGTTTAAGTGCATGGAATAATTTTCTAATGACTATGGCCAAGTCAGATGCTCACATGGTGAAAATCAGCATATGTAGCTGCATGGCCTTCAGAAGCACAAGCTAAGATAGTGCTGCTGATAGTTTTAATTTCCTCAGTATTGAGAATTTGATTTGGAGTTTTGACCAGAAGAATTTTCAAGAAAGAGCCTACAGGTGAAGGGATAGATTCTGCTCCCCTCTGAGTTGTAATTCTTGCTATATGAAAGCTCTGGAGCTACTCCAGGTTAACTTGACTGAAAATAAGCGTGGAATCGGGCCCTGTGGTGCTTGAGTTACCTCAGACTGTTATTAATTTGAAGAGAGAAAATTAATTCTTGTTAAGGGGAAATAAGCAATCTTTATTAATAACAATTAGAGAGGGAAGACATTAGTTTTGATATATTGGCTTAGTTTGCTAAGTAGATCAGTAAAAACCGAATTAATAATTTTACAAACTAGTAAACATTTTCTGTAGTTCAACACTAATTGTGTTGAAATGTTTCCTTAAAACTGTGGCTGCTCTCACTGCAGCAGCTACCCCAGGGCTGAGCATCTCTGCTCAGTGTCAGGCTCAGGCTGTGTGTGCCTGCCTGGGTCTCTTTCCTGTCATTAAACCCCATCTCTGAAGCACCAAAGGAGTTGTTCATCCATGGCTAAAAGGGAGTGGTCACACCCTCACCACCATCCCTTCCAGAAGGATCTCACCCCTGCTCTGCTCTCCCATCTAATCCTACCCTAATCCTGCTCTGGAGTTTTGGTGGCATCACAGCACAGGGGAAGGAATGGCTGCCATCCAAATGATTGTTTGACACAAGCTAAGTGGAAAAACCACCAGCATCAAATTTCACCAGAAGCATTCCACTGATGTCCCAGGATTATTGTGTGCTTCAGAGTCTGAAGGATTGTATGTAATTTTACATGTAATGTTCTTTGAACATATGGTTCATAACATAAAAATCCCTTCATTTTAATTGACACAATAGGCTGGAATGGCTTTTTTTCCCTTGCCAAAGTACTTGTTATGGTCTGTATCACCTATAATGTGCATTCTGGAAAGCTCCTAACTAGGTATTTGGATGCTGGAATGCAAAAGATTGCTATTTATGAGACCATGAGACCACCTAGTGGGTCAATGATTTGCATTTTAAAAGTTCATTAATATGTACTAAGATCATAATAATGCCAGTGTTTCATCAGACCAACCTTCATCACATTCTAGTAATAAATATCTTTAAAAAATATCTTTTAATATAAAACAGAGGAGCATACAAATGTCTATTTTGTGACCCTCAAGCTGCTCTAATTGAAAGTTTAAAGGACACCGGGCAAAGCATTTTTCTCCCAACAGTGGATAAAATGATCTTTTCCTTCAGTTGTTTTTAAGAATCCACTAGAGGCTTGAAAGTGAAATCTATTTTTTTATCTATTCCCTTTTTCTTCCTTCATGGACACATATTGCTTTGCCATTGTAAGGCTGCTTATGAGCGCTCGTCTGCCTGGCATTGATTTTTTTCTTATTTAGGAACAGTACTACTGTGTATTTGTTTAGGAGAAAATGCACATATATAGAATGATGTGGGTTTTCACACATATCACAGAGAAATATAAACTTTCTTCTGACAGCTGTGTAGCAGCCCTTGTGTTCTGCACCCCATCCAGATTTCACATCGAACAGTTTTACATCTCTCTACCTATCTTCAGCTGAAGTAGCCTTTATTAAGCATAATCAGAAACACCTTTTCCTTTCAGCCTTGTGTTCATTTTGATCCACATTCTTTTGTCTTTTGCAGATAAAATTCAGACTAATAACAACAACAATAATAATAATAATTCATCTGACAGAAGTATTATATTTTGATTTTTTTATGTGTCTGTTTCAGAACCACAGCATGGAGGAATTTACTTTAGACTCACTCCCTTTCATTAAAGTTTAATCACAAAGGCATATACAGAGTTAGGTGAATGCCTGCATGACTTGTCTGAAATATAGGTTAATTAAGCAAGCTAAATATACTTTACAGAACAGAACAATAGAGCCAACCGTTCTGCAATTGAATTCAGAAGACTATGAGACAAAAGTGATCATCCCAGCATTTGGAGCGAGTTTCCCCAGCCTGCTCGAACTTTATACAACAGCATAGACTAGCGGCAGGAGGAAAGATTGTCACCGGGGCGCCCTTGCAGAGTGTCTGGGACCGCTCCGACCCGAGCTCCGGCCACAGCCCGGTGACCTGGAACCCTTCCACAGCTCCCGTGGGGTTTTGTAAAAGTGGTAACTACCTCCATTATCTACCGCGACTTGCTGTTAACTAGGTGAAAAAAAGACAGCTCAGCTAGTGAATAATTAATGTGGCAGCACTTACAGAAACTCAAATTAAAAAGGAGGTAGTGGCACTTCCTCCCCTTTTGTTTGATCATGGAGCAGTTATCTTCAACATATTCTCTCTCTCTTTTTTTTTTTTTTTTTTTTTTTTTTTTTTTTTTACAATTTGGTGTTTTCCCGACTATATTGGTGTAGCTGTTGCTTTGTTGAATGTGAGATCTGAGGTGGGGAGCTGACAGTAAACATTTTATTCCTTAGTTGAGTTGAATTTCATTTACCTCCACTCATTTTCATTTGTTGGTGGGTTCACTTTGTCTGTGCCCTCAAACCCCCAGGATAAACAGAAGAATAGAGAGGGCATTTTCCTGGTGGGAATGAGACTGGCTGCCTCTCCTCCAGCTCAGAAGGATGATGCTATTTACCTGTGTTTAATCCAGTGGATTTTCTTTAAAATATCTGCCTAGGAACCAACTCTGCAGGCCAGCAAAGAAACAAAATTCCCATTGATTTCAAGAGGGGATTTGCTCAGTGCATGAATGCAGCATTTGGCCACGGAAGCTGTAACAAAAGCTTTGTTATCCCTAGTGCAGGAGATCCCAGTCAGATTCCCCCTGGAAATAAAGCAAGACCACAGGTAGGAACCGGTCTCCTTAGCAGCCTGCTTTGCAAAAGTCGACATTCTGGACTTTGGCATTCTGCTTCCCCAGTCCTGTCTACCTTGTACAGTCATTCACACTTCCACAGAGTGGATGTAAAATGTGAAGGAAAACTGACAGTCATTTTCCACACCTTTTCTGCTGTTACTGATGACTAAATGAGGTGCAAAACAATGAAAAACCTCAGTGTCAGAAAAGACCAACTTGTCAGATCAAATCACCCTAGGACAGATTCTGAGCAAATCTGCTGGACTTTTCTCCTGCTCATTAGGTAAACCAGTCTCACACAAATGCCTGATGTCGTTGCCTGATCCACCTCTGGACTTCAGAAGAATTAATTCATTCTGGCCATTAGTAAAATGTGTCATGTCCTTAGTCTGGCCTGAGATGAATTGTTGTCCCTCCAGTGCAGGGAGCCATGAGGACGCTGCTCGTGTGGCACAGGGCGCAGCTGAGCTCTGCTGGCCCTGGGAATGGCCAGTTGTGTTTCTGGAACTGGGAGTGGATGGGTGGTACAGATAAATGTATTTACAGCTCTGAACTGTCTCCAGATTTAACAGCTTGGGCTCTGTCTGGTGCAATTCAGCAAGCATTTCACATTGGTTTCATTTTGGTTGGGTTTTTTCTTGCTAATAGGAGTAGAATCTGACTGCTTTAACTCAAAGGACTGTAACTGATTAGTGATAAATTGGGATCAACTGACAGAACTTTAATTTTTAGAGATTTTGTCTGAATTAAAACAATGGGAAGTCTGGCCCAGAAGGTAGGCGGTTGGTCCTGCTGAGGTGTTTGTCTCAGCCTTTTTAAGCTGTGAGGTCAAGACATTAAATTTTGGTCTTTGTGTGACCAGGCTGTGCCAAAACAGGCAGTGGTGAATACAGTCAGATGGGGAAAAGCTGTATTTGCACAGAGAACAAGCAGGGAGCCTGTAAAATTTGGATCCCCCCTGCAGGTCTGCAGGGAATGTATGGAATCCTACAGCTGAGCTGGTGACTTTATTCTGGGAGTGGCCAAGCAGTGCCACTCTGCAAACTCAAACACTCAAAGCTCTGGGAGGCTGAAAGCTCCACGGCCTGCACAGCCCAGATTGCAGAGAAAAGGAGATGTCTGGAGTGGCTCATGCTGAGGGTTCTCCCCACAATGGGCAGGAGATACCCATTAGCTGATATCTGCCCAGCTTCTCTGCCACTTCACACGGACAGCAGTGGCCTAAATACCTCTTTTGAACAGTCTAGAAGCTGCATATGACAAAAGAGGCCATTCATGCTCCCTCCTCACTATTTAGAGTGTCACAAGAAGTTTGAGAGAGATCTTTTCTCATAATTTGCTTTTTTAGCTGCTCTCATGCTTTGGGATATGCATTTCTCACACTCTGTAAATGTTGTTTGCAGAATATAAATTTATGGAAAAAATTTATTTAAAGTAAATAAGCGTTCTGTACTTACATGATCAAATACATTTATGTGAGCATGGTATTCTTTCTTCCAAAAAGCTGATCACAATTTGAAAGGTAACTCAGGAAAAAAAAAAAAAAAGAAAAAAAAAAAAAAAAAAAAAAAAAAAAAAAAAAAACTCTT
>NW_024503124.1:3529817-3544817 GCF_017590055.1 Onychostruthus taczanowskii
AGGGAAACAAAATAAAAAAAAAAAACAAAAAAAAAAAAAAAAAAAAAAAAAAAAAAAAAAAAAAAGAAAAAAAGTAGAACCTTCTGAATTACAGAGAAGAAAATTGAGGGCAGAAGGACCACACAGCCAGGCATTCTGCCATTTGCTATTGCCAGAACTGGCCTGTGACTTTGGATTATATGAGATACTTGAATGGAGGACAAAAAATTGTGTTTGACTATTTAAGGATGACATTAAAGTGAGATTTGCAGCAATCCTTTTGATTAAGCTAACATTTTCCCTCCTAGTGTCAGGAACCTTGTCAAAGTTTAGCTGCCTGTGCTGAGCACTGCTGGCTGTGCCACGGCACAGCTGCGTAACCTCGGACATGACTGATGTGAAAGGAGCCACGGGAAAGGAGCTGTGGGGCTGCCTGCTCTGGGCTCAGGAGCTGCTTTAAGCTCAGGCCTTGCAGGTGAGCCTGTGCTTGGCTGATCCTGGTCCCTGACTTGCTGGCTTCCCTTCTGGAGGCATCTGAGCGTTTCTCCAGGAGTTGTCTCAATCACTGAGCTGGTCACTGTCACAGGACCTTTTTTGGGTGCTGGGTGGCTGTGCCTTTGGGGAGCAGCCCATCCACGCTTCTCCCTGGCACTAAGATCCTTTGGTGCTGGGAACCCTTACCTGTGCTAACAGCACTTTGACTGTGACCTGCTGCAGGGACAGGGCTGTGGAATCACTAATAAGTTCCTAAGAAATTCCTTCCTGAGACAGAGCAGTGGCCCCTCTACACCCTGTGCCTGCAGCGCTGAGAGCAGGAGGGACTGGTGCTTCTGTTGCACGAAAAGCATTGAACCTGCCTCCGCCAAGTCTATGGGATGCAGACTTCTAGAAGGTGTCCTCAGGTAGGCAGTGTGAGGATAAGAGTCTACTCTTCTAAACTGAGGAGTACTGTGATCATGCCTAGAAAGAAAGAAGCAGCCAGAGGAAAAAAAAGCCTGTAAAAATGTAGAAAGCAGAAGTAAGATAAGGACTGCAGGGTTCATGAAAGGGATATAGGAGAAAAAAACTGTCATATTTTCTGCCCTTGTATCTTTATTTCTGCTTCTTATCACTCCTAGTTTTGCACACTCTTTTTTCTTGCCCCTTCTATATGCTTCTCTTCTCTTGCTCCCTCCCTGGCATGATGTGATACACTGTAGCTTAAAATCTTGGCACTCTTTTGAACTGCCAAGTTTAAAATTCTTTGAGTAGCTTTGAGTGGTAATAGCTGAAATATTTCATTTTAGTGAGAGGTTAAAGCCAGGTCACCAGTTCCCAAGTACATCTTGAGAGAAAATTAAAAATACTCAGATTTGCTTATTTCTTAGTTCACCAACTTGAGCAAAACATGCAGAGTCAGTCTTTGGTGCACTTCTCAGAGGAGAAGTGCAGGAGGAAGGCAGGAAGGGGGGCTTTTAATGCCCATTTGCATCCCTCCATTTCTAGGGCAGGGAGACTTGGTTGGAACTTCTGTACTTTGGCATGAATTGCTTTTGTCGTGATCCCAGTGCTGGCAAACAAGGTCATTTTGTGTGTGTGGTTGGTTGTGAGGGATCCCCAGTGAATTCTGAACAGAGGAAGCACTGTAGTTATGGGGGTTTTCCCTTCCTTTGACTGGCTGTGTGTACCTCACAGGGTCTGGGAGGTGAGTGAAATCACCAAGACATGAATTCTTTCATCAGTCAGAAAAAATCATAATGATGATGTCATTTTTTGTCAGGACCAAGGGCTTGTCCACAGTGGCTTATGGAATATGACCCTTCCTCCTCTTTTGGGGAATCTGGGGACAGTGTTATTTTAGAACAGCTTTCCATAGTTTGAAGGAAGAAAATGATCATAAAGGTCTCCTAGTCACTAGCTTGTGTCAGTGCAGCTTAGCAGAAATTTCAGGGTGGGGTTTTTTGCTTTCTTTACTTATTTCCTTTACTTTCCTTTACTTGCTTTACTTATTTACCCACCCATGTCTTTAAGTCAATTCATTTTCTCACTATTCAGATGTCAGCCAGGGAGTCACAAATCAATATCTGACCACGTAATTTTTTTGGTGTAGGAAATGAGGCATGTTTAGGGGGTTACAGGAAAAGAATGACAGAAAAGGGCACATTTTGAAGTGAAGTTAACGCTCTGGAACTGGACAGATTGACATCAATCAATAGAGCACAAGGAGCTGCTCAACGGCTGGTGCTTAAGCCTCTTCTAGAATGACCATTTCCAGGGGAAGGTCATGCAGTTTTTGTGCTGTTGTGTGTCCCAGTCCTGCCTCATGATACATGCAAACACTTCCCTAAGCAACTTCTCTGCTTCTCAAATTAACTATTAATGAAATGGCTATTGGATTACATTGGTATTTATTACCGCTGTGCTTCCCAGTTACTAGAATCTTGGAAATGATCCTTTCCATACTATCATCCAAGTCATTACTGTGAATAATTAGAAAGCTGGGCTGTACCCTACTGGTAACCTCTTTCCACCTTGAAATAATCCCATTTACTTCCACTGTTTGTTTCTTGCCCTTCAGCCAATTTTCAGTTGGTGTAGGCTGCCAGTTTCCTTCCTATTGTGTGAGCCTGCACCTTAGGCGCTAGTCTCCCATATGGAAATGTTTTCAGAAAATAGGAACTAAATTTCTTGTAGCCAGTCTCCCTTTAATCATTCCCTGTTACACTCTCTGAATATATGCTGATATATTCAACATTCCTTTCCTTTCCCTTGTTGGAAACATTTGCCAAACTGTTTCATGGCTGGGTCCCTTTTTGGAGGGCTTGAATTGTCTCTCCATCGTTACCTTCCCATCTTGCTTGCAAATCACATTCCTGAATACAAATTCTAAGTCCTTTCTGAAATTGTCCATGGGCAGGGAGCCCTCAGGATAGCTGTGAGAATTTCATGGGGAGAGGATGAGGTCTCTGGTCTCCATCTTGGTGTAAATCTCTGAAGGGGCACTAGTGTTGCACCACCAGCATTTTTGTGGAATAAATGGGGGGATTTTGATTGTACGGGAAATTTAATTAGATTTAATGCTAATTAAATTCATTTTTTTTCATATTAACATGTTCACAAATATTATTGCATCTCGTTAGATTTCATTCTTCTATCCATACTGAACAATATTCAGTGGTAGTTTCAGATTACAATAAGTTCATTATGAAGATAAGGTGGAATTAGTGTAGGAAGCTCAGCTGGTTGAAGGGGTCTGTGCTTTAATTACTGCAGAGGGTGTGCATATTAATTACAACACAAGTGATATTTACTGTACCTCAGGAACATATGACAGGGTAAAGATACTGACAGCACCAGCTAATAAACTCAGTATGATAATGAGGAGAAAAGACCGTAAAAATAGAAGGAAATAAAATTATTCATAAAGTATATTGATCCCAAAGTAAAGACATTAAGCTCTGATGAAGGGCAACAAAAGGGAAGCTCCTCACTTTATCAAACAAATAACCAAAGTAGAGAAATGTTAGCAGAGAGACAGATTGTCATTATCCTGGTCATGTGACCACGCTCTAGAGACTACATGTGAGCAGTACAATATAAGATTTTTCTTTTAATAAATCAGCAGAAAGCCAAGCCTTTACCTGCAGCATATCAGGTCGCAGTGGTTTTGATGAGCTGGTGGGCTGGCCACGTTGCAAGGTGATGTTTGAAGAGGAGGGATGGGAACAGACCGTTCTTTGGCTGAGGAGCCATCAGCAGCTCCACAAAGAAATAACATGGCTAATTGGTTTGGGCTGCGCTAATTGCTGCTGCGTTTCTGCAGGTTTGTTCTAATCCTAATGTTCAAGCAGTTGTGTTAAATCATTTCTGAGCCACCTTACAGGAAGCCTCCCTTTCAACTGGCATTTAAGCAGATACCAAGCATGAAATGCTGTGGAAGGATCTGTTGCACATCTCCCAGCTGTGGGGTCAGTGCCTTGGTGAGCAGTCCAGTTCCCCTGGCTGGACCTGTTAGAGCTCTGTATTTCCCTGCTGGCATTTATACCTCTTTTGCTGCTTGGCAGCAGCTCACAGAGAAATGCATCAGTGGTGACCTGTTTGGATGACAAACCCTCAGGGGAGATAGGATGGACTCAGCCTGTTGTTTCTTAGAACCTTGGTAGTAGTCGCACACCCCCACTAGGACTTGTGCCAGGACAATCCTGTTCATCTGTCCCCTCTTCAGAAAAAACCCAAGGCTGTGCAAGTGAGCTGGGGGAAAAAAAAAGAAAGTAAATAATTTCTTCCAGATGTAAATAATAACTTCCTTGACATTTCTAACTAAAATGAAAAGGAAGAACCTCATCTTTTGTGTGTAGCTACTGCACATGCTGATAACTCTGAGGTAATTATTTTGTAATCTTTCACTGGTTATTTAAAAAGATTTTGCCCAAATAAAATAGACTGGAGCAGTTCAGTCCTTGGTGCCTGGCAGCCTAGGTCAGTGTCTGAATAAGACAGGAACCACAGAGTGTGAGGAAGTTTTAGTACATGTAGCTTTTTAGTACATATAGCTCTTTTCACTCTAGCCATTGTGCTCCACAGTGTGTTTCCTGTAAGGAATTGTTGCAGGTTAGGTGACACGGAGGTGAAGCTGGCAAGCAAAGCCATCTTTGCTCCAGCCATTCATCTCTAAAGATCTGTGTTCAATCCTATTTACTGAGAGCTGCACATGTCCCAGCTTTGTGTCATCACAGCCTTGGCAGGTGTGTTACCTGTCACAGAGCTCTTCAGCCTGGGCACGTGTGTCAGTCTTGGCTTAATAAAGACAGCTGCCTTGAAACAGCCCCTCCTGGTCAGGATCTCTGGACTCCACTGAAGCCTGAAGTGGATCCCCATTTCACTCAAATGATACTTCCACTTGTTGGCTTTTTTTTTGTTTGGTTTCTTCTTTCCACCCTACAATTAAGAATCATCATTTTTTTTACTCTTAATTCTTGACAGGTCAAGGAAATAATGTATCACATTTTCGGCACACTGATTAGCATTAAATTTAACAGAAGAAATGAAAAAACTATATTGTCAGTGGTATTGCCATAGTGCCCCTATGTTGAATGTTTCTTTCCATCTTCTGTGCAAGTTTAGTTTACTGACTAGTGTGAAAGATCCTAAATTTTCCACTCTGACTGTTGTTTGTCCTGTATTAATTTAGCTTTCTTTGTGGTTATCCCCCTGGCTGGTGCACTGCAAAGACATAAATTACAACTTTTTAACTGTTTCTTTTTTTAAAGTTATATACTGGTTTTATGCATTAGGCAAACTCAACTGCACTTTAAATATCTAAGGCACTTGGATCTATAAAACAGATTGAAAGTACTGCAAGAGCAGTTGGTATCTTGACATTTCAGGTGCTTTTATCTAGAGCCAGGAAGCTCAAGAATATACAAACCAGAAAAAATGATAACAAAAGTACACGACCACTTTCAAAGCTTCAAAAAGGTCTGGTTTGTATCTGACAAAGTTTTGGATGGTTTGGGCTTTATTTTCTTTAAGTGAATTTGCCTACCCCTGGTTGTAATTCAGTGAGTAAAAGACTAATGACTTTCCAGTGGCTTCTGGGAAATGTGTTGATGTTCTTGGTTCCTGCCCAACTTTGGGAGCAGCAAGACCCCTGCTGCTCTGGGCACTTGTGCTCCTGTGTTTGACAGAAGGATTGAGGTTTCCTTTACTCTCTCACCCTCAGAGATGGTCTATCCAGGATTAGGACTGAAGCAGATTTGAGGACATTGGGGAAGCATATGTTCTTTCTGTGCATGCTTCACATATCCTTAAATTTCACAGTTTCTGGGCTCTGATTCAGTGTCTTTCAGTGATGCATTTATCAACAGATTTTTAAAAGAGGAAAAAAATACAGAAAAGTTAACCTCTATCCTTAGTTCATTGTGCAGTTGCTACTCGTGAGGAACAACAAGGAATAAAAAGCAAGACAGTGATGTCTTGATGTTTTTGATGAGCTGAACATGCAGAATTGCTGATCTAAATGCTGATACTTAAGGACTGATTGGAAAAATTTCATTAAAAACAGAATTTTAAACCTCTCCTTTTGTATCTCACTGTAAATTTATTGTCTTTGCTGGAGACAGTCTTCACTTAGTCCTTTTGGATGGTTAAGCCTGTGAAGTCACACACATGTTAAGTAAAGGCACTTACAGTGCAAACATTTAAGTGCTTCCCTAAATCATAGTCTTAACCTAGGAGAGATTTTAAGATAAACTTGTGTGTTCAATTGGCTTCAAGCTGAGCACTGGGCTGGCCTGTGTTCATGTATCAGGGAATAAGCCCAGTTTTGGCCATGTAGAACATAACAGTATTTCCAGGATCAGAAGGAACTGGGATTAGTGCAACAGGCAGCTCAGGTTTGTTTTAGAGGGCTTGCAAAGTAGGGCACAAAAAGTTGTTAGTGCATTCAGCATGTTTAGTCTTTCAAGGTCCTTTACAGGGTGCTGTGTAAAGACCTCATAAATAATGAGAATCACTTCAGGGTGGATCCTGCTCTGAGTTTAACACCTGTTGAAAAGGAGGAACCCAAGCACAAGAATAAACTGGCCTAAACTGGCCTTCCTTGAATCCTTTGCCTTTCTCTCCTCCCATACAAGACCCCACTAATTACTGTCTGTGGGAGCTTACATGATGCTAAATTACTTTGGCTAATCAGTGTTCCATAATATTGTGAGGAATTCCAGAGCTAACCCAACTGTGTACTTGGCAAATATAATGAAGTGGCCCACACTGAAATTTGGGTTCTTGGGTGTGCTTTTCCATTTTGAGTCAATGCTCACATAAGAGTCAATGAAGTCAGCTCAATTAAGAGGCTCTTTAGGATGGGGCTGTTGTTATGCCAAAAGAAACAATGTGAGGGTGGTCAAAGAGGATAAATCACCAAGAAGAAAATATTTTAATGCCATATATGTATAAATCAATGGCATGTCCTTATCTTGAATTAATTTTCACTTTTGGTCACCTTATCTCAAAGACATAACGGAAACAGAAATAGTCCAGAGAAGGGCAAAGAAAATGAGTAGCACCCTCTGAGAGCCTTTCATATAAAGCTACATTTAAAAGGGCAGGATTATTATTTAGTTTGGAAAGAAGAAGAGCAGGAGGAAATGTGGCAGAGGCATATAAAATAAAATAATGAAGGGCACAGATCAGGCCAGTTGGCTGCGTCTCATTACATTTGTCTGTAACAAAAGGAAAGAGGGAACTCAAAATAGAACAACAACAGGCCAAAGAGTGATTCATTAATGAGTGACAAAGTGCAGCACACGGTGCATGCCTTTAACATGTGGAACTCAGAGCTGCAGGATGAAATAAAGCCCAGATTATTTACATTAGGAAAGCCCAAAACAAATTTCCCTTTAATATACTGATTGTAGGTTACAGTCCTTGAACCAGGATTTAAGCAAGAGCTACTGTTGCTCTTCATGCACATAAGGGATTTACTAGCTGGAATGGTGGGATACTTTTTTTCCCTGAGGTTCTGCATTGCCCAGTTTAGATACAGAATGGGTCAGGAGAGGCTGGACCCCTTTCCTTGCTGCAGTCACTATCAGTCACTGTCAGAGACAGGAGCTGTAAGTACAAGAATTATTCAACGACAATTCTGAAGTTACTGTCCAGTGACAATTTATCAGCTACTTCTTTTCTGTGCAAAGAAGCTCCACTTCTCTTTGGGGTCTGGATGCTTCTTGCAGTTTGTGTGCTTTGCTTTCTGTCTTTGGCCCTGTCAGAGTTTGGTAACTTGGCTGGGATTGTTACTGCTTTCAGCATTTCCCTTCCTCAGCTGCCTTCAGTCTCCTGGTGATTGTAGAGAAAGGATCAATGTCCTACATGGGCTTTTAACAACCTGATCATTATAAGGCAAGCATGGTCATTAAATGATCCTCACTTTATTAATGCACTTTATTAAGTATCTTTTCCTGTGTGGCTGGCAAATGCACTTGAAGTAAATTAGGAGCAATTCTGCTGAATAAATAAAAATATTACAGGTAAGTAACAGAAAAACATTAGTTAAGATATCCAGGGCACTCTAGAAAACAGACACACTCTATTGCACTTAAATATCATGTTTAGTCAATTGGGTTCCTGTTCTCCACTTACTTTTCATTTGTAAATAATGCAAAAATTTACCAGGCTGCCTTGCTGCAACACTTTTGGTTGGGCTCAGTGCTTGCTTTTCTCTTAAATTCCCTCCTAGATGAATAATCAGAATATTGTGAAAATGACTACTGAGAATCTTTCTTAGCCTCGTATTTGGTTAGTCAATAGTTACTTGTCAGCTCTCTGGCTTTTTTTTTTTTTTTTTTCAGAGAAAAGGCAGGATGTCTTTGTTGTTAGTAATGTATCTCTGATTTGTAGAATACAATTGCCTTTAAAGACATTTGACTACACAGATACACAAACTTAGTTTCTACTGAAATGAAATGTAAGCACTTTCCTCCTATGTGAATTTAGTGCTGAAGAGGACTGAGCCAAGTATGGGAAAAAATCCTCACAAATATTTCCCACATGGAAATAGAACTGCAACTGAAATACACCCTGACCTTGTCATGTTTGCTTTACCTGAACAATGAGAGGTCAAATCACATTAACACAGATCCTCACAAATACAGGATTTTATGCTTGTATTTCTAAATATTCACAGGGAAGGAAATTCCTCCCTGTGCTGAAGGGGTAGCAGTGTTCAGGCATCACCCATCACCCCTGCTGGCCCTACCCCATATTATACAGCAGCTTTGTGCTCTATGTGTTTCACCCTACATGACCTACACAACCCAGCCCAAAGTGAGATTTCTCCTTTTCCTGCAAGCTGTCTCCTTGCTGCCCGTGCCTTGCCAGGGATGCTCCATTGTTCGCAGAGCTGGTGTTTGGCTCTTGTCTAGACCAATGTTCACTCATCACAATACCCCTGTCAACACCGTGCTCTGGATGTGTGAGCTGCACTGCATTACTGTTGTCAAATGGCTCTGCTGTCAAGTAGTGTTTAAATGTAAAAGATATAGGTGACGATGGGAAGCTGCAGATTTGTGCTGAAAATCTGGATTTTAAGTTGTCTGCGGCACACAAGTTGAAAAGCTGAGACAGTTTTACAATAAATGTAAGCAGTTTAAGCAAGCTTGTAGCTATCAAGATGTGGATGTATGTTTTCCCCTCTGAAATGTGCTGCCTTTCAAGAACACAAGTGTGGCATTTAGGTGACACCGTACTGCTCATCTGTGTGCCCTTTCCAGGGATGACTCTGCTTCTGTCTCCTCCTGTCTGCACACCCTGCAACTCTGAGGGTCTTCTGTGACCCTGCCACAGGCTACAAGACCAAGGAGCTGCAGAGGAGTTGAAGCTGTGAGTGACAGAGGAAAAGATGCCAATGAATAAAATGCAGTGCACTCTTTCACTTCCATCAGTTTCATTTCAGATCTGTTTGGGCTTTTTTTTTACTATGTGCTAGAAGCATTTTATTTTTGATGCATTTCCCCTGGTGTTACTTGTCTACCTGCTTCTAGCTTATTTTCTGTTTTGGTCCAATATTCATTCATGTTCATGGTCTTCTCCCAGACTACATTATGGGTGAACTTTCTAAAATCCAGTTTTTGAGAATAATTCTGAATTACTAACTAAATCAGAAACGGCAACAACAAAAATGTCAGAAATAAGAGAAAAAGCTGCTTTCCTTCCTCTTTCTCTGTTACACCTCAGAGGAAACTGGTGTCAGAAGACATTGGGGTTTTTTTATTTTGTTGCCCTAAATTGGAGCACACAGACCCTGGCCACATTCAGAAAAGTAAATATCTCTTGGTCCATAGGGTTTTGGGTTTTTTTTGTTGCCCTAAATTGGAGCACAGACCCTGGCCACATTCAGAAAAGTAAATATCTCTTGGTCCATGTAGTTCTTGGCAGATTTAACTGCAAAGGCATCTTGATTACAAACCAGGTAAAGTTCCTTGTGTGGACACTGCCTGTCTGTCTGTGGGTCCCTATATTCCTTCAGAAAATACTACCTTTCCTTATAAAAAAGACCCCAAAACCAAAAACCCCCAAACAAAAAAGCATTGAACAGCCCCCCCACCCCCACTTGCAATTAGTCATTACCTACTGTTGCTTGCAATTTGTTGGCAGATCAAGCTACAATCTGTTGCACTATGACAGATCAATTTCTGCAATTCATTACAGAACTGAGCCAAAACAAAATAACTTTTTCTCTCCTTCCCCCCCTTCCCCTACCCGTAGTGCTGCAGCCTCTGGTTAGCTGAGATCCTTGGACTTTTTTTGGAAAGGAGCAGATGGGAGGCAAAAGAGGGATGGGAAAAATGAGCCTTGCTCGCTGCAATGCCCTTAATGTGTGTGTTAATGTGAGATCAGTCCCCATCCCTGGAGCAAGCTCCTGTGCAGTCCTGAAGGAACATTTCAATCCCTGAATCTGTACAAAATTGCTCCAACTTGTCCTTACACTGTAACCATTACAGCCTGCCAAAGTCAGGGGTGGGACTGCTGTTTTGTGGCAGTTCTTTCACCTCTCCTTTGCTTAGGAGGGTGGCAGTGCCTAACTGTTGTTTTTCTCTTAGGAAACTGTAGTCACCCTTGCATTACCTCCAAGAATGCTTAATTAAATAGCACTAATGGTTATGACACGACAACTAGTATAGAAGAAATTTTTTTCCCTGATTGCATTTTGTAGCTTTTATCACCTGACTTGATAAGTCCACCTTCAGTGGAAAAGTAGCACAGTGACATTTTCAAAACACAGAGTCCCTTGAGCCTGGAAGCTAACCCTGACAAGAAAGCTCAGCTTGATTCCAACACTGCTTTGTGATGTGTACTCCTCTTTTTCAAGAGCTGGGCTGCAACAGCTGCTAAATCCAGAGAAAGGGGGGGAAAGGTTGCTATTATACAGAGTTCAGTTGTACAAAAAGCAGATGTTTTCATGGATTTTACAAATGAACACACTTGGCATTCCAGGGCATCCTGTGCTTTTTGCTTGTGCTACCTTCACTAATTTGCATAGTGAGGAGCAGCCACCAGATTATTTGCTCTCCTTTTTCCTTAAATCTGTAAACCACTCAAACCTGTTGATGCTTAGAGCCATCAGATCCTGCTGGTCTCACTGAGCAGGTATGGGACAGCTTTTTGCAGGAAGCCCTCAGCTTGCCAAAGAAGGGAGGAAAACCAGCCAACCTTCTGTGTTAGAAAATCCCATCCTTTGTGGGACAAGGTTTGTGGAAGTGCTGACACGTTAGCACCTGGATAGAGCAGGCAGCTTTTGGGACAAGTGCAGGGAGCTGAGGATAACAACAAATTTCCTGCCAGAGATGGGGACAGCTGGGAAGTCAAGGAGGGTCACTGTAGCAATACCTGATCACTGGCTGTTTCTTGCCAGTCTTGTCCCACTTGTGACTTGGGTCCCCCATGAAAATTTGCTTTCTTCAGGTATTTCAGTCTTTGAATACAACTGCACACAGGTAGGGGTGCTGAACCAGAACACAGAGAGAGGAGTCTCCTCTCTCAACAGGTTAGAAAACCCCCTCATCTTCCCCAAATTTTTTGCTTCAAACATGCATTGACACACATTTTCCCAGCAAGTTAACCAGAAAACTTCAGGATCCTTAAAAGTCCAGTTTTTAATTGCTAATATTTCTGCAGATCTTTTGGAGGAAAAAAATTTGAAGCTGGTATTTCTGGCAAATAACATCAAGATTCTGACTGTAGTCTCTAACACAGGCATTGAGATGATGACAGACTGTTTTTATGCACCTTTAATCCCAGCTGAGACAGGGGCTTTTTATTATATTTTTAAGGAGTAATATAAGACATTATAATTGTGCTCTTGCCCTTTAAGGAAGCTGTACTCAGAAAGTGCCTATGCATATTGAAGAGTTGTATGGATTTCAACATATTATTGTGTTTATCATCGTTTAACAGTGCTGTTCTGGTAATGAAGCTGAACTTCTGAATTCCAAAACTGAGCTGAAAATTCTGAAATCTGAAATGCACTCCATAGAAACTGTCTTGGATATGTGCAGAAATTCAGAGATACAGATGGGAACTGAGGCTTTATCAAATTATTTGGCTTTCATTAGAGCTGAATAAATAGTAACACATGAAACCTAATTCTATCCAATTTCTTTGTTCTGCTAAATTACTACCTACGTCTGTAGCTTTTCTAGTTCCTGTGTTCCTAGAGCGGCAAGTGCTTTTTCCCTTCGGAGCATTTTGTTTAAGGATTTAACCCCTCTATTCCCCATTTTCCCTCCCCTCAACAATACACAGACATTTCAAAAGAAGTACATCTGGAAACAAGTATTTTTTTAATCCGCTTGGAGTACAACTCCAGAACAAATTGTCTTTTTGGGGTTTCTATACTTTTGGCATCCTTCACTTCCTGTAGCACTCTGGTAAAAGGAAGGTGTCTTTTCATTTGAACAGAACATTTGTAGCATGATATGGAATATTCCCAGCATTTCCATAACAGGCCAGGCATTAATATTTGCACACTGGTTGCTGATGTGCAGGTGAACCCCAGGCCTTGCCTGTCAGTCCCGGGGGGAATCGATTCCCTGCCCCGAAATGCTGGTGCTGCTCTGCAAAGAGCAGCCCCGGACACAGACAAACGACTGCAGAAAATACCCCTAATGTTAAATACAGTATAAAGAATCTGTTTTTCCCCCTCTTATTATTCCTATTGTTTTACTTCCAGCCCTCTTGCTAGTGGCTGCCTTTGTGGCACTTCAGCTGTGATTAGATGGGCGGGCAGGCAGCTTCCTCTAGAGCTGAAGCCAGCTGGGGGAAAAGACTGGCAAAGCCTCAACTCCTCGTCTACCCAGAGCCTCCACGGCAGAGTTTATTATCTCCATAGCTCTGTGACATGCCCAGCCTGCGTGAGCCAGGGCTCAGAGCACGAGTCAATATTCAGAAGGCAGAGCTCCCTTATCACTGCTCTGGTGCTATCCTTATTTTGATGTAGTCGTAACCTAAAAAACTGCCTAATAGCCAAGAGGCTGGGGGGAAGGGAGGAGGAGAGGCAGAGAGAGAGGGTCATCCACTTCTAATGCTGGAAACCCTGTGATAATCTGTTCCATGCATTCAAATGAAAATATGACTTCTTGGCAGAGAATAGCATTATAATGTAAAATCCCATATGCTGTTATACAGTATGTTGCAATCTGTTTTACTGCTGCCTCTATTCTAACGAGTGAATACTGCCAATAAAGCAATTGAAGATAACACTAATTGCTTATTTCTGTGATCCATAATTTTTATGACTGCCTTATAGCTCTTTAGTCAAATAGATGTTTTTTGGCCTCTCAGATCTAGAACTCGTGTACTGTAGAGATTGAGGCTGAAAATCTGCACGCTGGCCTGAGAGGTTTTTCTAAGCTGATGAATAGCGTGTGTGTGAGAGGGAAATAATTGAAAAGTGTTAAAGAAAATAGAAGTCTTAAATCAGTCATAACAGGTCATAACACTGGATTCCGTCAATATTTTTTAATATAAATTGGGCTGTTTCTCTATGCCTCTTGCTTCTCCAGGATTGTCTTTGCTGTAGAGTAATCAGACACTGGTTTTCAAAAATAAAACTCCCTTAAGCTTTTCAGAGCAGCGGTGGCTGCCTGCGTGGTGTTCAGACACCTCAGTGTCTCCAAGAGACAGAAATGACCCCACTGATGTATGAGGGTGGTCAGGTCCTAGACTGGCAGCTTCAAATCTGGGCTGGTTTTGTGAATGACCAGCTTTGTCACTTACAGGGCAGGTCCCACCATCTTCTGATACCTCCTGTGTCATTTGAGTCATTGCCCAAGACTCCAAACCCAAGGTGCCAAGCTACAGGTAGTTCTGAAGGACAGCTGAGAGAAGGGCTTTGATTTGTAACTCATTTGGGGTTCCACAAGGGATCTGCTTGTTTGGCCATTTCTAAACAATGCTGAGGTTGTGCTGCAGCTTTTAAAGCAGCACCCTGCAGACCAAGGGAAATGCTTTGCTGGGTCCCAAAAATTTGTGTCTCACAACAGCTGTTAGGAAAATGAACCCCCTGTTAATGAGAAGGTGTAGTGGTTTTGGTTCACTAATTTCAGATGCTCCTAATTTTGAGATTTCAGAAGGTCAGAAACTCCTCCTGAATAGACACTTGTCCACCTATGCAATGCTCTGATGTTTAAGACACTTCTCTTATTTAAGGCAGATATATTTCAGCTGTACAGAATGACAGAAGAGTTGAATGCAGCATCATTTGTTGGGTAGTGAACATCTCCTTGCTCCTTTAGTGACCTCTGGCAGGGTGTTGTGTGTGCAGATCTCCAGCGGGGAAGGTGGGTGCTGTCTGCAGAGGAGCTTCCAGGGTAGCCAGGACCCCTTTCCACCCTTTCCCAGTTTATTGCCTTACAGGTTATTGCTTATGTGTTAAAGAACACGACCAGAAGGCTGGTAGTGCTCACTTGGCTCAGCCTGGCAGTGGGAATAAACTCCAAGGCTGTTCACAACCCTGGGATGAAGGCGGCTATGGTTTCTCTTCCAGCTGCAAGGAAAGGCCACCAAAGGCTCTTGTCGCTGCAGGACGCCGGGGCAGGTACGGGCAGCTTTGTGCCTGCCTGGCCGTGAAGGGAGGGGGCAGCAGGGCACAGCAAACAGCCTGAGGCAGCTCCAGCCTCCCCCTGCCGCGATCTCTCGGCAGCGGTGCCGCCAGGACCCGCACCCTGCGCTGGGGCCGCTTCTTGCGAGGCCTCCCGGGCACCCCTGGCACGGCCTGGCACACCACGGAGTCCCGCAGGGACAGGGAAAGAGCCGGCCAGCAGCGGGTCCGGCAGGATTTACAGCTCTCAGGAGTGCCAGAGCATTGCCACGGGCTGCCTTCCCGACCATCTCTGGGTGTAGTTAATTCATTGCAAGCAGGAGGTCCAGACTGTGCTCCAGCCGCGCATCTCCAGTGCAGTGAGGGATGATTTGCTGCCTCTAAAGCTGGGAGTGATACACAGGCACCGCAGCACGGCAGGGGAAGGGACAAAGCCAGGAGTAGCT
>NW_024503124.1:4271961-4294441 GCF_017590055.1 Onychostruthus taczanowskii
CCCTCCCCTTTTTTTTTTTTTTTTTTTTTTTTTTTTTTTTTTTTTTTAATTGTAATTTTTTTCTCTTTCCCTCCTCCTCCCCTCTGTGTTATGCTAATAGCGGGAGGGGGAAGCGCCGCCCCGGCCGCCGCCTCGCACATGGGCCGCCCGGGGGCGAGGCCGCCGCCGCCGCCTGGCAACGGCCGCGTCGCGGCGGGAGCGGGGGGCGAGCCCGGGGTACCGGCCGAGGCCAGAGAGGCCGGCCGTGTCCGGGATACCGGCTGAGCCCCGCGGCGACGGCCCTGCCCGGGGTACCGGCCGAGTCCCGATGGACCGGCCGCGGCGTCCTCGCAGCTCCGACCGCTTCTCTCCCGGCGCAGAGCCCTCCTTTGGCCGCATTGTCCCAGGCACGGTTCCCCCCAGGGCGGCCCGGCACTGCGGGTTTGGGCGTGGGAGCGCGGGGGAGGCGGGAAACATAAGATACTTGTAATCTTACTCATGTTTAACACAGCGCCTGGAGGGAGGGGAGGGGCTCGGGACTGCGGAGCCGCCGGCCCTCCACCTGGCCGGCACAGCCCTGCGGCCCGCATCCTGCGTGGGGACGCCGCGCCCCGGCCGCGGACTGAGCCCCCGAGAAGGAACCGGTGACCTAGGGAGGAATGTGTGGCAGCACAAAGGGAGACCAGGCTGCTCGCTGCTCTAGGTGTGGCAGTCCTGGAGAAGAATGTCAGCCTCGCGTCCTGGATGGCCGCGGTTTAGCCACGGCTGTCACCTGGGGCTTCTCCAAGGCGTTGCCCCGTAATGTGGGGGTTCGCCGGAGCACAGGGCTGTGGAGCGGAGGGCGTGTCACCCCCAATTGCTGGTGCTGCCCGATTGCCAGAGCCCTTCTCAGGTCTAATCCGGGAGCTGACCCGCATGACTAATGCCTTGCATGCGGATTGCGAGTGTGCTTTGGCTCCACTTCCTCTTAATTCAAAGTAAAAGAGCTGACGTGAGGCCACTAAAACGGTGGAAAGGAACAAATTCAAGTGCCTTGAGATCGTCATGGTGTGTGCTTATCTTCATTGCTGTCGTGGTGTTGGTGTGTTGTAAAGATGCAGGATTTCAATAATAACTCAACACCACTGTATGGGGGGCCATGATACTCAAGAGCTAATTTTAAAGAAGCATTTGGAACAATAAATTTTTAAAAGGCTGTTAAAACATGAATTTAGTTTTTTCAGGGGAAGTTTCACAATGCATTTTATTTGCATGTGTGATGGGACTTTATAGTTACTTATGCTGTTGTCTTTCACAAAACCTACTTTGTTTTGCTCTTCTGGAAGCTCTCTATGTAGCAATATGCCAAGGAGATTAATTTTTTTTTTGTTTCCACCATTTGGAGGACAGATGATGACAAAAGCTTGCAACAGACTGAAGAGGAGGGATTCTATATGATGGATGAACAGAATTTTTTCTAGGCGTGTTCTCTGAGTGGAGCTCTGGATGGTTTAAACAGAATAGAATGGAAGAAATAGGATCTACCAAATCATGTTGTTTTGAAAAGGAGGGATGAAAGTGTGTTCTCTGGAAGTGATTTGTTTTTTTTTCCTCCCTGACCCCTGAAGAATAAGGCAGAAAGAGCACAGTAATTCCTGAAATAGTTCTGTGTTAGAGACCTAACTGTGAGAATTGCGTAGTAGAGCTGAGAAGTGGCATCAAGGAGTTATTTTAATTTGTCAGTGATGATTAATTTAGGGCTCTGAAGTAAGGACTGGCATCTGGGGGAGGCCTGGTTTCCAAAGACAAGGTGTTGTAACACAATGCTCATCTAATGATGAGTTGAAATTTTAGAAGCTCTGTACTTGAAACTCCTGGATGAGAGCAAATTATGTTGATAAAAGCATTGCCAGGTTATCTCATGGGTACTTTGGCCTTCTCAGATGCAGGAGCACTTAGTTTCCATCATGTTAAATATCCATTTAAACATCAAGTATTTGTTAGTTTTGCGTTTAGCAGTGGGTGTTAAAACTGTCTGTGTCAACATATTTGGCTTGGCTTCAAATGAGTTCACTCTCAGTCATGCTGGGAGACTTGCAAAATGAATTTGCTGTCTGCAACTGGTGGCGGGGTGACCATGGCAGGGACAGCCACGTGGCCCTGTGGTTTGCTCTCTGCAGAGTTGTCGTTTCACTTACTTTGAGCTCTGCTGTTTGAATTTAAGGTCTAACTGAAGAATTACAGTTTACAATCTAGAAATTTTGAAAAAAAATTCTCTTCATATTTGAAATCTAAAGCTTTCATTTATGAGGATTTGAGGCAAATAACTTTGAAATTCTGTTTCCAGGAGGAGAAGAGTATGGCCTGTAGGAGACAATAGTAGGGCTTCTTTTATCTGCAACAATTGGCCACGGTGCTGCTTTTTGGCAGTGGAACAATAGCAAAAATGTACTGCCTGCTTGATGGCCCATTGAAATGGATTTCATGTATATATGGAGGTGTTTTTTAAAAAGAAAGTCTTTGTAGTTGCTTTTAGTTACACACTTAAGAGTATTCAGTATCATTGTGACATAATTATATATAATGCAAGTCTCTGGCAGTGTAACAGCAGCCTACCTTCTGAAGAGCTAATATAAATATTTGCAGCAGGAGAAAACAAGCAGGAGCTCTGCAGTCAGACTTGGGTTCTCCTGAATGATTTCTGGGGTTTTTGTACTTGCTATTTTGTGAGCAGCAGAAACTATGGTTCTGGTGAGATTACTGCTTAAATCTTTTGATTACCTGAATTTACATAAGCTCCAAAAAAAAAGTCAGTTTGCTATAGGTATACATGGTCAAAGTAATACCCCCCTTTTTTGGCTAGCTGCCCAAAGTAAGAATAACCAGTGTACTGTGATGAGTAGATACTACTTTGCTTCTTCAAGGCCTAGATTCTGCAGCAAAAGGAGGGTCATATATCACTTTTCTGGAAGGGACTGGTGTGTTTTGGAGTTAAACTGCACTTACCAGAAGCTTGTACATGAAATCCACCAGACTGGCCCTAGGCCAGCATGCAGAGAGAATAAAGATGTTTCCTTGCATGTCTGTTACCTTCAGCTGACCTGGGTTAAATACATATGCAGATGTTCTGGAGGGCCAGTTTATTAATTAGTTTTGCTTTTCCATGTGATGATATAGGATTTTTTCTTTAATTCATCCATGCTGAGGAGAGGTCTCGGGAAGGTTTGCCAGACAGTGTCAAGCAGAGGTCAGCAGAGCTGCCTGGAGCTGTCCCTGGCCAGGCTGAGCCCAGCCGCAGGAGGTGCTGAATAAATGCAGATCTATACTTGCTTCTGCTCAGCCCAGCCAGTGAAGCTTTTACTCTGCTCATCCTGCATTTGCATTTGATACAAATTCTAAACCAGTGTATTTGCTTCTCAGATTGCTTTCTGTTGTGCTGCTGTGTCTGCATGGGTTCCTTTGGATGAGTTGTGTGCATTTTAAGGACAGGATGCAGCATGACTTGGAAAAAACAGAGTTGTCCTTGAATGCTGTCACTGGTGACTTTCATTTGCACCCTTCATTTATTAAAATATGTACCCACTGATCTTCAGTGTTTCTCTGAGGTGCAAGACATTTTCTCTTCCCAAGTACAGTCAGCAAAGCTATAAGGGAGGTGCTCATAACCTGGGTTATCTAACTTAGAATGTGATTTAAAAAAAAAACAAATCTGTTGTAAAGAGGAGAATAATCAGCAATTTGACTGCTGTAGTGAACCTTCATTTTCATATTTCATGTTCCCATCTTAGTGAGTTCAACAAAGGATCATTTTATTTATTCAGTTTTATTCATTGTCATGTGCAGTGTCTAGCACTGGGGCCTGCTTCTGTAACTGAGCTGTGTAAGAGTTTCAGAAGCCAAACATTCCTGACTTCTGCTAAGCAGAAGTGTGTGCAAGGATAGTCCTGCCAAGTTTGATGGTATGTTTGCTTTGTGTGTGTGTCCCTGGACTTGCTTTCCAGGATAAAACCACACAGCTTCCACCTACCCTATAATGATGTAACCCTCAGGGAAGTTTTGAATTGCACTGGGAGTTTTCTCCTTGGAGATGAAATCCTCCAAACCACAATTTAGGAGCAGTGAAGAGCTGCTGTTTGTTTGCCCTCCTTCCCCTCCTCCCAGCCTGTGCTTAAGGAAGCTTTGAGCATGGCTATGGAGTGACCACTGCCTTGTTGCACAGAACCTCTTTCTTATCTCACAGATAACCACAAGGAGCAGCACTTGTGGAAGCTGAGGGGAGTGTTCAGGCTTCCCAGTCAGAGGTTTTCTCAAAGTTGCTGGGAAAGCAGATGTGTTCATTTTGTTTCCTCTTCCTCCAGTGCCCAGGATTTTGGAAAGCACTCAGTCCAAGAGCCTGGCTACTTAGAAGGAAGCATTTAGGCATCAGTCTTCTTAACCCTGGAGCCCAGTTCCCATGCTGCAGAAATTCTGGGGTGCTCTGGTGGTAGCCACACAGTTTTGAGGGGATTTTGAGGTTTTGTCTGCCTGTTTCCATGTCCATTCTGCCACACCCAGCTGCTTGATAGCTCTCCTGTGATCCTGGCCTTTGTGTGCTGGGAAGGAACAAAGCATGGTTAACCTTCAGCTGGAGCACTTGGTGTGCTGGAGTTATATTTCTTTGTTTTCTGTTAATATTTTGACAGAAGCTTCTTTTTTTATTATTTGTGCTGGCAAGTTTCTATAGTAACCATAAAACTCAGATAGAAAAATTAGTAAAGTGTAGTTCAGTCTGAAAATGTCCTTTGGGTTCTAGTTTGGAGGCAAGGAAACAGTTCTTGGTCTTTTATTGGCTAGAAAATTGAAAGCAAATTGGAGCCTACAGGTAAATTTTCTTAAGATAGTCAGAAATGCTTATACATGAAGTAGGAGGAAAATTGTGTAACTCTCAAGCTGCTTTAGAAATGAAAGGAAAAAAAAGAGAGCTATTACTGCCTAGTAAAAATAGTGAACTGTAAGACCTCAGAAAAGTAATGTTTTAATGCAGTTTTTAAAAAACTTTCTTTGTTTATGATCTAAAATAGAAATTGCTCCTGTGTATGCTTTGGAAACACTGCATATTTTCTACTTATTCTGCAGCCTCAGTTCTTAGGGCAGCATAGGACAACCAGAACTGAGATCCTGCACTCCAGACAGATGACACATGCTTGGTGGATGGCTTTTTAAATTGGTCTTTCCATCAATAAGAACTATTACAACAGCAATAAAATCATGGCCTTATTAATATTCACAAAGTCTGAGAAAATCAAATTATCTCAGTAGAATGTTTTTTTATCTTTCGAATGGAAATAATCAATCTGCTGCCAACTGTAGATGTCAAAATATAAAGATTTTAAGTTAGGTTAGATTTTGTGTTTTTAAATTAATGCTTTTCCTCATTATTTTGATGGGTTTGTTTCTATTTGTTGCTTTCTGATGAATAAAGAAAACATACTTTCAACTTTATCTCCCCTCTCAAAGTAGAAGTATTGGGAATACCACTGTGACCTTCCATGGTTTTGCTGGAAGACTTGCTTTGTGTCTGAGAAGATACTCCCAGCTTCTGCTGGCAGCTTTTTAATGAACAGGGCAATCATGTCATCAGCTTCATCAGCTGGGGAGAATATGCTAGTTAAGATGTCTTAAATGAGACACAAGACTGAGATAAATATAAACTTTCCTGTTGCTAGTTAAAAATGTTCTCAGTCTGTCAAAATCCTCCTGCTTATCCAGTCAGCACTGGTTTGTGACAGTTTTCCTTGAACCCTGCTCTCCCCTCTTTTCTGACAGGAGAGAAAATTCCTTAATGCCTGTCGTTCTGTGTCCCCTGTGTGTGGCAAGGAAAGCAGTGCCAAGGAAAACAGACGACAGAGCATGTGTGAGGCCTTGCAAAGCAGCTTGGAGCTCAGAACAGAAAGGAACAAGCGAGGAGAAAAATGTCACTGGTGGCAGAGAGGCTCCTTCTTTCTTTGGGTTCAGCCAGGTCTGCTGGGGGTACCTTCAGCCTGCTCAGAGAGATGGATTTGAAGTGCTTTAAACCCAAGTCTTCCTTTAAAGATCACACTGATAGACTGAAAATTGGGTTTTCCCTGTGTGTTCTGTTTTAAATGACAAAAAAAAGAGAAATGGTTGGGCAAAACCTGTATTGACCAAAATGTGTTGTGCTGTTGATACCTGATCCCCTTGGTTGTCAGGAGGACTTCAAGACTCTGAATCTTCACATTGCTTTTCCCCTTTCATTAAAAGACATTCTGCAGATACTAATGGCTACACCGAGTCCATGGTCTTGCTCCCTGTTTTTCATATCTTATCCATCAGACATCTTATACACCATTTTTTTATTTATTTTGCAGACTATGAGCTCTTGTGTTACAGGCTTGTCACACAAGGTAATGTGTTGGGAAGAGATGCCAAAAGAAATCAGTAGCATCTCATCTCTATTCTTTAAAGATTATTTTAGCTAATAAATACATTCTTCTGCAATGATAAGGTTGCTCATCTAAATACTGCTTAATTTGTTTAATTGTGGGGAAAGCAGGGAAAAATCCATCTGTACAAATCAGTGAAAGGGAATCTTGTGATTGGTATAATCTCTAAAATTAAATTGGATAATGTCTGCATAATGATAGGATTTGCCTGGCTCTTTAGACCTCCTGCCTTTGAATAAGTTCTGATGTAATTACTATATTTTTCTGCTTTGTGGCACTGCCAGATCTCAAATTTCTTTTTGTTATTTCAACTTATGGTTAAAGAGTCTGGGTCTTAAAAAAGAGTTACTTCGTTTTTAGAGGAATTATCTAGTATTTTTTTTTGGTTACAAATGTTGCCAAAGGCTGAGAACTTGGATTTAAAGCTTCGTCTAGCTGGACACGTGTGTTTGCACTTGGCTAGTTTGTTTCTTTCTGCTTCCTCTTACTCAAATATATTGAAACAGTATAAATTGGTGTCTGTAAATGCTGAATCTGGGAACGCTCATGTTTTAGATGGCTCTAAATGAGGGTTTTGCTTTGCTATTATTTTCTTTATTAAATGTAGTTGTGATAGTGAAGCGGGTATTTCAGGCCATCAGAGGTGGGCTGTGAACACTTGGGGTTAATTGTGGCCACCTGGCTTCAGTAAAGGGTGGCTTTGCCCACCACCTGATGCTAATTTGGGTAATAAAGCAGAATTTCTGTGATTGGAGCTGGTGCCTTGCAGGGGGAAGGTACAGCCAAGGTGTGTGGTACTCCAGCCGTGCTATTTACTCCTCGCTGAGCTTTGGGAGGAGAGCAGAACAGTTTTCTCTTTGTTCCTGAGGGGATTTCATTTCCTCGTGGTGAGCTCCTGCAGATTGCTGGGCCGGGAAAGGTATGTGCATCCTCTTTCTGGGAATTCTGTGTGCTCTTGGTGTGAGAGGAGTGAAAAGTTTCTTTGGAGCTGAAGTGTGAGACTTTTGTATCTGTTTGCTTAGTTTTGCTAACAAAAGATGCCTGATAAAATCCTGTCCTGCTGTGAGGGGATGGGGTGACACTCAGTGGATGAGTGAACCACTCTCTGAAATGCTTTGGATCCTGTCCCTGGCGTTACTGATCAACATGGTTGCAAGACTGAGGTGAGAATGAGGTGTCTGAAGTATTTAATGGCCTTTTAGGAACATCGTGGTGGTGGGTTCTTAATTTGGCAGCCTGGGAATTGTAACAGAGAACGTTGTGCTAGAACCAGGATTAATTAATTAATTAATAACCAGTCTCTTCCTGGTGTCCCTCTGTTCGAGCTTAGGTTGGCACTTGGGTGTTGCAGGGGAGTGGAACTGCCTTTCTTTTCACTAAGTAGCTGATCAAAAGGAGAAGAAATGCACAGAGCTCACCTCTATCCCGGTGCTTTACAGTCTCTGTGTTGCTGGGCAGCTTGCCTCAAGTGGAGCTATTTTAAAAGAGGAGAAGCTGTGAAATTGGACCATGTAAAAGTGATATTGAAAAAAAAAAACTTGCATAAACCAGTTGGATTATAGATTTCTGCTTAGACAACAAGAAAATGTTATTTGCTGGAGACCTGTTTGCAGGAACGGACTATTTAAAATGCTCCTTTGAACTTGTTTTCTTCATGCACTTCAAATCGTGCAGTACGACTCTCCTGCAGGTGATGCGTGATTCCACTTCGCAGCAATTGCCACAAAGGCCCGGAATGACCTACAGCTGGGTTTGTTCATGATCAAAGGCCTTGGCTCCTTTTGTGATCCCAGCCCTGATGCCCTCAGGGTGTCCAAAATGGAGCTCCATTTTCCCCTTAAATCTTCAACAACTCCCATCTTCTGCAGCAGCTTGCACACTTTCCTCCCAAGATTTCCAAATAGTTTTCCAAACTGGAAACTTCTCTTAAAAAACTTAGACCTGTAACTAAAAAGAGCCAAACAAGAAACGCTAATGACGTGCTGTGGCTCTGCAGCCTGATCTAATGATGTGAAAAGGTTCTATTAATAGTTAATGTTCTTAATCTTGAATGGTTTAAATATTTGGCGAAATCCCGTATTTAGAACAATCACATCATAACAGGAGATGATTTAAATGGAGTTTGTGTAGGCAGCTACTTTTCTCAGGAAATTCTTGTGAAGTTTTGTGCCCTTGTTTTGTACTGCACTAGGAAATTAGGCATCTGAGAACTTGAAATAATTAACTTTTAAATGGCCACATGTGTTGCTAAACAGCTTGAGATAGAATTGCTGCTGGGGCGGCCTCCACTGTGGGCACTTGAGCAACTTGGTGCATTGAAGGAACAATTTCTCTTTCATATCTGCCCTGGAGGGGTTGCTGCAAATGGAACTTTTACACGGCGTGTGAGTCATGTCACAGATGCCATTCCTTGGAGTGTTAATTTTACCCTGTTTTCCTTTATTGTTAAATATTTATATTAACAGAGAGGCCTTTCACAATGTCCCACTGTGGGAGGTCTGTAAAGTAAAAGCAGTCCCTGGCCTGTTAGTTTGGTAGCTTGCTCATTTCCTAGGCTTGAAAAGGTGAAATGGATTCTTAAAGACTCCATTTTTGCTGATTTTGTTTCAAGACTAGCACACATTTTCCAGCAAACTAATGCAGGAAGTGGTTTTTAATCTCTGAAGGCTGAAACTGCCACCTAGCAGCCTAATGCAGCCTCCTGCCAAAGCTAAACTGGGCATCAGGTGAAGTTTGCTCAGTGTCTCTCTGGGTTTTGTCTGTTTTAATGCTGAGCTCATACACAAAAATAAGGAGAGCAGCAGAACAATAAAGCATGGTTAGCACAGTTGTGCTGCTGCTGACTGGAAGGAGGCACATGGAGCAGATGGAAGGGTCCTTCACTTACACAAATCCAGTGAGGAGGGACAGGAATTGTCCTGGCTCAGTTCTTATTTTCTCTGACTAGACTGAAGTCCATTGCTTTTCTTGGAATTGTCAGTTTACTACTTAATTTTAAACATTTTTTTCTTATTCTCTTCTGCTTTCTTTTGTCAAGTATGTTTTTTTTGGGAAGAAAAAAGGCTCTTTTCTCATAAATTGCTTTTCTTGGAATTGGCAGTTTACTACTTAATTTTAAACATTTTTTTCTTATTCTCTGGAAATCTTTACAGATAACTTTCATTAGTTGTGAGAAATCTCTATTTATTTCTCTACTTTTTATCTGAAATTTTGGTATTTAACTGTTAAGTTTTATGCTGGTAATGTCAGCATCTTGTAACATCAGCAGTTAGTGGGAAATCAGCAAAAATTAAAATGAAGGTTTAAAATTACACGTCTTTGTCACACTGGTGTCAGGGTTCTTTATTTTTAAACAGCACTGAAATCTGATTCTCATTGAAGGACATTGTTTTAGCTGAAATCATAATGCAGTTTTAAAATATGAGACTTCATGCTAATGAAAGAAGCAACAGGCCTATTTGTGGGTGATTTGTTTTTTGGTTTTGGGTTTTTTTGGGAATATTTAATTTGCATAAATCCAAGAGATTTTTGTTAAAATGTTTCTGGTTAAAAAGAGGCATGTAGTCAGGCTGAGTCTCTGAAGTTCTCTTTACGAGCCATCCATTGGAGTGCTTCAGTAACTCATATAAAGTGGTGCCACTCATAAACAAGAGGTCAGCCTTTATCTTGGCTGCAATGCTGAAAGGACTTTACTAACTTGCATCATTATGAATTTTTGGCTGGAAAACTTTGGAGTAAGAAGTCTTTTTGTGGAGATTGTGTTCATTTTGAGGTCTCATTCTTCCATGTTTCATGAAACGAAATCTGTCTTCTGATGGAAGTGTTAACTGAGCAGATCATCTTACTGGAGGACATTTAGTTAGGATTTGTTTTTAGTTGTGATTTGTAAGAACATAATTTAGGGGTTTTTTTCTGTATATATTTGGGTAAAGCTTTTTGTAGTGAAACTCTGTATGTCAGTTAAGGTGTTTTGAATATCCACTTTTGCTTGACAATAGCTTTGCTCAGAGCTTGATGTATTCAGAAGTCTTTTTACTTGGTTCTGTTGTGTTGCTTGTTTGGGTGCTTATTTTTGTCACCTAATTACTGCCATTGAGATGCAGATAGGAGAAGGCACCCCTGGTGATGGAGCCTAGAAGTGTCCTACTTACCCACAGAGCTGTGTTTCCGAGAGGTTTCTACCTCCACATGGGAGGTGGGGATGCTCCAGCAATGTCACTGCTGGGAAAAATCCCTTTCACCATGTCACTTCAATTCCACTCTGCAGAGAGTGGTGGTTCAGTCAGCACCGATGCTGATGAGGAGTTGTCCTGCTCCATTTTCCTTGCTTGCCTGGAGGTGTTACACAGGGCCCACAAGGGCAGGAAAAAGCCCTTGTATCTTTTTCCTTTCAGCAGGAAAAATGCCTTTCTGAGGTGGGTGGAGGGAGAGTGGGTGGTTCTCCTTGGCTGGTTAGGAAACACTGCTTTTATGTAATCTCTTTTCACACTCCAGCCATGTGTGGAAAATAAAGTTTGGGTGTGGACATAATATCTTTCCATTAAGAGAACCTGGGAATTCAGTGGCTGGCATAGGGATTTTATGGGACTGTGTTGGGTAAATGGAAGCCACACCTCAGGAGGAATTTTTGCCTTGTGCTGTCTTAAGGAAACACTGAAAAATGAGAGCCCATGCTCTTAAACCCAGTGCCCTTCCCCAGAAACTGAAACCTCTGTCTCTGGGACTGGAAAGTGGTCAAAGGATTTTAAATGTGGAATTTTCTGTAGAGATTGCAATTGGCCTTTGGACAGGAAGGGAGCAGCACCTTTCAGGGATAACTTGTGTGTTTTTGCCTTCACCTCCTCGTCCCCCAGTGGACTCTGCGGTGTTTCTCTGCCCTTCCTCCAGCATTTCCAGCACCTCCTCTCCATTGCCTTGGTATTGGTTTCACTGGAAGGCCCTTTTCTGTTGGGCTGTCAGAGTTTCTGTTCACAATCTGGTCCCATCAGGTCCCTCCAGCTTTTTCTCCTGCCTCAAAGCACAGACCCCTTCCAAAACATCTGGGCTGTGCTGCCCTGGGGTGACCTGGAGGAGGGAAGAGTGTGGGCTGAGGAGCAGTCTCTGCTTGTGGGAAGGATCCTGGTGAGCCAGGGGATGTGGAGCCAAGCAGCTCATGGAACAAAGGGCCTGTGGTGGCACGTGGTGTAGCAGTTCTGTGACTCTGTCACGTACCCATCAGTTGTCCTCCAGTGTGATTTTCGTCCTTAAAAGCTTTGCCACCATTGAGCTGTGACACTGCTTTAATGTGCTCTAAATTTGGAATTGAGGTTTCTCTCTATATGGTCCTTAATCGAAAAATGTAATTTTTAGAAAACTGAGCAGAAATGCCTTTGGCCCAGCAGGAATTGAGCACCCTTCTGAGTACCAAGTCCTACACTCAGCTTTATTTCTTACTCTGTTTTCTGTTGTCTTCAGGTGCTTCTTATAATCCACAAAATACAGCAAGAGATCAATGTTCTGTGAAACAAACCCAATGACTGTATAGTGTGACAGGAAATGCAGGTTGTGAGGAGACTTGATTTTTGGAACACTGCTGTTGGGATTAACTTGAATAAGCCAGACAGGTCATGAGTGTCTGCAAGTGGCACCACTTCTGCACAGGTTGTGATTTAGTGCCAAAACACAGCTTAGCTTAATGCCCTGCCTGACTGGTTTATTCTGTATGTGCTGCTGCAGCTACCGTGTTTCTCCCTTCTTGTCTTTCTTCTTTTCAAATCAATTGTTTCTATTATTCTTTGTTTTTAATAATAAAAACCACCAAGCCAAAAATATCCCCACCTCTTTTTCAGTACTTGATTTTGTCCAGGCACATAGCAAAATTAAAGATTGTTGGTGTCAGTACTGAGAATAAAAATCTGATTTAAGTGCTTTAATATCATTTTTTCCTCCACTAATGCAATTAATGTAAATTGCAAATATTCTTTAACAGCCTCAATATGAAAACTATATGCACTTCTCAGAATGAAATAAATTTGCTTAAGTGGTAGCATTCTTACATCAATGTAAAGCCAACAGGCCGTGCTGGACCTGGGAAAAACACTGCTGCTGGCCCAGAAATCCAGAGAAGGACTGGTTTTGCTTTGTCTGTTTCCTCATAATGGCTGGTTCTGCAGCTTTGAGTGGAAATTGGAGAACTGGGTTTGTCTTGGGAAATACTGGGCTTAAAGCAAACTCTGCAAAGCCAAACACACTCCTTGGATCATGCCAAAAAAGGCTTTAAAAATAACAGCTTCCTCTGGGGGCTTGTCTGTATAATACCAACAGGAAAAGAGTAAAGACATAAAGCAGATAGTATGGCCCAGTATGGCTGTGCTTGAGGAGTGCTGTGTTTGTGGGGTGTTTCAGAGCTTGCTTTAGTCA
This sequence comes from Onychostruthus taczanowskii, assembly GCF_017590055.1. NCBI lineage: Eukaryota > Metazoa > Chordata > Aves > Passeriformes > Passeridae > Onychostruthus > Onychostruthus taczanowskii. Next base: position 4,284,762 of record NW_024503124.1, read on the forward strand.
TTTGAACTTTCACCAGTGTTTGGTGGAGTTTCCTGGGGCTGCTCTCACACCAGTGTGGGGATGTGAGGAGACCTTGGGTGGGGAGAGCTAAGTAAGAGCTGTGTGCCACTGGCAATGGCAGGTGCAGCTGCCCAGTGGTGTGCAAGGTCAGGGAATGAAACTATGCGTAGCTGCCAAGGTGTGTCTCACCCTGTAGTTGGTCACTGGCTTGGAGGGTGGAGATCCCTCGGTAAAGATCCCATTGTGAATGGGGCAATCTGGGTGTGGGCTCTCCCAAATCACCTGGCTCTGATGGTGGTGTTCCCTGGCTCTCTTGGGCGTTGGCTGTTGATCTGTTGGGTTAACTGGGAACTGACTCCTTGTGTGCTTTCTCCCCTCTTCGCCCTGGCCCTTCCTTCTGCTGAGGTTATTTGTTTGTTTTTCAGATGAGACCCTTTTTGCTCTTCCTGCTACATCTGAGCCTCTGATGCACTCCTCTGCAGGCAAGTTCTTTCTGCTCCCCTTTGTCTGAGTACCTGCTGCCTTTCTGACCTCATTAACCCTTTCCCACTAGTCTGCCTCTACTAAAAGTCAGCATGGGTCCAAGAATAGCCTCAGTCACGTTTTTCAGTTTTGACTTTTTGGTTGATCTAGTCCAGATTTTGATATGCATTCATTTGTTCATGCAGTAAACTGTTTCATAAACAAGAACACAGCCATCTGTGAATTCTTGGACCCTTGATGTAGGAGAGAAGTTGATACTGTTAACAGGTTAATACATCAGAGCATAGTTGCTTTACTGATTTAGCAGAAAGATTTAATCTGTAGTAACTTTCTGCAGTATTTTAAAGATGTAAAATTTGCACCTGTAGTATTTACTGGTTTTTATTAGGTATGCCATCCACAAATTTTAAAAAAGGTGTCAAAAAAAGACTTTGCTGGCACACGTTGGTGCAATATGTTTGTGCCCAAGCATCCGCACACCCCTTGTCTGTCTCCCCTTGCCACCCTCCTGTCCTGGCTTTGTTAATATTGCCCCTGTACTTGTCTGGCATCTTCAGCTTTACTGTGATCTCTGCACTGCATAAAGTTGCTGCTTCTTGAGCCTCTTGCTCACTTCTCTGCTAGAAGTGAAGTAGAATAGCTTTAAGTGATAGTGTGTATTAATGGCTCATAGTATCCACACTAGACCTTGGATGAGCTTTTTAGTAGCTAAAAACATGTGAACCTGTTGAAAGTTTGCACTGACTTTGAGAGCACTTGCATTCTCTAACTTTCCTTTCTGTCCATGGTCACAGAAAAAGTTATGGACTTGCAGGAGCAGCCAGGTAGCACTAAGTCGCTTGGGCAAGAGGATTTTACCGCAGTCTCGCTTGATCCTGCTCCTTCTCTTCCCTCCTTCTCTCCTCTCTCAGCTGATCCCTTTAAAGAGCACGCAGCCTTTGGTACCCTCTCAGATGGATTTCCTGCAAAAGGCACTAACAAAGAGAGCTCCAGTGAGGTTTATAAAGAACCTATGAAAAATGCCAGAAACCCCTTTCTTGCAGAGGGAAATGATAAAGACATTTCAGAGATGAAATACTCACAACCCCCATTTGCTAAAGAAGCAGCAGCCATTTTATCTCCAGCTAAAGAAAAAACACAGCTAGAGGGCCCTGAAGAATTGCCTAACCTGGAGAAAACACCTGCACAGCAACTGAAAATGTCTCCAGAATCTCCCCAAGATTTATTTGAAAGAAACAAGGAAGATCTCTTCTATAACAAAGACAAGTACAGAGGAGGTGGTGATCATGGTGAAAAAGGGGTGCTGAAAGAAGACCCTCTTAGGAGGGAAGAATATGCAGACTTCAAGCCATTTGAACCAATATGGGAAGTCAAAGGTGCTAGTCATGGACTGAGCAGCATGAGAGAGGATGTTGGAAGCAAGATAGATGCCAAGCTGGAGAGCAGTTTGGATGACAAATATGGCGTGGGTAAGCTGACTGTGCAGAAGGATTACGAAAGAGACAGTGAAGGCAGTGCTGAAGAGCCCTCCTTCCCAAGCACCCCAGAAGCTGTAAAAGAACCTTACATCACTTGTACTAAATTTGACTCCTCTCCAAGTTCTGGTGGTAACAAAGGCAAATCTCTTTCTCCACTAGAGGAAGGCACTTCAGAAAATAGAACCGACGATGAGAAAAAAATTGCAGAACTGAAAGCTCAGACGGGCCCAGAACAAGGTAATTTTGCTGCTGGAGCAGTTGGGCAGGAAGGGCAGGGAGCTGACCCTGCTAAAGCACAGGGGGTCCCGCCAGTGCCGCCCGACAGCGCCGCAAACATGCCCGAGGGCCTCACTCCTGACCTGGTGCAGGAGGCCTACGAGATGCACGACGCAGCCTGCACAAAACTGGCTTATGAAACCAAGATTGATTTAGTGCAAACCTCTGAGGCGGCGCAGGAGACTCTGAAACCTGCGGCGCAAATCTGCCCCTCCTTCGAAGGCTCGGAAGCTGCTCCGTCGCCCATATTGCCGGATATTGTTATGGAAGCCCCGCTGAGCACCGGCGCTGCTGGGGCTGAAGCATCTGCTGTGCAGCTGGAAGCTTCCCCCCTAGAAACATTTATGCCCACTGCCAAGTATGAGAATGTAAAAGAGGCTGAAAAACCTCCTGCATACCAAGAGGCAGTGAATGTACCACTGACACAGGCCCAGGAAGCAAAGGAGGCTTTGGCATTTAAGCAACCTGATGGTGAGAGTAGCACCACTCCTGAAGATCTGGAGACTCCTTATATATCTATTGCATGTGACTTAATTAAGGGAACAAAGGTCTCTGGTGAATCTCCTTCTCCATCTTTCACAGAGTATTCAAAGACACTGGTAACAGAAAGCAGTTCTCAGGATGTGCCTGAAGACAAGGAACTAGATGGAACCCTGTCTCCACAGTTTGGAAAAGCTGGCCTGTTTAATAGTCAAATGATCTCCGACTTTGCTGAGGAAGCAAGTGAAGATCCATCTCTCCTCATAAAAAGTAAATCCACTGAGAGTATTGCAACTGATGAAGAACATGAGGAGGAAGGACTGGTGGATTCAGTAGCTGCCACAGGCAAACCTTATCTGGAGTCATTCCAACCTGAGCTGGACTCTTCCAAAATTGTTGCTGCTCCACCATCTGAGCCAATACCTGCAAAAATAGCCAAGGCAGATAAGATTCCTCTTCAAATGGAAGAGCTGGATGCTTTGGCTTATCCAGCTGATGTATCTGTTGCTATGGAACCAAAAACAGGAGATGACAAAGCTCTCTCACCCATGGAGTCTTCCCCAGTCTCAGTGGAAGAAGACTTTGTGATGTTAGGTCATCCTAAAGCTGTTCCTGAATTTGTGACAGAAGCCACTGACCGAGAAACAATGCACAAAGATGAAGGTGAAGACATCAGTAAGGTGATCCAGGGTGAGAAGCAGCAGCCTTGCCCAGAGCTGCCCTGTGATCTGTCTGTGAAGAATGTAGAAGGAAAAGCTGAGGAAGATAGCAATGCCTTGAAAAAATCTTTGGAGGCTGTGGACAGAGAAGTGCCTGAAGTATCCACCATGTCCTTACCAGCCAGAGATACCTCACCTTTATCTGCTGAAAAAGAGATAGTCAGTGTAGTAAAACCAGGAGCTTTTGAGAAGGAAGCTGAGAAAGAAGCTGCTTCTGTTAAAGAAAAGAAAAAACCTACTGCTGTATTTTCAGCAAAGCTGAATAAGTCTTCAGGTAATCTGTATATGCTGTCTTGCAGTTTGCTGATCTGCATAATTCTTTAGCTAAACTTAAGCATGTCTTGACTTATTCTTTTTAAATCACTTTCTGTAAACTTCTCTGTAGGCCAAGGGTAACAGAAAATGTCAGTGCCTGCACTTGTACCTTTTTCATATTCTGATTGCTTTAGTACCTTTTTTCTGTTTATCAGGGATGGACTCAGCATCTCCAAGTTTCTCCTCCAGCTCTGCTGCTCATGGTCTGTCGATGCAGAACTAAGTGACTGCCCACTGCAGGCCTTCCATGATTGTCCCCAGGCTGGGCATGATGTGGCCTCCCAAATTCTGAATCTGGGATCCTGTTTGTTGTGTACACATGATTTGAAGAGGCTTTTCTTCCTTTTCATTAACAGACATCACACTGTAAAACTCAGGAAAATACCCCTGCTGCTCCTGTATGTGGCCTGGAATCTGGAAAAGAGCCTGTGCATCTCCAGCCTGTGTTAGATCAAGGCTGGTAGTTTAAACAAAGTGGTGAACATGAAGGACCTTAGTATGCAGGTTACTGAAAAAGTGGTCTTTAAGAAGTTAAGTGTTCTGCAAACACTGAAACTGGTTTATGTACAGCACAGGTATTAATTTCTGTTTCTCTTTTCAGGTGGGGCTTGCACTTCAGTGTAATTAATTTTTCTTACAGTAATGTGCAATTATAGTAGCAGGAAGTTGTACTCTTTTCTCTAAACTGAACCCCTCATGAATTCCCACCTTTTTGTAGACTAAAGGAGTATTTTGCTTTTTGATATTGCAGCACTCTGCTGCTACTTAAGCTTTGACCAGAAGCAATCACACCAAAAAAACACCTACTGCAGAAAGCACAGTGCTCTAAATAGAAAAGCAGGAGTTAGTTTGACTCAGCAGCAGTACTGTATTTATGCAGTAGCTGCAGCCTACAGTTCATAAAATAGGATTACAGAATACCCTGAGTTGGAAGGGAACAGCAGGTGCATGTTGAAGTGAACATCAGCGTTGGTGCCATTGAAATTGGTTTGGGAAATAAGGTAGAAGATGTATTTTTTTTTTATATTTACCTTTGCATTTTCTCCTGTCTCACCTCCTCTGTACCTACAGGTAAGGCAGAAAGGAGAGAGTTTTGCTTTTCCCTTGGCTTGGGGTAAAATTTCATTGACAATCTGCACTGTTAAAACTCTTTGTGTGTCTGTGTGTTCTGTGAAGGCTCCTCAAGCTTCCAGCAGATAGAACTGTCTAGAGAGCAGCTGTATGTCTTGGACTTCATGTCAAGGGGTTAATTGCTTAGAGCTCAGACTACTTAAAAAAAAAAAAAAAAAAGCTAAAGCAAAACACTGCACTTAATAGAAAACCTTTTGTGTTAGTTTTTTTAAAGGGAGACCTTTGGAGAAGGTCTTTAATCATTGCATAGATGTAGCAGCTAGGGGTGGCAAGTCCCTGCCTGGGGATGGCAGCCCCTCGCTGTGGGTCTGAGGAGGACACAGCTGCTGCTCTTCCATCGGTGGGAAGCTGCCTCAGAAGCTGCAGAGACCCAGCTGCCAGAGCAGAGGGGAGCTGGACAGTGTCATTGCTCCCTCATCCATGGCCCAGTGCAGGGACAGGGCCCAGGTCTGTCCAGTGTGCTGTGAGCTGGGGAGCTGCAGCCCCTCAGCACTGTGCTCACTCTGGAGAGAAGCTGCAGTCTGCATTTTTGACATGCTGTGTTCTTTGGGAAGAAAATGTTTTGCTTTATGGCAGAGGAACACTTACTGAAAGCTAAATAGATGAGACTACCAACTCAAAAATGGGCCCTTTTATTTTTTCTGGATTTTTCTCCACACTCTGTTGTAAAATACAGAACTGTACTTCTGAGAAAAGCCACAAACAACATCAGTTGTCTGCTTTAAATACCACACTGCTTAGGCACAATTTCAGAGTGTCATTGAAGAACTAACAAGGAGGGATTGTTCATCACAAGGCCAAGTGCATTTGTGCATGTGTTTGGCCTTCTGAGTCTACCTTTGTTCTTTGGGGGTTTTTTCCTATCCATCAGTGGAACTGAAATAGATTTCACTGTGTCTTAAGACTTGTGGAATTCAGCTGGTGTGATGGTGTGACTGATGCTTGTTAAAGCTTTAATCTGAGCTGCCTTACTGGTGCACTGAAATCCAAGGTTGTGGAATGCTTACTTAACAGTGCTATTTTTTGGAAGCTAACCTAAATGCCAGTGCGCTGTAACTTCCTACAGCCCCAGTGGGCTGTGGGGAGCTAACAGAGATTCTAAAAAGGTTGCAGATAGTTTTTAAACTTACCCAGTCCACTGAAGCAAATGTAAAGCTTTGAAGAGTATCCTGGGTAGAAGGAAGTTTGTTAAGTGGTGCCTGGCACACCCTTGGGTATCTTGGACAGATTTAAGAAACACACAAAAGCAAAAAAACCCAAACAAATTCAGAACTGTATAACAACTGGAGCAATTTTAAGGGCAAACACCTCCCTGCAACACCAGCAATTTCTGCTGTCTTGAATACAGTGATTTTTTCCCCCTACTTTGTATTTCTCAGAATCTGCTGTAGTTGGCTTTGAGCAAACACCCTTGCTTCTCTGTCCCCCTCCCCAAACCTCAGATACGCATTCCTGAGCTCCATCAGTGAGCCTGGTAAGCTGAGCTCCGAGGGCAGTTCCTGTGGGTTCAGGTGCTGCTGCCCAGCTCCTGCAGGAGGTGTGAGCCCCAGGCTGGTGCAGCAGGCGCTGGGGAGCCATGGATTGGGGCCAGCCTGTGTGACAGGGCTCTAATGCCATCTAGTGTTTGTCACCGAGGTGGAACCTCAGCGCCTGCCGGACGGGAAGGGATCCATCCAGGTTTGGAGAAATTCCCAGCTCCTGAAATGAGTTTGAGAGGTGAAAGCTAAATATACACATTACATATCTCAGCCCTTCTGTTGCACTGACTTTCTTCTCTCATACAGATCATTAACTCTCCCCAAGCCCTTGCTTTCCACAAACCTGGTTTTGATTGATGGGATGTGGAGGTTTTTATGTTATTGATATTATTGAATTATAGACTCAAAACCTCTGGCTACAACAAAGTTATGTACTGAAATGGAAATTGGCAGTTTAAATCCCTCAGTGTGTCCATTTTGAGTATTACAATAATACTTGGAAGTAATGTTGAGATCTTTACCATCAAGACACTCAGTTTCCCAGAACACCCTTGTTTTATGATGGGTTTGACCACCAGCTCTGTAGACATTCCCTTCAGATTAAATCTAACTGGTTTATTTTCTTCCATTACAGGCACTCAGAAATGCAGTTAATTAATAATATTTTACATTTCCTGGATTTTCTTGGGGGAGCAAATACAAAGGTGAAGACAAGATGGGAAATGTGCTTTGACAGGGTGGTACTAATGCTGAATCTTTCCTTTTTCCTCCTACAACATGGGGGCAGAAACCAAATACTTCCTGGGATGCTGTAACAGAAATCAGGTCATTGCAGTTGTGTGAATCTTAAAGGACATTAGAAGTTCTGCTTGATACCAGCTGTATCCATTTGGGGAATTTCTGTTATTTTCTGTGTTTGTGGTCAGTTAAATGGCACCACTCAGCAGATAGGAGGTGTTTGGGTTGGTTTGTTGTTTCTCACTGGAGAAAAAAAATGCCTTGGAATGTCTCTGAGTTTCTTTCAGAGGCAGACAGGTAAAATTCCCTTTAATTAAGCATAAAATATCGTGATTTAATTTCATCTCATTGTACTCTCAGATTCTTTGCTTGTTCAGGTGATCTTTTATGCTACCAGGTAAATAGTAATAAATGGAGAGTTCCAGAGGGAAGAGAATTTCCAGAGGAGGAAGAGGAATGAGGGTAAAAACCAAACCCAACGAGTGACATTTTTCTGAGGGAAAGACACAGACCTGCTGTGTTTCATTAGAGCTCTTGTGCCCCAGTTGAGAGGCAAAGACTTGTGTGGCTGGGGCTGCTAAAAGAGCAAAGCCTGAGCAAGCTCCTTCAGAGTGGCAGAATTAGGGAGAAAATGGAGCATTTGGGCCAAGTTCCCAACTCTGCCAGACAGGCACCAGCCCTGAGGGAGAGCAGAGGGAGCTGCAGGGCTGTTCTCAGTGCCCCTGCTCAGGGTGATTTAGTGTGTGAGTAGTGAGTGAGTAAAGCACTCGCCCTGCCAGGCAACAGCTCCCTGCAGCCTGGGGCGTGCCATGTTTGTGTCCAGAACTGATTGTGTCTGACTTGTCTGGGGGACCTGATAATGCCACCTCCTCTGCACTTGGTGTTCAGACATGCTCTAGAGGCAGGTGTGCAGTATCCCTGCTGAAAACAGAGCTCCTCCAGAAGTCTGGCAGTGCTGGTGCCCGGTTTATGTGCAGAGTAAGGGCCCCTCTTGCCTGAAGTGGGAGATGGATTTCATTCTGGGTGTGTTTGCATGGAGTGGTGAGAATGAACACTGAGTATGCAGAGAGTCAAGAGGAGGATCTGGAGGCCAGGGAGGCACTCCTGGGGGGCAGTGAGGGCACACTGGAGGTGGGAGAAAAAGGACTGGTGCTGCAGCCACAACAAACTGGTTAGACAGAGTTGCATAAATGCTCTATTTTAAGTAGAAGATATAAAGAACAAAACGTGAAATGAAGAGGCTTTAATTTGGTGTTTTTAGAAATTTGATAATTAATGGAAAGGCCTTTGAAAGCACAATGTTTTTGGCAAGTTTAGTGGCAGTGCAAATATGGAGGGGGACTCACAGGTTTTGATGGTTTCCAGTTCAGCTTGAAGACAGACACAGATTCTCAGACATGTTTTGTACTCTTTTTTTTGTACAGTGCAACTTTTCACATTTGCTTGCACTGTGGTGTTTGAATATACACTCCCTACTTTTCTCCTATTTTGGATTTACCTGTTGAAATTGGAACTGAAATGCACATCTTTGTGTAAGTTAAAAAGAGATGTAACTGGTCTTGCTGTCAAAGGAGGCCTTAAATTTATGTAGCAGTTGAAGTCAAAACCAGGGCTTTTGGGTCTCTTTGTGGTAATCTTTCTCAGTGTAAGATTGTTCTAATGAAAAGTGAAACAGTCTATTTAAGGTCTGAATTGGGAACTCTAGCCCTCCTGGTCTACACTATTTTCATGGAAATGTGTGAATGCCCTTTTCTAGTTCTTAAGAAATTGGTGTACTAGATTTTTAAGAGGATTTGGAGCAGTTCTGGGAAGATTTTAGCTTCCTGTTTTTAGCTCCAGATCTTAAGAAGAAACTCCAAACTGGAAAATAAATGGTGGGATTTTTTTCATCAGGGATGGAAACAAAATGACATCAGGATTCCCACAGCTCTTCTCTTTCAGATCGGGAGTTGTAGTTCACGCTCCTCTCGTGTTTGTGCACTACTTTCCAAATGTTACTTTCTATATGTTGGTACTGTAAACTGTCAGGTTCCTGTTTTTATTTAAATGAAGGGAACAGTTAATTGTCAGGTCAGCAGCTGCCAACAGAGAACGCTGATGTAAAATAAAAAAGGGGAAGGTGTTTGCTTGTAGGAATTAGGTAAAGGGCTGAGTAACTTTTTCTGCAGCCTTCCTTAAGAGGAATAAATACGGCTGAGCAGCTCCTGGGGACTAAAGATACCAGCAAAAGGATTAATCGTGTTCTTCATGAGCCTCTGCCTTTGTTCCAGGCACAGAAAGGGTCCTTTTCTGTTTCCCTTCACGCTGCTTGTTGTGAAGGGAGAAGTGTTACAAAGACGTCTCTGTTAGTCCTCCAGCAGGCAGACATTAGTTTACAGAAACGCGAGGGGAAGCCATACATCTGGGAGGTTTCTAAACGCCTTTGAACCTCTGTTTGAAAAGCAATCTATTTAAAGCTCGTCTGGTGACTACTTTTAGCCGGGCGGCGAAAAGCCGCTTAGCGCGGCCGGGCCGCGGAGCCCTCGCCGCCGCCCGCGGCGGAGGAGCCGCTCCCTCGGGCCGGGCGGAGCCGCTCCCGCCGC